>NW_027017010.1:0-373369 GCF_036013445.1 Caloenas nicobarica
CTGTCGGGGCTCTGTCGGGCTCTGTCGGGCTCTACTGGGCTCTACTGGGCTCTGTCGGGGTCTGTCGGGCTCTGTCGGGCCCTGTCGGGCTCTGTCGGGCTCTGTCGGGCTCTACTGGGCTCTACTGGGCCCTGTCGGGCTCTGTCGGGCTCTGTCGGGCTCTGTCGGGCTCTGTCGGGCCCTACTGGGCTCTGCCGGGCTCTACTGGGCTCTACTGGGCCCTGTCGGGCTCTGTCGGGCTCTGTCGGGCTCTGTCGGGCTCTGTCGGGCTCTACTGGGCTCTGTCGGGTTCTGTCGGGCCCTGTCGGGCCCTGTCGGGCTCTGTCGGGCTCTGTCGGGCCCTGTCGGGCTCTGTCGGGCTCTGTCGGGCTCTGTCGGGCCCTGTTGGGCTCTGTCGGGCTCTGTCGGGCTCTACTGGTCTCTACTGGGCTCTACTGGGCTCTGTCGGGCCCTGTCGGGCCCTGTCGGGCCCTGTCGGGCTCTGTCGGGCTCTGTCGGGCTCTGTCGGGCTCTACTGGGCTCTGTCGGGCTCTGTCGGGCTCTGTCGGGCTCTGTCGGGCTCTACTGGGCCCTGTCGGGACCTGTCAAGCCCTCTCGGGCTCTGTCGGGCTCTGTCAGGCTCTGTCGGGCTCTACTGGGCTCTGTCGGGTTCTGTCGGGCTCTGTCGGGCTCTACTGGGCTCTGTCGGGCTCTGTCGGGCCCTGTCGGGCTCTGTCGGGCTCTGTCGGGCTCTGTCGGGCTCTACTGGGCCCTGTCGGGCTCTGTCGGGCTCTGTCGGGCTCTACTGGGCCCTGTCGGGCTCTGTCGGGCTCTGTTGGGCTCTGTGGGGCCCTGTCGGGCTCTGTCGGGCTCTGTCGGGCTCTGTCGGGCCCTGTCGGGCCCTGTCGGGCTCTGTCGGGCTCTACTGGACTCTGTCGGGCTCTGTCGGGCTCTACTGGGCCCTGTCAGGCTCTGTCGGGCTCTGTCGGGCTCTGTCGGGCTCTGTCAGGCTCTACTGGGCCCTGTCGGGCCCTGTCGGGCCCTGTCGGGCTCTGTCGGGCTCTTCTGGGCCCTGTCGGGCTCTGTCGGGCTCTGTCGGGCTCTGTCGGGCTCTACTGGGCTCTACTGGGCTCTGTCGGGCTCTGTCGGGCTCTACTGGGCCCTGTCGGGCCCTGTCGGGCTCTGTCGGGCTCTGTCGGGCACTACTGGGCCCTGTTGGGCCCTGTCGGGCCCTGTCGGGCCCGGTCGGGCCCTGTCGGGCTCTGTCGGGCTCTGTCGGGCTCTGTCGGGCTCTACTGGGCTCTGTCGGGCTCTGTCGGGCTCTGTCGGGCTCTGTCGGGCTCTACTGGGCCCTGTCGGTCTCTGTCGGGCCCTGTCGGGCTCTGTCGGGCTCTGTCGGGCTCTGTCGGGCCCTGTCGGCTCTGTCGGGCTCTGTCGGGCTCTGTCGGGCTCTACTGGGCTCTGTCGGGCTCTACTGGGCTCTACTGGGCCCTGTCGGGCTCTGTCGGGCTCTGTCGGGCCCTGTCGGGCCCTGTCGGGCTCTGTCGGGCTCTGTCGGGCTCTGTCGGGCCCTGTCGGACTCTGTCGGGCTCTGTCGGGCTCTGTCGGGCTCTGTCGGGCTCTACTGGGCCCTGTCGGGCTCTGTCGGGCTCTATCGGGCCCTGTCGGGCTCTGTCGGGCTCTGTCGGGCTCTGTCGGGCTCTGTCGGGCTCTACTGGGCCCTGTCGGGCTCTGTCGGGCTCTGTCGGTCTCTGTCGGGCCCTGTCGGGCTCTGTCGGGCTCTACTGGACTCTGTCGGGCTCTGTCGGGCTCTGTCGGGCCCTGTCGGGCTCTGTCGGGATCTGTCGGGCCCTGTCGGGCTCTACTGGGCCCTGTCGGGCGCTGTCGGGTTCTGTCGGGCTCTGTCGGGCCCTGTTGGGCCCTGTCGGGCTCTGTCGGGCTCTGTCGGGCTCTGTCGGGCTCTACTGGGCCCTGTCGGGTTCTGTCGGGCTCTGTCGGGCTCTGTCGGGCTCTACTGGGCCCTGTCGGGCTCTGTCGGGCCCTGTCGGGCCCTGTCGGGCTCTGTCGGGCTCTGTCGGGCTCTGTCGGGCCCTCTCGGGCTCTGTCGGGCTCTACTGGGCCCTGTCGGACCCTGTCGGGCTCTGTCGGGCTCTGTCGGGCCCTGTCGGGCTCTGTCAGGCTCTGTCGGGCTCTGTCGGGCTCTACTGGGCCCTGTCGGACTCTGTCGGGCTCTGTCGGGCTCTGTCGGGCTCTGTCGGGCTCTGACGGGTTCTGTCGTGCTCTGTCGGTCTCTACTGGGCCCTGTAGGGCCCTGTCAGGCCCTGTCGGGCTCTGTCGGGCTCTGTCGGGCTCTGTCGGGCTCTACTGGGCTCTTCTGGGCTCTGTCGGGCTCTGTCGGGTTCTGTCGGGCTCTGTCGGGCTCTGTCGTGCCCTGTCGGGCTCTGTCGGGCTCTGTGGGGCCCTGTCGGGCCCTGTCGGGCTCTGTCGGGCCCTGTCGGGCCCTGTCGGGCTCTGTCGGGCACTGTCGGGCCCTGTCGGGCTCTGTCGGGCTCTGTCGGGCTCTGTCGGGCTCTACTGGGCCCTGTCGGGCCCTGTCGGGCTCTGTCGGGCTCTGTCGGGCTCTACTGGGCTCTGTCGGGCCCTGTCGGGCTCTGTCGGGCTCTGTCGGGCCCTGTCGGGCCCTGTCGGGCTCTGTCGGGCTCTGTCGGGCTCTACTGGGCCCTGTCGGGCTCTGTCGGGCTCTGTCGGGCCCTGTCGGGCCCTGTCGGGCTCTGTCGGGCCCTGTCGGGCCCTGTCGGGCTCTGTCGGGCTCTGTCGGGCTCTACTGGGCCCTGTCGGGCTCTGTCGGGCTCTGTCGGGCTCTACTGGGCCCTGTCGGGCTCTGTCGGGCTCTGTCGGGCCCTGTCGGTCCCTGTCGGGCTCTGTCGGGCCCTGTCGGGCTCTACTGGGCTCTACTGGGCTCTGTGAGGCTCTGTCGGGCTCTACTGGGCCCTGTCGGGTTCTGTCGGGCCCTGTTGGGCTCTGTCGGGCTCTTTCGGGCCCTGTCGGGCCCTGTCGGGCTCTATCGGGCTCTGTCGGGCTCTACTGGGCTCTACTGGGCTCTGTCGGGCTCTGTCGGGCTCTACTGGGCCCTGTCGGGCTCTGTCGGGCTCTGTCGGGCCCTGTCGGGCCCTGTCGGGCTCTGTCGGGCTCTGTCGGGCTCTGTCGGGCCCTCTCGGCTCTGTCGGGCTCTACTGGGCCCTGTCGGGCCCTGTCGGGCTCTGTCGGGCTCTGTCGGGCCCTGTCGGGCTCTGTCGGGCTCTGTCGGGCTCTACTGGGCCCTGTCGGACTCTGTCGGGCTCTGTCGGGCTCTGTCGGGCTCTGACGGGTTCTGTCGGGCTCTGTCGGGCTCTCTCGGGCTCTACTGGCCCTGTCGGGCCCTGTCGGGCTCTGTCGGGCTCTGTCGGGCTCTGTCGGACCCTGTCGGGCTCTGTCGGGCTCTGTCAGGCTCTGTCGGGCTCTACTGGGCCCCGTCGGGCCCTGTCGGGCTCTGTCGGGCTCTGTCGGGCCCTGTCGGGCTCTGTCGGGCTCTGTCGGGCTCTACTGGGCCCTGTCGGGCCCTGTCGGGCCCTGTCGGGCCCTGTCGGGCTCTGTCGGGCTCTGTCGGGCCCTGTCGGGCCCTGTCGGGCTCTGTCGGGCTCTGTCGGGCCCTGTCGGGCTCTGTCGGGCTCTGTCGGGCTCTCTCGGGCTCTGTCGGGCTCTACTGGGCTCTGTGGGGCTCTGTCGGGCTCTGTCGGGCTCTACTGGGCACTGTCGGGCTCTGTCAGGCTCTGTCGGGCCCTGTCGGGCTCTGTCGGGCTCTGTCGGGCCCTGTCGGGCCCTGTCGGGCTCTGTCGGGCTCTGTCGGGCTCTACTGGGCTCTGTCGGGCTCTACTGGGCTCTACTGGGCCCTGTCGGGCTCTGTCGGGCTCTGTCGGCCTCTGTCGGGCTCTACTGGGCTCTGTCGGGCCCTGTCGGGCCCTGTCGGGCTCTGTCGGGCTCTGTCGGGCCCTGTCGGGCTCTGTCGGGCTCTGTCGGGCTCTGTCGGGCTCTACTGGGCCCTGTCGGGCTCTGTCGGGCTCTGTCGGGCTCTACTGGGCCCTGTCGGGCCCTGTCGGGCTCTGTCGGGCTCTGTCGGGCTCTGTCGGGCTCAACTGGTCTCTGTCGGGCTCTGTCGGGCTCTGTCGGGCTCTGTCGGGCTCTGTCGGGCTCTACTGGGCTCTACTGGGCTCTGTCGGGCTCTGTCGGTCTCTACTGGGCCCTGTCGGGCTCTGTCGGGCTCTGTCGGGCCCTGTCGGGCTTTGTCGGGCTCTGTCGGGCTCTACTGGGCTCTGTCGGGCCCTGTCGAGCTCTGTCGGGCTCTGTCGGGCCCTGTCGGGCCCTGTCGGGCTCTGTCGGGCTCTGTCGGGCTCTACTGGGCCCTGTCGGGCTCTGTCGGGCTCTGTCGGGCCCTGTCGGGCTCTGTCGGGCTCTGTCGGGCCCTGTCGGGCCCTGTCGGGCTCTGTCGGGCTCTACTGGGCCCTGTCGGGCTCTACTGGGCCCTGTCGGGCTCTACTGGGCCCTGTCGGGCTCTGTCGGGCTCTGTCGGGCTCTACTGGGCTCTACTGGGCTCTGTCGGGCTCTGTCGGGTTCTGTCGGGCTCTGTCGGGCTCTGTCGTGCCCTGTCGGGCTCTGTCGGGCTCTGTCGGGCCCTGTCGGGCCCTGTCGGGCTCTGTCGGGCTCTGTCGGGCCCTGTCGGGCTCTGTCGGGCTCTGTCGGGCTCTGTCGGGCTCTACTGGGCCCTGTCGGGCTCTGTCGGGCCCTGTCGGGCTCTGTCGGGCCCTATCGGGCTCTGTCGGGCTCTGTCGGGCTCTACTGGGCTCTGTCGGGCCCTGTCGGGCTCTGTCGGGCTCTGTCGGGCCCTGTCGGGCCCTGTCGGGCTCTGTCGGGCTCTGTCGGGCTCTACTGGGCCCTGTCGGGCTCTGTCGGGCTCTGTCGGGCCCTGTCGGGCCCTGTCGGGCCCTGTCGGGCCCTGTCGGGCTCTGTCAGGCTCTGTCGGGCTCTACTGGGCCCCGTCGGGCCCTGTCGGGCTCTGTCGGGCTCTGTCGGGCTCTGTCGGGCCCTGTCGGGCTCTGTCGGGCTCTGTCGGGCTCTACTGGGCCCTGTCGGGCCCTGTCGGGCTCTGTCGGGCTCTGTCGGGCCCTGTCGGGCCCTGTCGGGCTCTGTCGGGCTCTGTCGGTCCCTGTCGGGCTCTGTCGGGCTCTGTCGGGCTCTCTCGGGCTCTGTCGGGCTCTACTGGGCTCTGTCGGGCTCTGTCGGGCTCTGTCGGGCTCTACTGGGCCCTGTCGGGCTCTGTCAGGCTCTGTCGGGCCCTGTCGGGCTCTGTCGGGCTCTGTCGGGCTCTGTCGGGCCCTGTCGGGCCCTGTCGGGCTCTGTCGGGCTCTGTCGGGCTCTACTGGGCTCTGTCGGGCTCTACTGGGCTCTACTGGGCCCTGTCGGGCTCTGTCGGGCTCTCTCGGCCTCTGTCGGGCTCTACTGGGCTCTGTCGGGCCCTGTCGGGCCCTGTCGGGCTCTGTCGGGCTCTGTCGGGCCCTGTCGGGCTCTGTCGGGCTCTGTCGGGCTCTGTCGGGCTCTACTGGGCCCTGTCGGGCTCTGTCGGGCTCTGTCGGGCTCTACTGGGCCCTGTCGGGCCCTGTCGGGCTCTGTCGGGCTCTGTCGGGCTCTGTCGGGCTCAACTGGTCTCTGTCGGGCTCTGTCGGGCTCTGTCGGGCTCTGTCGGGCTCTACTGGGCTCTACTGGGCTCTGTCGGGCTCTGTCGGTCTATACTGGGCCCTCTCGGGCTCTGTCGGGCTCTGTCGGGCCCTGTCGGCCTCTGTCGGGCTCTGTCGGGCTCTACTGGGCTCTGTCGGGCCCTGTCGAGCTCTGTCGGGCTCTGTCGGGCCCTGTCGGGCCCTGTCGGGCTCTGTCGGGCTCTGTCGGGCTCTACTGGGCTCTGTCGGGCTCTGTCGGGCTCTGTCGGGCTCTGTCGGGCCCTGTCGGGCTCTGTCGGTCTCTGTCGGGCCCTGTCGGGCCCTGTCGGGCTCTGTCGGGCTCTACTGGGCCCTGTCGGGCTCTACTGGGCCCTGTCGGGCTCTGTCGGGCTCTGTCGGGCTCTGTCGGGCTCTGTCGGGCTCTACTGGGCTCTGTCGGGTTCTGTCGGGCCCTGTCGGGCCCTGTCGGGCTCTGTCGGGCTCTGTCGGGCCCTGTCGGGCTCTGTCGGGCTCTGTCGGGCTCTGTCGGGCCCTGTTGGGCTCTGTCGGGCTCTGTCGGGCTCTACTGGTCTCTACTGGGCTCTACTGGGCTCTGTCGGGCCCTGTCGGGCCCTGTCGGGCCCTGTCGGGCTCTGTCGGGCTCTGTCGGGCTCTGTCGGGCTCTACTGGGCTCTGTCGGGCTCTGTCGGGCTCTGTCGGGCTCTGTCGGGCTCTACTGGGCCCTGTCGGGACCTGTCAAGCCCTCTCGGGCTCTGTCGGGCTCTGTCAGGCTCTGTCGGGCTCTACTGGGCTCTGTCGGGTTCTGTCGGGCTCTGTCGGGCTCTACTGGGCTCTGTCGGGCTCTGTCGGGCCCTGTCGGGCTCTGTCGGGCTCTGTCGGGCTCTGTCGGGCTCTACTGGGCCCTGTCGGGCTCTGTCGGGCTCTGTCGGGCTCTACTGGGCCCTGTCGGGCTCTGTCGGGCTCTGTTGGGCTCTGTGGGGCCCTGTCGGGCTCTGTCGGGCTCTGTCGGGCTCTGTCGGGCCCTGTCGGGCCCTGTCGGGCTCTGTCGGGCTCTACTGGACTCTGTCGGGCTCTGTCGGGCTCTACTGGGCCCTGTCAGGCTCTGTCGGGCTCTGTCGGGCTCTGTCGGGCTCTGTCAGGCTCTACTGGGCCCTGTCGGGCTCTGTCGGGCCCTGTCGGGCTCTGTCGGGCTCTTCTGGGCCCTGTCGGGCTCTGTCGGGCTCTGTCGGGCTCTGTCGGGCTCTACTGGGCTCTACTGGGCTCTGTCGGGCTCTGTCGGGCTCTACTGGGCCCTGTCGGGCCCTGTCGGGCCCTGTCGGGCCCGGTCGGGCCCTGTCGGGCTCTGTCGGGCTCTGTCGGGCTCTGTCGGGCTCTACTGGGCTCTGTCGGGCTCTGTCGGGCTCTGTCGGGCTCTGTCGGGCTCTACTGGGCCCTGTCGGTCTCTGTCGGGCCCTGTCGGGCTCTGTCGGGCTCTGTCGGGCTCTGTCGGGCCCTGTCGGGCTCTGTCGGGCTCTGTCGGGCTCTGTCGGGCTCTACTGGGCTCTGTCGGGCTCTACTGGGCTCTACTGGGCCCTGTCGGGCTCTGTCGGGCTCTGTCGGGCCCTGTCGGGCCCTGTCGGGCTCTGTCGGGCCCTGTCGGGCTCTGTCGGGCCCTGTCGGACTCTGTCGGGCTCTGTCGGGCTCTGTCGGGCTCTGTCGGGCTCTACTGGGCCCTGTCGGGCTCTGTCGGGCTCTGTCGGGCTCTGTCGGGCTCTGTCGGGCCCTGTCGGGCTCTGTCGGGCTCTGTCGGGCTCTGTCGGGCTCTTTCGGGCTCTACTGGGCCCTGTCGGGCTCTGTCGGGCTCTGTCGGTCTCTGTCGGGCCCTGTCGGGCTCTGTCGTGCTCTACTGGACTCTGTCGGGCTCTGTCGGGCTCTGTCGGGCCCTGTCGGGCTCTGTCGGGATCTGTCGGGCCCTGTCGGGCTCTACTGGGCCCTGTCGGGCGCTGTCGGGTTCTGTCGGGCTCTGTCGGGCCCTGTTGGGCCCTGTCGGGCTCTGTCGGGCTCTGTCGGGCTCTGTCGGGCTCTACTGGGCCCTGTCGGGTTCTGTCGGGCTCTGTCGGGCTCTGTCGGGCTCTACTGGGCCCTGTCGGGCTCTGTCGGGCCCTGTCGGGCCCTGTCGGGCTCTGTCGGGCTCTGTCGGGCTCTGTCGGGCCCTCTCGGGCTCTGTCGGGCTCTACTGGGCCCTGTCGGACCCTGTCGGGCTCTGTCGGGCTCTGTCGGGCCCTGTCGGGCTCTGTCAGGCTCTGTCGGGCTCTGTCGGGCTCTACTGGGCCCTGTCGGACTCTGTCGGGCTCTGTCGGGCTCTGTCGGGCTCTGTCGGGCTCTGACGGGTTCTGTCGTGCTCTGTCGGTCTCTACTGGGCCCTGTAGGGCCCTGTCGGGCCCTGTCGGGCTCTGTCGGGCTCTGTCGGGCTCTGTCGGGCTCTACTGGGCTCTTCTGGGCTCTGTCGGGCTCTGTCGGGTTCTGTCGGGCTCTGTCGGGCTCTGTCGTGCCCTGTCGGGCTCTGTCGGGCTCTGTCGGGCCCTGTCGGGCCCTGTCGGGCTCTGTCGGGCCCTGTCGGGCCCTGTCGGGCTCTGTCGGGCTCTGTTGGGCCCTGTCGGGCTCTGTCGGGCTCTGTCGGGCTCTGTCGGGCTCTACTGGGCCCTGTCGGGCCCTGTCGGGCTCTGTCGGGCTCTGTCGGGCTCTACTGGGCTCTGTCGGGCCCTGTCGGGCTCTGTCGGGCTCTGTCGGGCCCTGTCGGGCCCTGTCGGGCTCTGTCGGGCTCTGTCGGGCTCTACTGGGCCCTGTCGGGCTCTGTCGGGCTCTGTCGGGTCCTGTGGGGCCCTGTCGGGCTCTGTCGGGCCCTGTCGGGCCCTGTCGGGCTCTGTCGGGCTCTGTCGGGCTCTACTGGGCCCTGTCGGGCTCTGTCGGGCTCTGTCGGGCTCTACTGGGCCCTGTCGGGCTCTGTCGGGCTCTGTCGGGCCCTGTCGGTCCCTGTCGGGCTCTGTCGGGCTCTGTCGGGCCCTGTCGGGCTCTACTGGGCTCTACTGGGCTCTGTGAGGCTCTGTCGGGCTCTACTGGGCCCTGTCGGGTTCTGTCGGGCCCTGTCGGGCTCTGTCGGGCTCTTTCGGGCCCTGTCGGGCCCTGTCGGGCTCTGTCGGGCTCTGTCGGGCTCTACTGGGCTCTACTGGGCTCTGTCGGGCTCTGTCGGGCTCTACTGGGCCCTGTCGGGCTCTGTCGGGCTCTGTCGGGCCCTGTCGGGCCCTGTCGGGCTCTGTCGGGCTCTGTCGGGCTCTGTCGGGCCCTCTCGGCTCTGTCGGGCTCTACTGGGCCCTGTCGGGCCCTGTCGGGCTCTGTCGGGCTCTGTCGGGCCCTGTCGGGCTCTGTCGGGCTCTGTCGGGCTCTACTGGGCCCTGTCGGACTCTGTCGGACTCTGTCGGGCTCTGTCGGGCTCTGACGGGTTCTGTCGGGCTCTGTCGGGCTCTGTCGGGCTCTACTGGCCCTGTCGGGCCCTGTCGGGCTCTGTCGGGCTCTGTCGGGCTCTGTCGGACCCTGTCGGGCTCTGTCGGGCTCTGTCAGGCTCTGTCGGGCTCTACTGGGCCCCGTCGGGCCCTGTCGGGCTCTGTCGGGCTCTGTCGGGCCCTGTCGGGCTCTGTCGGGCTCTGTCGGGCTCTACTGGGCCCTGTCGGGCCCTGTCGGGCCCTGTCGGGCTCTGTCGGGCTCTGTCGGGCCCTGTCGGGCCCTGTCGGGCTCTGTCGGGCTCTGTCGGGCCCTGTCGGGCTCTGTCGGGCTCTGTCGGGCTCTCTCGGGCTCTGTCGGGCGCTACTGGGCTCTGTGGGGCTCTGTCGGGCTCTGTCGGGCTCTACTGGGCACTGTCGGGCTCTGTCAGGCTCTGTCGGGCCCTGTCGGGCTCTGTCGGGCTCTGTCGGGCCCTGTCGGGCCCTGTCGGGCTCTGTCGGGCTCTGTCGGGCTCTACTGGGCTCTGTCGGGCTCTACTGGGCTCTACTGGGCCCTGTCGGGCTCTGTCGGGCTCTGTCGGCCTCTGTCGGGCTCTACTGGGCTCTGTCGGGCCCTGTCGGGCCCTGTCGGGCTCTGTCGGGCTCTGTCGGGCCCTGTCGGGCTCTGTCGGGCTCTGTCGGGCTCTGTCGGGCTCTACTGGGCCCTGTCGGGCTCTGTCGGGCTCTGTCGGGCTCTACTGGGCCCTGTCGGGCCCTGTCGGGCTCTGTCGGGCTCTGTCGGGCTCTGTCGGGCTCAACTGGTCTCTGTCGGGCTCTGTCGGGCTCTGTCGGGCTCTGTCGGGCTCTGTCGGGCTCTACTGGGCTCTACTGGGCTCTGTCGGGCTCTGTCGGTCTCTACTGGGCCCTGTCGGGCTCTGTCGGGCTCTGTCGGGCCCTGTCGGGCTTTGTCGGGCTCTGTCGGGCTCTACTGGGCTCTGTCGGGCCCTGTCGAGCTCTGTCGGGCTCTGTCGGGCCCTGTCGGGCCCTGTCGGGCTCTGTCGGGCTCTGTCGGGCTCTACTGGGCCCTGTCGGGCTCTGTCGGGCTCTGTCGGGCCCTGTCGGGCTCTGTCGGGCTCTGTCGGGCCCTGTCGGGCCCTGTCGGGCTCTGTCGGGCTCTACTGGGCCCTGTCGGGCTCTACTGGGCCCTGTCGGGCTCTGTCTGGCTCTGTCGGGCTCTACTGGGCTCTACTGGGCTCTGTCGGGCTCTGTCGGGTTCTGTCGGGCTCTGTCGGGCTCTGTCGTGCCCTGTCGGGCTCTGTCGGGCTCTGTCGGGCCCTGTCGGGCCCTGTCGGGCTCTGTCGGGCTCTGTCGGGCCCTGTCGGGCTCTGTCGGGCTCTGTCGGGCTCTGTCGGGCTCTACTGGGCCCTGTCGGGCTCTGTCGGGCCCTGTCGGGCTCTGTCGGGCCCTATCGGGCACTGTCGGGCTCTGTCGGGCTCTACTGGGCTCTGTCGGGCCCTGTCGGGCTCTGTCGGGCTCTGTCGGGCCCTGTCGGGCCCTGTCGGGCTCTGTCGGGCTCTGTCGGGCTCTACTGGGCCCTGTCGGGCTCTGTCGGGCTCTGTCGGGCCCTGTCGGGCCCTGTCGGGCCCTGTCGGGCCCTGTCGGGCTCTGTCAGGCTCTGTCGGGCTCTACTGGGCCCCGTCGGGCCCTGTCGGGCTCTGTCGGGCTCTGTCGGGCTCTGTCGGGCCCTGTCGGGCTCTGTCGGGCTCTGTCGGGCTCTACTGGGCCCTGTCGGGCTCTGTCGGGCTCTGTCGGGCCCTGTCGGGCCCTGTCGGGCTCTGTCGGGCTCTGTCGGTCCCTGTCGGGCTCTGTCGGGCTCTGTCGGGCTCTCTCGGGCTCTGTCGGGCTCTACTGGGCTCTGTCGGGCTCTGTCGGGCTCTGTCGGGCTCTACTGGGCCCTGTCGGGCTCTGTCAGGCTCTGTCGGGCCCTGTCGGGCTCTGTCGGGCTCTGTCGGGCCCTGTCGGGCCCTGTCGGGCTCTGTCGGGCTCTGTCGGGCTCTACTGGGCTCTGTCGGGCTCTACTGGGCTCTACTGGGCCCTGTCGGGCTCTGTCGGGCTCTCTCGGCCTCTGTCGGGCTCTACTGGGCTCTGTCGGGCTCTGTCGGGCTCTGTCGGGCCCTGTCGGGCTCTGTCGGGCTCTGTCGGGCTCTGTCGGGCTCTACTGGGCCCTGTCGGGCTCTGTCGGGCTCTGTCGGGCTCTACTGGGCCCTGTCGGGCCCTGTCGGGCTCTGTCGGGCTCTGTCGGGCTCTGTCGGGCTCAACTGGTCTCTGTCGGGCTCTGTCGGGCTCTGTCGGGCTCTGTCGGGCTCTACTGGGCTCTACTGGGCTCTGTCGGGCTCTGTCGGTCTATACTGGGCCCTGTCGGGCTCTGTCGGGCTCTGTCGGGCCCTGTCGGGCTCTGTCGGGCTCTGTCGGGCTCTACTGGGCTCTGTCGGGCCCTGTCGAGCTCTGTCGGGCTCTGTCGGGCCCTGTCGGGCCCTGTCGGGCTCTGTCGGGCTCTGTCGGGCTCTACTGGGCCCTGTCGGGCTCTGTCGGGCTCTGTCGGGCTCTGTCGGGCCCTGTCGGGCTCTGTCGGTCTCTGTCGGGCCCTGTCGGGCCCTGTCGGGCTCTGTCGGGCTCTACTGGGCCCTGTCGGGCTCTACTGGGCCCTGTCGGGCTCTGTCGGGCTCTGTCGGGCTCTACTGGGCTCTACTGGGCTCTGTCGGGCTCTGTCGGGTTCTGTCGGGCTCTGTCGGGCTCTGTCGTGCCCTGTCGGGCTCTGTCGGGCTCTGTCGGGCCCTGTCGGGCCCTGTCGGGCTCTGTCGGGCCCTGTCGGGCTCTGTCGGGCTCTGTCGGGCTCTGTCGGGCTCTACTGGGCCCTGTCGGGCTCTGTCGGGCTCTGTCGGGCTCTACTGGGCCCTGTCGGGCCCTGTCGGGCCCTGTCGGGCTCTGTCGGGCCCTGTCGGGCTCTGTCGGGCTCTGTCGGGCTCTACTGGGCTCTGTCGGGCCCTGTCGGGCTCTGTCGGGCTCTGTCGGGCCCTGTCGGGCCCTGTCGGGCTCTGTCGGGCTCTGTCGGGCTCTACTGGGCCCTGTCGGGCTCTTTCGGGCTCTGTCGGGCCCTGTCGGGCTCTGTCGGGCCCTGTCGGGCCCTGTCGGGCTCTGTCGGGCTCTGTCGGGCTCTGTCGGGCTCAACTGGTCTCTGTCGGGCTCTGTCGGGTTCTGTCGGGCTCTGTCGGGCTCTGTCGGGCTCTACTGGGCTCTACTGGGCTCTGTCGGGCTCTGTCGGTCTCTACTGGGCCCTGTCGGGCTCTGTCGGGCTCTGTCGGGCCCTGTCGGGCTCTGTCGGGCTCTGTCGGGTTCTGTCGGGTTCTGTCGGGCTCTGTCGGGCTCTGTCGGGCCCTGTCGGGCTTTTCTGGGCTCTGTCGGGCCCTGTCGGGCTCTGTCGGGCTCTGTCGGGCTCTGTCGGGCTCTACTGGGCCCTGTCGGGCCCTGTCGGGCCCTGTCGGGCTCTGTCGGGCTCTGTCGGGCTCTACTGGACTGTGTCGGGCTCTGTCGGGTTCTGTCGGGCTCTGTCGGGCTCTGTCGGGCTCTGTCGGGCTCTACTGGGCCCTGTCGGGCCCTGTCGGGCCCTGTCGGGCTCTGTCGGGCCCTGTCGGGCCCTGTCGGGCTCTGTCGGGCCCTGTCGGGCCCTGTCGGGCTCTGTTGGGCTCTGTCGGGCCCTGTCGGTCTCTGTCGGGCCCTGTCGGGCCCTGTCGGGCTCTGTCGGGCTCTGTCGGGCTCTACTGGGCTCTGTCGGGCTCTACTGGGCTCTACTGGGCCCTGTCGGGCTCTGTCGGGCTCTGTCGGCCTCTGTCGGGGTCTACTGGGCTCTGTCGGGCCCTGTCGGGCCCTGTCGGGCTCTGTCGGGCTCTGTCGGGCCCTGTCGGGCTCTGTCGGGCTCTGTCGGGCTCTGTCGGGCTCTACTGGGCCCTGTCGGGCTCTGTCGGGCTCTGTCGGGCTCTACTGGGCCCTGTCGGGCCCTGTCGGGCTCTGTCGGGCTCTGTCGGGCTCTGTCGGGCTCAACTGGTCTCTGTCGGGCTCTGTCGGGCTCTGTCGGGCTCTGTCGGGCTCTACTGGGCTCTACTGGGCTCTGTCGGGCTCTGTCGGTCTCTACTGGGCCCTGTCGGGCTCTGTCGGGCTCTGTCGGGCCCTGTCGGGCTTTGTCGGGCTCTGTCGGGCTCTACTGGGCTCTGTCGGGCCCTGTCGAGCTCTGTCGGGCTCTGTCGGGCCCTGTCGGGCCCTGTCGGGCTCTGTCGGGCTCTGTCGGGCTCTACTGGGCCCTGTCGGGCTCTGTCGGGCTCTGTCGGGCCCTGTCGGGCTCTGTCGGGCTCTGTCGGGCCCTGTCGGGCCCTGTCGGGCTCTGTCGGGCTCTACTGGGCCCTGTCGGGCTCTACTGGGCCCTGTCGGGCTCTGTCGGGCTCTGTCGGGCTCTACTGGGCTCTACTGGGCTCTGTCGGGCTCTGTCGGGTTCTGTCGGGCTCTGTCGGGCTCTGTCGTGCCCTGTCGGGCTCTGTCGGGCTCTGTCGGGCCCTGTCGGGCCCTGTCGGGCTCTGTCGGGCTCTGTCGGGCCCTGTCGGGCTCTGTCGGGCTCTGTCGGGCTCTGTCGGGCTCTACTGGGCCCTGTCGGGCTCTGTCGGGCCCTGTCGGGCTCTGTCGGGCCCTATCGGGCTCTGTCGGGCTCTGTCGGGCTCTACTGGGCTCTGTCGGGCCCTGTCGGGCTCTGTCGGGCTCTGTCGGGCCCTGTCGGGCCCTGTCGGGCTCTGTCGGGCTCTGTCGGGCTCTACTGGGCCCTGTCGGGCTCTGTCGGGCCCTGTCGGGCCCTGTCGGGCCCTGTCGGGCCCTGTCGGGCTCTGTCAGGCTCTGTCGGGCTCTACTGGGCCCCGTCGGGCCCTGTCGGGCTCTGTCGGGCTCTGTCGGGCTCTGTCGGGCTCTGTCGGGCTCTGTCGGGCTCTGTCGGGCTCTACTGGGCCCTGTCGGGCCCTGTCGGGCTCTGTCGGGCTCTGTCGGGCCCTGTCGGGCCCTGTCGGGCTCTGTCGGGCTCTGTCGGTCCCTGTCGGGCTCTGTCGGGCTCTGTCGGGCTCTCTCGGGCTCTGTCGGGCTCTACTGGGCTCTGTCGGGCTCTGTCGGGCTCTGTCGGGCTCTACTGGGCCCTGTCGGGCTCTGTCAGGCTCTGTCGGGCCCTGTCGGGCTCTGTCGGGCTCTGTCGGGCTCTGTCGGGCCCTGTCGGGCCCTGTCGGGCTCTGTCGGGCTCTGTCGGGCTCTACTGGGCTCTGTCGGGCTCTACTGGGCTCTACTGGGCCCTGTCGGGCTCTGTCGGGCTCTCTCGGCCTCTGTCGGGCTCTACTGGGCTCTGTCGGGCTCTGTCGGGCTCTGTCGGGCCCTGTCGGGCTCTGTCGGGCTCTGTCGGGCTCTGTCGGGCTCTACTGGGCCCTGTCGGGCTCTGTCGGGCTCTGTCGGGCTCTACTGGGCCCTGTCGGGCCCTGTCGGGCTCTGTCGGGCTCTGTCGGGCTCTGTCGGGCTCAACTGGTCTCTGTCGGGCTCTGTCGGGCTCTGTCGGGCTCTGTCGGGCTCTACTGGGCTCTACTGGGCTCTGTCGGGCTCTGTCGGTCTATACTGGGCCCTGTCGGGCTCTGTCGGGCTCTGTCGGGCCCTGTCGGCCTCTGTCGGGCTCTGTCGGGCTCTACTGGGCTCTGTCGGGCCCTGTCGAGCTCTGTCGGGCTCTGTCGGGCCCTGTCGGGCCCTGTCGGGCTCTGTCGGGCTCTGTCGGGCTCTACTGGGCCCTGTCGGGCTCTGTCGGGCTCTGTCGGGCTCTGTCGGGCCCTGTCGGGCTCTGTCGGTCTCTGTCGGGCCCTGTCGGGCCCTGTCGGGCTCTGTCGGGCTCTACTGGGCCCTGTCGGGCTCTACTGGGCCCTGTCGGGCTCTGTCGGGCTCTGTCGGGCTCTACTGGGCTCTACTGGGCTCTGTCGGGCTCTGTCGGGTTCTGTCGGGCTCTGTCGGGCTCTGTCGTGCCCTGTCGGGCTCTGTCGGGCTCTGTCGGGCCCTGTCGGGCCCTGTCGGGCTCTGTCGGGCCCTGTCGGGCTCTGTCGGGCTCTGTCGGGCTCTGTCGGGCTCTACTGGGCCCTGTCGGGCTCTGTCGGGCTCTGTCGGGCTCTACTGGGCCCTGTCGGGCCCTGTCGGGCCCTGTCGGGCTCTGTCGGGCCCTGTCGGGCTCTGTCGGGCCCTGTCGGGCTCTGTCGGGCTCTGTCGGGCTCTACTGGGCTCTGTCGGGCCCTGTCGGGCTCTGTCGGGCTCTGTCGGGCCCTGTCGGGCCCTGTCGGGCTCTGTCGGGCTCTGTCGGGCTCTACTGGGCCCTGTCGGGCTCTTTCGGGCTCTGTCGGGCCCTGTCGGGCTCTGTCGGGCCCTGTCGGGCCCTGTCGGGCTCTGTCGGGCTCTGTCGGGCTCTGTCGGGCTCAACTGGTCTCTGTCGGGCTCTGTCGGGTTCTGTCGGGCTCTGTCGGGCTCTGTCGGGCTCTACTGGGCTCTACTGGGCTCTGTCGGGCTCTGTCGGTCTCTACTGGGCCCTGTCGGGCTCTGTCGGGCTCTGTCGGGCCCTGTCGGGCTCTGTCGGGCTCTGTCGGGTTCTGTCGGGTTCTGTCGGGCTCTGTCGGGCTCTGTCGGGCCCTGTCGGGCTTTTCTGGGCTCTGTCGGGCCCTGTCGGGCTCTGTCGGGCTCTGTCGGGCTCTGTCGGGCTCTACTGGGCCCTGTCGGGCCCTGTCGGGCCCTGTCGGGCTCTGTCGGGCTCTGTCGGGCTCTACTGGACTGTGTCGGGCTCTGTCGGGTTCTGTCGGGCTCTGTCGGGCTCTGTCGGGCTCTGTCGGGCTCTACTGGGCCCTGTCGGGCCCTGTCGGGCCCTGTCGGGCTCTGTCGGGCCCTGTCGGGCTCTGTCGGGCCCTGTCGGGCTCTGTCGGGCTCTACTGGGCTCTGTCGGGCTCTGTCGGGCTCTGTCGGGCCCTGTCGGGCTCTGTCGGGATCTGTCGGGCCCTGTCGGGCTCTACTGGGCCCTGTCGGGCGCTGTCGGGTTCTGTCGGGCTCTGTCGGGCCCTGTCGGGCCCTGTCGGGCTCTGTCGGGCTCTGTCGGGCTCTACTGGGCCCTGTCGGGTTCTGTTGGGCTCTGTCGGGCTCTGTCGGGCTCTACTGGGCCCTGTCGGGCTCTCTCGGGCCCTGTCGGGCCCTGTCGGGCTCTGTCGGGCTCTGTCGGGCTCTGTCGGGCTCTGTCGGACCCTCTCGGGCTCTGTCGGGCTCTACTGGGCCCTGTCGGACCCTGTCGGGCTCTGTCGGGCTCTGTCGGGCCCTGTCGGGCTCTGTCGGGCTCTGTCGGGCTCTGTCGGGCTCTACTGGGCCCTGTCGGACTCTGTCGGGCTCTGTCGGGCTCTGTCGGGCTCTGACGGGTTCTGTCGGGCTCTGTCGGGCTCTACTGGGCCCTGTCGGGCCCTGTCGGGCCCTGTCGGGCTCTGTCGGGCCCTGTCGGGCTCTGTCGGGCTCTGTCGGGCTCTGTCGGGCTCTACTGGGCTCTACTGGGCTCTGTCGGGCTCTGTCGGGTTCTGTCGGGCTCTGTCGGGCTCTGTCGTGCCCTGTCGGGCTCTGTCAAGCTCTGTCGGGCTCTGTCGGGTTCTGTCGGGCTCTGTCGGGTTCTGTCGGGCTCTGTCGGGCTCTTCTGGGCTCTGTCGGGCCCTGTCGGGCTCTGTCGGGCTCTGTCGGGCTCTGTCGGGCTCTACTGGGCCCTGTCGGGCCCTGTCGGGCCCTGTCGGGCTCTGTCGGGCTCTGTCGGGCTCTGTCGGGCTCTACTGGACTCTGTCGGGCTCTGTCGGGTTCTGTCGGGCTCTGTCGGGCTCTGTCGGGCTCTGTCGGGCTCTACTGGGCCCTGTCGGGCCCTGTCGGGCCCTGTCGGGCTCTGTCGGGCCCTGTCGGGCCCTGTCGGGCTCTGTCGGGCCCTGTCGGGCCCTCTCGGGCTCTGTTGGGCTCTGTCGGGCCCTGTCGGGCTCTGTCGGGCCCTGTCGGGCTCTGTCGGGCTCTGTCGGGCTCTGTCGGGCCCTGTCGGGCCCTGTCGGGCTCTGTCGGGCCCTGTCGGGCTCTGTCGGGCTCTGTCGGGATCTGTCGGGCTCTACTGGTCTCTGTCGGGCTCTGTCGGGCTCTGTCGGGCTCTGTCGGGCTCTGTCGGGCTCTACTGGGCCCTGTCGGGCTCTGTCGGGCTCTGTCGGGCCCTGTCGGGCTCTGTCGGGCTCTGTCGGGCTCTGTCGGGCCCTGTCGGGCTCTGTCGGGCCCTGTCGGGCCCTGTCGGGCTCAGTCGGGCCCTGTCGGGCTCTGTCGGGCTCCGTCGGGCTCTGTCGGGCTCTGTCGGGCTCTGTCGGGTTCTGTCGGGCTCTGTCGGGCTCTGTCGTGCCCTGTCGGGCTCTGTCGGGCCCTGTCGGGCCCTGTCGGGCCCTGTCGGGCTCTGTCGGGCTCTGTCGGGTCCTGTCGGGCTCTGTCGGGCTCTGTCGGGCTCTGTCGGGGTCTACTGGGCCCTGTCGGGCCCTGTCGGGCCCTGTCGGGCTCTGTCGGGCTCTGTCGGGCTCTACTGGGCTCTGTCGGGCCCTGTCGGGCTCTGTCGGGCTCTGTCGGGCCCTGTCGGGCCCTGTCGGGCTCTGTCGGGCTCTGTCGGGCTCTACTGGGCCCTGTCGGGCTCTTTCGGGCTCTGTCGGGCCCTGTCGGGCTCTGTCGGGCCCTGTCGGGCCCTGTCGGGCTCTGTCGGGCTCTGTCGGGCTCTGTCGGGCTCAACTGGTCTCTGTCGGGCTCTGTCGGGTTCTGTCGGGCTCTGTCGGGCTCTGTCGGGCTCTACTGGGCTCTACTGGGCTCTGTCGGGCTCTGTCGGTCTCTACTGGGCCCTGTCGGGCTCTGTCGGGCTCTGTCGGCCCCTGTCGGGCTCTGTCGGGCTCTGTCGGGTTCTGTCGGGTTCTGTCGGGCTCTGTCGGGCTCTGTCGGGCCCTGTCGGGCTCTTCTGGGCTCTGTCGGGCCCTGTCGGGCTCTGTCGGGCTCTGTCGGGCTCTGTCGGGCTCTACTGGGCCCTGTCGGGCCCTGTCGGGCCCTGTCGGGCTCTGTCGGGCTCTGTCGGGCTCTACTGGACTGTGTCGGGCTCTGTCGGGTTCTGTCGGGCTCTGTCGGGCTCTGTCGGGCTCTGTCGGGCTCTACTGGGCCCTGTCGGGCCCTGTCGGGCCCTGTCGGGCTCTGTCGGGCCCTGTCGGGCCCTGTCGGGCTCTGTTGGGCTCTGTCGGGCCCTGTCGGGCTCTGTCGGGCCCTGTCGGGCCCTGTCGGGCTCTGTCGGGCTCTGTCGGGCTCTGTCGGGCCCTGTCGGGCCCTGTCGGGCTCTGTCGGGCCCTGTCGGGCTCTGTCGGGCTCTGTCGGGCTCTGTCGGGCTCTACTGGTCTCTGTCGGGCTCTGTCGGGTTCTGTCGGGCTCTGTCGGGCTCTGTCGGGCTCTACTGGGCCCTGTCGGGCTCTGTCGGGCTCTGTCGGGCCCTGTCGGGCTCTGTCGGGCTCTGTCGGGCCCTGTCGGGCTCTGTCGGGCCCTGTCGGGCCCTGTCGGGCTCTGTCGGGCTCTGTCGGGCTCTGTCGGGCTCTGTCGGGCTCTACTGGGCTCTGTCGGGCTCTGTCGGGCCCTGTCGGGCTCTGTCGGGATCTGTCGGGCCCTGTCGGGCTCTACTCGGCCCTGTCGGGCGCTGTCGGGTTCTGTCGGGCTCTGTCGGGCCCTGTCGGGCCCTGTCGGGCTCTGTCGGGCTCTGTCGGGCTCTACTGGGCCCTGTCGGGTTCTGTCGGGCTCTGTCGGGCTCTGTCGGGCTCTACTGGGCCCTGTCGGGCTCTCTCGGGCCCTGTCGGGCCCTGTCGGGCTCTGTCGGGCTCTGTCGGGCTCTGTCGGGCTCTGTCGGACCCTCTCGGGCTCTGTCGGGCTCTACTGGGCCCTGTCGGACCCTGTCGGGCTCTGTCGGGCTCTGTCGGGCCCTGTCGGGCTCTGTCGGGCTCTGTCGGGCTCTGTCGGGCTCTACTGGGCCCTGTCGGACTCTGTCGGGCTCTGTCGGGCTCTGTCGGGCTCTGTCGGGCTCTGTCGGGCTCTGACGGGTTCTGTCGGGCTCTGTCGGGCTCTACTGGGCCCTGTCGGGCCCTGTCGGGCCCTGTCGGGCTCTGTCGGGCCCTGTCGGGCTCTGTCGGGCTCTGTCGGGCTCTGTCGGGCTCTACTGGGCTCTACTGGGCTCTGTCGGGCTCTGTCGGGTTCTGTCGGGCTCTGTCGGGCTCTGTCGTGCCCTGTCGGGCTCTGTCAAGCTCTGTCGGGCTCTGTCGGGTTCTGTCGGGCTCTGTCGGGTTCTGTCGGGCTCTGTCGGGCTCTTCTGGGCTCTGTCGGGCCCTGTCGGGCTCTGTCGGGCTCTGTCGGGCTCTGTCGGGCTCTACTGGGCCCTGTCGGGCCCTGTCGGGCCCTGTCGGGCTCTGTCGGGCTCTGTCGGGCTCTGTCGGGCTCTACTGGACTCTGTCGGGCTCTGTCGGGTTCTGTCGGGCTCTGTCGGGCTCTGTCGGGCTCTGTCGGGCTCTACTGGGCCCTGTCGGGCCCTGTCGGGCCCTGTCGGGCTCTGTCGGGCCCTGTCGGGCCCTGTCGGGCTCTGTCGGGCCCTGTCGGGCCCTCTCGGGCTCTGTTGGGCTCTGTCGGGCCCTGTCGGGCTCTGTCGGGCCCTGTCGGGCTCTGTCGGGCTCTGTCGGGCTCTGTCGGGCCCTGTCGGGCCCTGTCGGGCTCTGTCGGGCCCTGTCGGGCTCTGTCGGGCTCTGTCGGGATCTGTCGGGCTCTACTGGTCTCTGTCGGGCTCTGTCGGGCTCTGTCGGGCTCTGTCGGGCTCTGTCGGGCTCTACTGGGCCCTGTCGGGCTCTGTCGGGCTCTGTCGGGCCCTGTCGGGCTCTGTCGGGCTCTGTCGGGCTCTGTCGGGCCCTGTCGGGCCCTGTCGGGCTCTGTCGGGCCCTGTCGGGCTCTGTCGGGCTCCGTCGGGCTCTGTCGGGCTCCGTCGGGCTCTGTCGGGTTCTGTCGGGCTCTGTCGGGCTCTGTCGTGCCCTGTCGGGCTCTGTCGGGCCCTGTCGGGCCCTGTCGGGCCCTGTCGGGCTCTGTCGGGCTCTGTCGGGTCCTGTCGGGCTCTGTCGGGCTCTGTCGGGCTCTGTCGGGGTCTACTGGGCCCTGTCGGGCCCTGTCGGGCCCTGTCGGGCTCTGTCGGGCTCTGTCGGGCTCTACTGGGCTCTGTCGGGCCCTGTCGGGCTCTGTCGGGCTCTGTCGGGCCCTGTCGGGCCCTGTCGGGCTCTGTCGGGCTCTGTCGGGCTCTACTGGGCCCTGTCGGGCTCTGTCGGGCTCTGTCGGGCTCTGTCGGGCCCTGTCGGGCCCTGTCGGGCTCTGTCGGGCTCTGTCGGGCTCTACTGGGCCCTGTCGGGCTCTGTCGGGCTCTGTCGGGCTCTACTGGGCCCTGTCGGGCTCTGTCGGGCTCTGTCGGGCCCTGTCGGTCCCTGTCGGGCTCTGTCAGGCTCTGTCGGGCCCTGTCGGGCTCTACTGGGCTCTACTGGGCTCTGTGAGACTCTGTCGGGCTCTACTGGGCCCTGTCGGGTTCTGTCGGGCCCTGTCGGGCTCTGTCGGGCCCTGTCGGGCTCTGTCGGGCTCTGTCGGGCTCTGTCGGGCTCTACTGGGCTCTACTGGGCTCTGTCGGGCTCTGTCGGGCTCTACTGGGCCCTGTCGGGCTCTGTCGGGCCCTGTCGGGCCCTGTCGGGCTCTGTCGGGCTCTGTCGGGCTCTGTCGGGCTCTGTCGGGCCCTCTCGGATCTGTCGGGCTCTACTGGGCCCTGTCGGGCCCTGTCGGGCCCTGTCGGGCCCTGTCGGGCTCTGTCGGGCTCTGTCGGGCTCTGTCGGGCTCTACTGGGCCCTGTCGGACTCTATCGGGCTCTGTCGGGCTCTGTCGGGCTCTGACGGGTTCTGTCGGGCTCTGTCGGGCTCTGTCGGGCTCTACTGGCCCTGTCGGGCCCTGTCGGGCTCTGTCGGGCTCTGTCAGGCTCTGTCGGACCCTGTCGGGCTCTGTCGGGCTTTGTCAAGCTCTGTCGGGCTCTACTGGGCCCCGTCGGGCCCTGTCGGGTTCTGTCGGGCTCTGTCGGGCCCTGTCGGGCTCTGTCGGGCTCTGTCGGGCTCTACTGGGCCCTGTCGGGCCCTGTCGGGCTCTGTCGGGCCCTGTCGGGCCCTGTCGGGCTCTGTCGGGCTCTGTCGGGCCCTGTCGGGCCCTGTCGGGCTCTGTCGGGCTCTGTCGGGCCCTGTCGGGCTCTGTCGGGCTCTGTCGGGCTCTCTCGGGCTCTGTCGGGCTCTACTGGGCTCTGTCGGGCTCTGTCGGGCTCTGTCGGGCTCTACTGGGCCCTGTCGGGCTCTGTCAGGCTCTGTCGGGCCCTGTCGGGCTCTGTCGGGCTCTGTCGGGCTCTGTCGGGCCCTGTCGGGCTCTGTCGGGCTCTGTCGGGCTCTGTCGGGCTCTACTGGGCCCTGTCGGGCTCTGTCGGGCTCTGTCGGGCTCTACTGGGCCCTGTCGGGCCCTGTCGGGCTCTGTCGGGCTCTGTCGGGCTCTGTCGGGCTCAACTGGTCTCTGTCGGGCTCTGTCGGGCTCTGTCGGGCTCTGTCGGGCTCTACTGGGGTCTACTGGGCTCTGTCGGGCTCTGTCGGGCTCTACTGGGCCCTGTCGGGCTCTGTCGGGCTCTGTCGGGCCCTGTCGGGCTCTGTCGGGCTCTGTCGGGCTCTACTGGGCTCTGTCGGGCCCTGTCGAGCTCTGTCGGGCTCTGTCGGGCCCTGTCGGGCCCTGTCGGGCTCTGTCGGGCTCTGTCGGGCTCTACTGGGCCCTGTCGGGCTCTGTCGGGCTCTGTCGGGCTCTGTCGGGCCCTGTCGGGCTCTGTCGGGCTCTGTCGGGCCCTGTCGGGCCCTGTCGGGCCCTGTCGGGCTCTGTCGGGCTCTACTGGGCCCTGTCGGGCTCTACTGGGCCCTGTCGGGCTCTACTGGGCCCTGTCGGGCTCTGTCGGGCCCTGTCGGGCTCTGTCGGGCTCTGTCGGGCTCTGTCGGGCCTGTCGGGCTCTGTCGGGCTCTGTCGGGCCCTGTCGGGCCCTGTCGGGCTCTGTCGGGCCCTGTCGGGCTCTGTCGGGCTCTGTCGGGCTCTGTCGGGCTCTACTGGTCTCTGTCGGGCTCTGTCGGGCTCTGTCGGGCTCTGTCGGGACCTGTCGGGCTCTACTGGGCCCTGTCGGGCTCTGTCGGGCTCTGTCGGGCTCTACTGGGCTCTACTGGGCTCTGTCGGGCTCTGTCGGGTTCTGTCGGGCTCTGTCGGGCTCTGTCGTGCCCTGTCGGGCTCTGTCGGGCTCTGTCGGGCCCTGTCGGGCCCTGTCGGGCTCTGTCGGGCCCTGTCGGGCCCTGTCGGGCTCTGTCGGGCTCTGTCGGGCTCTGTCGGGCCCTGTCGGGCTCTGTCGGGCTCTGTCGGGCTCTACTGGGCCCTGTCGGGCTCTGTCGGGCCCTGTCGGGCTCTGTCGGGCCCTGTCGGGCTCTGTCGGGCTCTGTCGGGCTCTACTGGGCTCTGTCGGGCCCTGTCGGGCTCTGTCGGGCCCTGTCGGGCCCTGTCGGGCTCTGTCGGGCTCTGTCGGGCTCTACTGGGCCCTGTCGGGCTCTGTCGGGCTCTGTCGGGCCCTGTCGGGCCCTGTCGGGCTCTGTCGGGCCCTGTCGGGCCCTGTCGGGCCCTGTCGGGCTCTGTCAGGCTCTGTCGGGCTCTACTGGGCCCCGTCGGGCCCTGTCGGGCTCTGTCGGGCTCTGTCGGGCTCTACTGGGCCCTGTCGGGCCCTGTCGGGCTCTGTCGGGCCCTGTCGGGCCCTGTCGGGCTCTGTCGGGCTCTGTCGGGCCCTGTCGGGCCCTGTCGGGCTCTGTCGGGCTCTGTCGGGCCCTGTCGGGCTCTGTCGGGCTCTGTCGGGCTCTCTCGGGCTCTGTCGGGCTCTACTGGGCTCTGTCGGGCTCTGTCGGGCTCTGTCGGGCTCTACTGGGCCCTGTCGGGCTCTGTCGGGCTCTGTCGGGCCCTGTCGGGCTCTGTCGGGCTCTGTCGGGCCCTGTCGGGCCCTGTCGGGCTCTGTCGGGCTCTGTCGGGCTCTACTGGGCTCTGTCGGGCTCTACTGGGCTCTACTGGGCCCTGTCGGGCTCTGTCGGGCTCTGTCGGCCTCTGTCGGGCTCTACTGGGCTCTGTCGGGCCCTGTCGGGCTCTGTCGGGCTCTGTCGGGTCCTGTCGGGCTCTTTCGGGCTCTGTCGGGCTCTACTGGGCCCTGTCGGGCTCTGTCGGGCTCTGTCGGGCTCTACTGGGCCCTGTCGGGCCCTGTCGGGCTCTGTCGGGCCCTGTCGGGCCCTGTCGGGCTCTGTCGGGCTCTGTCGGGCTCTACTGGGCCCTGTCGGGCTCTGTCGGGCTCTGTCGGGCTCTGTCGGGCCCTGTCGGGCTCTGTCGGTCTCTGTCGGGCCCTGTCGGGCCCTGTCGGGCTCTGTCGGGCTCTACTGGGCCCTGTCGGGCTCTACTGGGCCCTGTCGGGCTCTACTGGGCCCTGTCGGGCTCTGTCGGGCTCTGTCGGGCTCTACTGGGCTCTACTGGGCTCTGTCGGGCTCTGTCGGGTTCTGTCGGGCTCTGTCGGGCTCTGTCGTGCCCTGTCGGGCTCTGTCGGGCTCTGTCGGGCCCTGTCGGGCCCTGTCGGGCTCTGTCGGGCCCTGTCGGGCTCTGTCGGGCTCTGTCGGGCTCTGTCGGGCTCTACTGGGCCCTGTCGGGCTCTGTCGGGCTCTGTCGGGCTCTACTGGGCCCTGTCGGGCCCTGTCGGGCCCTGTCGGGCTCTGTCGGGCCCTGTCGGGCTCTGTCGGGCCCTGTCGGGCTCTGTCGGGCTCTGTCGGGCTCTACTGGGCTCTGTCGGGCCCTGTCGGGCTCTGTCGGGCTCTGTCGGGCCCTGTCGGGCCCTGTCGTGCTCTGTGGGGCTCTGTCGGGCTCTACTGGGCCCTGTCGGGCTCTTTCGGGCTCTGTCGGGCCCTGTCGGGCTCTGTCGGGCCCTGTCGGGCCCTGTCGGGCTCTGTCGGGCTCTGTCGGGCTCTGTCGGGCTCAACTGGTCTCTGTCGGGCTCTGTCGGGTTCTGTCGGGCTCTGTCGGGCTCTGTCGGGCTCTACTGGGCTCTACTGGGCTCTGTCGGGCTCTGTCGGTCTCTACTGGGCCCTGTCGGGCTCTGTCGGGCTCTGTCGGGCCCTGTCGGGCTCTGTCGGGCTCTGTCGGGTTCTGTCGGGTTCTGTCGGGCTCTGTCGGGCTCTGTCGGGCCCTGTCGGGCTTTTCTGGGCTCTGTCGGGCCCTGTCGGGCTCTGTCGGGCTCTGTCGGGCTCTGTCGGGCTCTACTGGGCCCTGTCGGGCCCTGTCGGGCCCTGTCGGGCTCTGTCGGGCTCTGTCGGGCTCTACTGGACTGTGTCGGGCTCTGTCGGGTTCTGTCGGGCTCTGTCGGGCTCTGTCGGGCTCTGTCGGGCTCTACTGGGCCCTGTCGGGCCCTGTCGGGCCCTGTCGGGCTCTGTCGGGCCCTGTCGGGCCCTGTCGGGCTCTGTCGGGCCCTGTCGGGCCCTGTCGGGCTCTGTTGGGATCTGTCGGGCCCTGTCGGTCTCTGTCGGGCCCTGTCGGGCCCTGTCGGGCTCTGTCGGGCTCTGTCGGGCTCTGTCGGGCTCTGTCGGGCCCTGTCGGGCCCTGTCGGGCTCTGTCGGGCCCTGTCGGGCTCTGTCGGGCTCTGTCGGGCTCTGTCGGGCTCTACTGGTCTCTGTCGGGCTCTGTCGGGTTCTGTCGGGCTCTGTCGGGCTCTGTCGGGCTCTACTGGGCCCTGTCGGGCTCTGTCGGGCTCTGTCGGGCCCTGTCGGGCTCTGTCGGGCTCTGTCGGGCTCTGTCGGGCCCTGTCGGGCCCTGTCGGGCTCTGTCGGGCTCTGTCGGGCTCTGTCGGGCTCTGTCGGGCTCTACTGGGCTCTGTCGGGCTCTGTCGGGCTCTGTCGGGCCCTGTCGGGCTCTGTCTAGATCTGTCGGGCCCTGTCGGGCTCTACTGGGCCCTGTCGGGCGCTGTCGGGTTCTGTCGGGCTCTGTCGGGCCCTGTCGGGCCCTGTCGGGCTCTGTCGGGCTCTGTCGGGCTCTACTGGGCCCTGTCGGGTTCTGTTGGGCTCTGTCGGGCTCTGTCGGGCTCTACTGGGCCCTGTCGGGCTCTCTCGGGCCCTGTCGGGCCCTGTCGGGCTCTGTCGGGCTCTGTCGGGCTCTGTCGGGCTCTGTCGGACCCTCTCGGGCTCTGTCGGGCTCTACTGGGCCCTGTCGGACCCTGTCGGGCTCTGTCGGGCTCTGTCGGGCCCTGTCGGGCTCTGTCGGGCTCTGTCGGGCTCTGTCGGGCTCTACTGGGCCCTGTCGGACTCTGTCGGGCTCTGTCGGGCTCTGTCGGGCTCTGTCGGGCTCTGTCGGGCTCTGACGGGTTCTGTCGGGCTCTGTCGGGCTCTACTGGGCCCTGTCGGGCCCTGTCGGGCCCTGTCGGGCTCTGTCGGGCCCTGTCGGGCTCTGTCGGGCTCTGTCGGGCTCTGTCGGGCTCTACTGGGCTCTACTGGGCTCTGTCGGGCTCTGTCGGGTTCTGTCGGGCTCTGTCGGGCTCTGTCGTGCCCTGTCGGGCTCTGTCAAGCTCTGTCGGGCTCTGTCGGGTTCTGTCGGGCTCTGTCGGGTTCTGTCGGGCTCTGTCGGGCTCTTCTGGGCTCTGTCGGGCCCTGTCGGGCTCTGTCGGGCTCTGTCGGGCTCTGTCGGGCTCTACTGGGCCCTGTCGGGCCCTGTCGGGCCCTGTCGGGCTCTGTCGGGCTCTGTCGGGCTCTGTCGGGCTCTACTGGACTCTGTCGGGCTCTGTCGGGTTCTGTCGGGCTCTGTCGGGCTCTGTCGGGCTCTGTCGGGCTCTACTGGGCCCTGTCGGGCCCTGTCGGGCCCTGTCGGGCTCTGTCGGGCCCTGTCGGGCCCTGTCGGGCTCTGTCGGGCCCTGTCGGGCCCTCTCGGGCTCTGTTGGGCTCTGTCGGGCCCTGTCGGGCTCTGTCGGGCCCTGTCGGGCTCTGTCGGGCTCTGTCGGGCTCTGTCGGGCCCTGTCGGGCCCTGTCGGGCTCTGTCGGGCCCTGTCGGGCTCTGTCGGGCTCTGTCGGGATCTGTCGGGCTCTACTGGTCTCTGTCGGGCTCTGTCGGGCTCTGTCGGGCTCTGTCGGGCTCTGTCGGGCTCTACTGGGCCCTGTCGGGCTCTGTCGGGCTCTGTCGGGCCCTGTCGGGCTCTGTCGGGCTCTGTCGGGCTCTGTCGGGCCCTGTCGGGCTCTGTCGGGCTCTGTCGGGCCCTGTCGGGCTCTGTCGGGCCCTGTCGGGCTCTGTCGGGCTCCGTCGGGCTCTGTCGGGCTCTGTCGGGCTCTGTCGGGTTCTGTCGGGCTCTGTCGGGCTCTGTCGTGCCCTGTCGGGCTCTGTCGGGCCCTGTCGGGCCCTGTCGGGCCCTGTCGGGCTCTGTCGGGCTCTGTCGGGTCCTGTCGGGCTCTGTCGGGCTCTGTCGGGCTCTGTCGGGGTCTACTGGGCCCTGTCGGGCCCTGTCGGGCCCTGTCGGGCTCTGTCGGGCTCTGTCGGGCTCTACTGGGCTCTGTCGGGCCCTGTCGGGCTCTGTCGGGCTCTGTCGGGCCCTGTCGGGCCCTGTCGGGCTCTGTCGGGCTCTGTCGGGCTCTACTGGGCCCTGTCGGGCTCTTTCGGGCTCTGTCGGGCCCTGTCGGGCTCTGTCGGGCCCTGTCGGGCCCTGTCGGGCTCTGTCGGGCTCTGTCGGGCTCTGTCGGGCTCAACTGGTCTCTGTCGGGCTCTGTCGGGTTCTGTCGGGCTCTGTCGGGCTCTGTCGGGCTCTACTGGGCTCTACTGGGCTCTGTCGGGCTCTGTCGGTCTCTACTGGGCCCTGTCGGGCTCTGTCGGGCTCTGTCGGGCCCTGTCGGGCTCTGTCGGGCTCTGTCGGGTTCTGTCGGGTTCTGTCGGGCTCTGTCGGGCTCTGTCGGGCCCTGTCGGGCTCTTCTGGGCTCTGTCGGGCCCTGTCGGGCTCTGTCGGGCTCTGTCGGGCTCTGTCGGGCTCTACTGGGCCCTGTCGGGCCCTGTCGGGCCCTGTCGGGCTCTGTCGGGCTCTGTCGGGCTCTACTGGACTGTGTCGGGCTCTGTCGGGTTCTGTCGGGCTCTGTCGGGCTCTGTCGGGCTCTGTCGGGCTCTACTGGGCCCTGTCGGGCCCTGTCGGGCCCTGTCGGGCTCTGTCGGGCCCTGTCGGGCCCTGTCGGGCTCTGTCGGGCCCTGTCGGGCCCTGTCGGGCTCTGTTGGGCTCTGTCGGGCCCTGTCGGGCTCTGTCGGGCCCTGTCGGGCCCTGTCGGGCTCTGTCGGGCTCTGTCGGGCTCTGTCGGGCCCTGTCGGGCCCTGTCGGGCTCTGTCGGGCCCTGTCGGGCTCTGTCGGGCTCTGTCGGGCTCTGTCGGGCTCTACTGGTCTCTGTCGGGCTCTGTCGGGTTCTGTCGGGCTCTGTCGGGCTCTGTCGGGCTCTACTGGGCCCTGTCGGGCTCTGTCGGGCTCTGTCGGGCCCTGTCGGGCTCTGTCGGGCTCTGTCGGGCTCTGTCGGGCCCTGTCGGGCTCTGTCGGGCCCTGTCGGGCCCTGTCGGGCTCTGTCGGGCTCTGTCGGGCTCTGTCGGGCTCTGTCGGGCTCTGTCGGGCTCTACTGGGCTCTGTCGGGCTCTGTCGGGCCCTGTCGGGCTCTGTCGGGATCTGTCGGGCCCTGTCGGGCTCTACTGGGCCCTGTCGGGCGCTGTCGGGTTCTGTCGGGCTCTGTCGGGCCCTGTCGGGCCCTGTCGGGCTCTGTCGGGCTCTGTCGGGCTCTGTCGGGCTCTGTCGGGCTCAACTGGTCTCTGTCGGGCTCTGTCGGGTTCTGTCGGGCTCTGTCGGGCTCTGTCGGGCTCTACTGGGCTCTACTGGGCTCTGTCGGGCTCTGTCGGTCTCTACTGGGCCCTGTCGGGCTCTGTCGGGCTCTGTCGGGCCCTGTCGGGCTCTGTCGGGCTCTGTCGGGTTCTGTCGGGTTCTGTCGGGCTCTGTCGGGCTCTGTCGGGCCCTGTCGGGCTTTTCTGGGCTCTGTCGGGCCCTGTCGGGCTCTGTCGGGCTCTGTCGGGCTCTGTCGGGCTCTACTGGGCCCTGTCGGGCCCTGTCGGGCCCTGTCGGGCTCTGTCGGGCTCTGTCGGGCTCTACTGGACTGTGTCGGGCTCTGTCGGGTTCTGTCGGGCTCTGTCGGGCTCTGTCGGGCTCTGTCGGGCTCTACTGGGCCCTGTCGGGCCCTGTCGGGCCCTGTCGGGCTCTGTCGGGCCCTGTCGGGCCCTGTCGGGCTCTGTCGGGCCCTGTCGGGCCCTGTCGGGCTCTGTTGGGATCTGTCGGGCCCTGTCGGTCTCTGTCGGGCCCTGTCGGGCCCTGTCGGGCTCTGTCGGGCTCTGTCGGGCTCTGTCGGGCTCTGTCGGGCCCTGTCGGGCCCTGTCGGGCTCTGTCGGGCCCTGTCGGGCTCTGTCGGGCTCTGTCGGGCTCTGTCGGGCTCTACTGGTCTCTGTCGGGCTCTGTCGGGTTCTGTCGGGCTCTGTCGGGCTCTGTCGGGCTCTACTGGGCCCTGTCGGGCTCTGTCGGGCTCTGTCGGGCCCTGTCGGGCTCTGTCGGGCTCTGTCGGGCTCTGTCGGGCCCTGTCGGGCCCTGTCGGGCTCTGTCGGGCT
This sequence comes from Caloenas nicobarica, assembly GCF_036013445.1. Lineage (NCBI taxonomy): Eukaryota > Metazoa > Chordata > Aves > Columbiformes > Columbidae > Caloenas > Caloenas nicobarica. Next base: position 29,084 of record NW_027017010.1, read on the forward strand.
CTGTCGGGCTCTGTCGGGCTCTGTCGGGCTCAACTGGTCTCTGTCGGGCTCTGTCGGGTTCTGTCGGGCTCTGTCGGGCTCTGTCGGGCTCTACTGGGCTCTACTGGGCTCTGTCGGGCTCTGTCGGTCTCTACTGGGCCCTGTCGGGCTCTGTCGGGCTCTGTCGGGCCCTGTCGGGCTCTGTCGGGCTCTGTCGGGTTCTGTCGGGTTCTGTCGGGCTCTGTCGGGCTCTGTCGGGCCCTGTCGGGCTCTTCTGGGCTCTGTCGGGCCCTGTCGGGCTCTGTCGGGCTCTGTCGGGCTCTGTCGGGCTCTACTGGGCCCTGTCGGGCCCTGTCGGGCCCTGTCGGGCTCTGTCGGGCTCTGTCGGGCTCTACTGGACTGTGTCGGGCTCTGTCGGGTTCTGTCGGGCTCTGTCGGGCTCTGTCGGGCTCTGTCGGGCTCTACTGGGCCCTGTCGGGCCCTGTCGGGCCCTGTCGGGCTCTGTCGGGCCCTGTCGGGCCCTGTCGGGCTCTGTCGGGCCCTGTCGGGCCCTGTCGGGCTCTGTTGGGCTCTGTCGGGCCCTGTCGGGCTCTGTCGGGCCCTGTCGGGCCCTGTCGGGCTCTGTCGGGCTCTGTCGGGCTCTGTCGGGCCCTGTCGGGCCCTGTCGGGCTCTGTCGGGCCCTGTCGGGCTCTGTCGGGCTCTGTCGGGCTCTGTCGGGCTCTACTGGTCTCTGTCGGGCTCTGTCGGGTTCTGTCGGGCTCTGTCGGGCTCTGTCGGGCTCTACTGGGCCCTGTCGGGCTCTGTCGGGCTCTGTCGGGCCCTGTCGGGCTCTGTCGGGCTCTGTCGGGCTCTGTCGGGCCCTGTCGGGCTCTGTCGGGCCCTGTCGGGCCCTGTCGGGCTCTGTCGGGCTCTGTCGGGCTCTGTCGGGCTCTGTCGGGCTCTGTCGGGCTCTACTGGGCTCTGTCGGGCTCTGTCGGGCCCTGTCGGGCTCTGTCGGGATCTGTCGGGCCCTGTCGGGCTCTACTGGGCCCTGTCGGGCGCTGTCGGGTTCTGTCGGGCTCTGTCGGGCCCTGTCGGGCCCTGTCGGGCTCTGTCGGGCTCTGTCGGGCTCTACTGGGCCCTGTCGGGTTCTGTCGGGCTCTGTCGGGCTCTGTCGGGCTCTACTGGGCCCTGTCGGGCTCTCTCGGGCCCTGTCGGGCCCTGTCGGGCTCTGTCGGGCTCTGTCGGGCTCTGTCGGGCTCTGTCGGACCCTCTCGGGCTCTGTCGGGCTCTACTGGGCCCTGTCGGACCCTGTCGGGCTCTGTCGGGCTCTGTCGGGCCCTGTCGGGCTCTGTCGGGCTCTGTCGGGCTCTGTCGGGCTCTACTGGGCCCTGTCGGACTCTGTCGGGCTCTGTCGGGCTCTGTCGGGCTCTGTCGGGCTCTGACGGGTTCTGTCGGGCTCTGTCGGGCTCTACTGGGCCCTGTCGGGCCCTGTCGGGCCCTGTCGGGCTCTGTCGGGCCCTGTCGGGCTCTGTCGGGCTCTGTCGGGCTCTGTCGGGCTCTACTGGGCTCTACTGGGCTCTGTCGGGCTCTGTCGGGTTCTGTCGGGCTCTGTCGGGCTCTGTCGTGCCCTGTCGGGCTCTGTCAAGCTCTGTCGGGCTCTGTCGGGTTCTGTCGGGCTCTGTCGGGTTCTGTCGGGCTCTGTCGGGCTCTTCTGGGCTCTGTCGGGCCCTGTCGGGCTCTGTCGGGCTCTGTCGGGCTCTGTCGGGCTCTACTGGGCCCTGTCGGGCCCTGTCGGGCCCTGTCGGGCTCTGTCGGGCTCTGTCGGGCTCTGTCGGGCTCTACTGGACTCTGTCGGGCTCTGTCGGGTTCTGTCGGGCTCTGTCGGGCTCTGTCGGGCTCTGTCGGGCTCTACTGGGCCCTGTCGGGCCCTGTCGGGCCCTGTCGGGCTCTGTCGGGCCCTGTCGGGCCCTGTCGGGCTCTGTCGGGCCCTGTCGGGCCCTCTCGGGCTCTCTTGGGCTCTGTCGGGCCCTGTCGGGCTCTGTCGGGCCCTGTCGGGCTCTGTCGGGCTCTGTCGGGCTCTGTCGGGCCCTGTCGGGCCCTGTCGGGCTCTGTCGGGCCCTGTCGGGCTCTGTCGGGCTCTGTCGGGATCTGTCGGGCTCTACTGGTCTCTGTCGGGCTCTGTCGGGCTCTGTCGGGCTCTGTCGGGCTCTGTCGGGCTCTACTGGGCCCTGTCGGGCTCTGTCGGGCTCTGTCGGGCCCTGTCGGGCTCTGTCGGGCTCTGTCGGGCTCTGTCGGGCCCTGTCGGGCTCTGTCGGGCCCTGTCGGGCCCTGTCGGGCTCTGTCGGGCCCTGTCGGGCTCTGTCGGGCTCCGTCGGGCTCTGTCGGGCTCCGTCGGGCTCTGTCGGGTTCTGTCGGGCTCTGTCGGGCTCTGTCGTGCCCTGTCGGGCTCTGTCGGGCCCTGTCGGGCCCTGTCGGGCCCTGTCGGGCTCTGTCGGGCTCTGTCGGGTCCTGTCGGGCTCTGTCGGGCTCTGTCGGGCTCTGTCGGGGTCTACTGGGCCCTGTCGGGCCCTGTCGGGCCCTGTCGGGCTCTGTCGGGCTCTGTCGGGCTCTACTGGGCTCTGTCGGGCCCTGTCGGGCTCTGTCGGGCTCTGTCGGGCCCTGTCGGGCCCTGTCGGGCTCTGTCGGGCTGTGTCGGGCTCTACTGGGCCCTGTCGGGCTCTGTCGGGCTCTGTCGGGCTCTGTCGGGCCCTGTCGGGCCCTGTCGGGCTCTGTCGGGCTCTGTCGGGCTCTACTGGGCCCTGTCGGGCTCTGTCGGGCTCTGTCGGGCTCTACTGGGCCCTGTCGGGCTCTGTCGGGCTCTGTCGGGCCCTGTCGGTCCCTGTCGGGCTCTGTCAGGCTCTGTCGGGCCCTGTCGGGCTCTACTGGGCTCTACTGGGCTCTGTGAGACTCTGTCGGGCTCTACTGGGCCCTGTCGGGTTCTGTCGGGCCCTGTCGGGCTCTGTCGGGCTCTGTCGGGCCCTGTCGGGCTCTGTCGGGCTCTGTCGGGCTCTGTCGGGCTCTACTGGGCTCTACTGGGCTCTGTCGGGCTCTGTCGGGCTCTACTGGGCCCTGTCGGGCTCTGTCGGGCCCTGTCGGGCCCTGTCGGGCTCTGTCGGGCTCTGTCGGGCTCTGTCGGGCTCTGTCGGGCCCTCTCGGATCTGTCGGGCTCTACTGGGCCCTGTCGGGCCCTGTCGGGCCCTGTCGGGCCCTGTCGGGCTCTGTCGGGCTCTGTCGGGCTCTGTCGGGCTCTACTGGGCCCTGTCGGACTCTATCGGGCTCTGTCGGGCTCTGTCGGGCTCTGACGGGTTCTGTCGGGCTCTGTCGGGCTCTGTCGGGCTCTACTGGCCCTGTCGGGCCCTGTCGGGCTCTGTCGGGCTCTGTCAGGCTCTGTCGGACCCTGTCGGGCTCTGTCGGGCTTTGTCAAGCTCTGTCGGGCTCTACTGGGCCCCGTCGGGCCCTGTCGGGCTCTGTCGGGCTCTGTCGGGCCCTGTCGGGCTCTGTCGGGCTCTGTCGGGCTCTACTGGGCCCTGTCGGGCCCTGTCGGGCTCTGTCGGGCCCTGTCGGGCCCTGTCGGGCTCTGTCGGGCTCTGTCGGGCCCTGTCGGGCCCTGTCGGGCTCTGTCGGGCTCTGTCGGGCCCTGTCGGGCTCTGTCGGGCTCTGTCGGGCTCTCTCGGGCTCTGTCGGGCTCTACTGGGCTCTGTCGGGCTCTGTCGGGCTCTGTCGGGCTCTACTGGGCCCTGTCGGGCTCTGTCAGGCTCTGTCGGGCCCTGTCGGGCTCTGTCGGGCTCTGTCGGGCTCTGTCGGGCCCTGTCGGGCTCTGTCGGGCTCTGTCGGGCTCTGTCGGGCTCTACTGGGCCCTGTCGGGCTCTGTCGGGCTCTGTCGGGCTCTACTGGGCCCTGTCGGGCCCTGTCGGGCTCTGTCGGGCTCTGTCGGGCTCTGTCGGGCTCAACTGGTCTCTGTCGGGCTCTGTCGGGCTCTGTCGGGCTCTGTCGGGCTCTACTGGGCTCTACTGGGCTCTGTCGGGCTCTGTCGGGCTCTACTGGGCCCTGTCGGGCTCTGTCGGGCTCTGTCGGGCCCTGTCGGGCTCTGTCGGGCTCTGTCGGGCTCTACTGGGCTCTGTCGGGCCCTGTCGAGCTCTGTCGGGCTCTGTCGGGCCCTGTCGGGCCCTGTCGGGCTCTGTCGGGCTCTGTCGGGCTCTACTGGGCCCTGTCGGGCTCTGTCGGGCTCTGTCGGGCCCTGTCGGGCTCTGTCGGGCTCTGTCGGGCCCTGTCGGGCCCTGTCGGGCCCTGTCGGGCTCTGTCGGGCTCTACTGGGCCCTGTCGGGCTCTACTGGGCCCTGTCGGGCTCTGTCGGGCCCTGTCGGGCTCTGTCGGGCTCTGTCGGGCTCTGTCGGGCCTGTCGGGCTCTGTCGGGCTCTGTCGGGCCCTGTCGGGCCCTGTCGGGCTCTGTCGGGCCCTGTCGGGCTCTGTCGGGCTCTGTCGGGCTCTGTCGGGCTCTACTGGTCTCTGTCGGGCTCTGTCGGGCTCTGTCGGGCTCTGTCGGGACCTGTCGGGCTCTACTGGGCCCTGTCGGGCTCTGTCGGGCTCTGTCGGGCTCTACTGGGCTCTACTGGGCTCTGTCGGGCTCTGTCGGGTTCTGTCGGGCTCTGTCGGGCTCTGTCGTGCCCTGTCGGGCTCTGTCGGGCTCTGTCGGGCCCTGTCGGGCCCTGTCGGGCTCTGTCGGGCCCTGTCGGGCCCTGTCGGGCTCTGTCGGGCTCTGTCGGGCTCTGTCGGGCCCTGTCGGGCTCTGTCGGGCTCTGTCGGGCTCTACTGGGCCCTGTCGGGCTCTGTCGGGCCCTGTCGGGCTCTGTCGGGCCCTGTCGGGCTCTGTCGGGCCCTGTCGGGCTCTGTCGGGCTCTGTCGGGCTCTACTGGGCTCTGTCGGGCCCTGTCGGGCTCTGTCGGGCCCTGTCGGGCCCTGTCGGGCTCTGTCGGGCTCTGTCGGGCTCTACTGGGCCCTGTCGGGCTCTGTCGGGCTCTGTCGGGCCCTGTCGGGCCCTGTCGGGCTCTGTCGGGCCCTGTCGGGCCCTGTCGGGCCCTGTCGGGCTCTGTCAGGCTCTGTCGGGCTCTACTGGGCCCCGTCGGGCCCTGTCGGGCTCTGTCGGGCTCTGTCGGGCCCTGTCGGGCTCTGTCGGGCTCTGTCGGGCTCTACTGGGCCCTGTCGGGCCCTGTCGGGCTCTGTCGGGCCCTGTCGGGCCCTGTCGGGCTCTGTCGGGCTCTGTCGGGCCCTGTCGGGCCCTGTCGGGCTCTGTCGGGCTCTGTCGGGCCCTGTCGGGCTCTGTCGGGCTCTGTCGGGCTCTCTCGGGCTCTGTCGGGCTCTACTGGGCTCTGTCGGGCTCTGTCGGGCTCTGTCGGGCTCTACTGGGCCCTGTCGGGCTCTGTCGGGCTCTGTCGGGCCCTGTCGGGCTCTGTCGGGCTCTGTCGGGCCCTGTCGGGCCCTGTCGGGCTCTGTCGGGCTCTGTCGGGCTCTACTGGGCTCTACTGGGCTCTGTCGGGCTCTGTCGGTCTCTACTGGGCCCTGTCGGGCTCTGTCGGGCTCTGTCGGGCCCTGTCGGGCTCTGTCGGGCTCTGTCGGGCTCTACTGGGCTCTGTCGGGCCCTGTCGAGCTCTGTCGGGCTCTGTCGGGCCCTGTCGGGCCCTGTCGGGCTCTGTCGGGCTCTGTTCGGGCTCTACTGGGCCCAGTCGGGCTCTGTCGGGATCTGTCGGGCTCTGTCGGGCTCTGTCGGGCTCTGTCGGGCCCTGTCGGGCTCTGTCGGGCTCTGTCGGGCCCTGTCGGGCCCTGTCGGGCCCTGTCGGGCTCTACTGGGCCCTGTCGGGCTCTACTGGGCCCTGTCGGGCTCTGTCGGGCTCTGTCGGGCTCTACTGGGCCCTGTCGGACTCTATCGGGCTCTGTCGGGCTCTGTCGGGCTCTGACGGGTTCTGTCGGGCTCTGTCGGGCTCTGTCGGGCTCTACTGGCCCTGTCGGGCCCTGTCGGGCTCTGTCGGGCTCTGTCAGGCTCTGTCGGACCCTGTCGGGCTCTGTCGGGCTTTGTCAAGCTCTGTCGGGCTCTACTGGGCCCCGTCGGGCCCTGTCGGGCTCTGTCGGGCTCTGTCGGGCCCTGTCGGGCTCTGTCGGGCTCTGTCGGGCTCTACTGGGCCCTGTCGGGCCCTGTCGGGCTCTGTCGGGCCCTGTCGGGCCCTGTCGGGCTCTGTCGGGCTCTGTCGGGCCCTGTCGGGCCCTGTCGGGCTCTGTCGGGCTCTGTCGGGCCCTGTCGGGCTCTGTCGGGCTCTGTCGGGCTCTCTCGGGCTCTGTCGGGCTCTACTGGGCTCTGTCGGGCTCTGTCGGGCTCTGTCGGGCTCTACTGGGCCCTGTCGGGCTCTGTCAGGCTCTGTCGGGCCCTGTCGGGCTCTGTCGGGCTCTGTCGGGCTCTGTCGGGCCCTGTCGGGCTCTGTCGGGCTCTGTCGGGCTCTGTCGGGCTCTACTGGGCCCTGTCGGGCTCTGTCGGGCTCTGTCGGGCTCTACTGGGCCCTGTCGGGCCCTGTCGGGCTCTGTCGGGCTCTGTCGGGCTCTGTCGGGCTCAACTGGTCTCTGTCGGGCTCTGTCGGGCTCTGTCGGGCTCTGTCGGGCTCTACTGGGCTCTACTGGGCTCTGTCGGGCTCTGTCGGGCTCTACTGGGCCCTGTCGGGCTCTGTCGGGCTCTGTCGGGCCCTGTCGGGCTCTGTCGGGCTCTGTCGGGCTCTACTGGGCTCTGTCGGGCCCTGTCGAGCTCTGTCGGGCTCTGTCGGGCCCTGTCGGGCCCTGTCGGGCTCTGTCGGGCTCTGTCGGGCTCTACTGGGCCCTGTCGGGCTCTGTCGGGCTCTGTCGGGCCCTGTCGGGCTCTGTCGGGCTCTGTCGGGCCCTGTCGGGCCCTGTCGGGCCCTGTCGGGCTCTGTCGGGCTCTACTGGGCCCTGTCGGGCTCTACTGGGCCCTGTCGGGCTCTGTCGGGCCCTGTCGGGCTCTGTCGGGCTCTGTCGGGCTCTGTCGGGCCTGTCGGGCTCTGTCGGGCTCTGTCGGGCCCTGTCGGGCCCTGTCGGGCTCTGTCGGGCCCTGTCGGGCTCTGTCGGGCTCTGTCGGGCTCTGTCGGGCTCTACTGGTCTCTGTCGGGCTCTGTCGGGCTCTGTCGGGCTCTGTCGGGACCTGTCGGGCTCTACTGGGCCCTGTCGGGCTCTGTCGGGCTCTGTCGGGCTCTACTGGGCTCTACTGGGCTCTGTCGGGCTCTGTCGGGTTCTGTCGGGCTCTGTCGGGCTCTGTCGTGCCCTGTCGGGCTCTGTCGGGCTCTGTCGGGCCCTGTCGGGCCCTGTCGGGCTCTGTCGGGCCCTGTCGGGCCCTGTCGGGCTCTGTCGGGCTCTGTCGGGCTCTGTCGGGCCCTGTCGGGCTCTGTCGGGCTCTGTCGGGCTCTACTGGGCCCTGTCGGGCTCTGTCGGGCCCTGTCGGGCTCTGTCGGGCCCTGTCGGGCTCTGTCGGGCTCTGTCGGGCTCTACTGGGCTCTGTCGGGCCCTGTCGGGCTCTGTCGGGCCCTGTCGGGCCCTGTCGGGCTCTGTCGGGCTCTGTCGGGCTCTACTGGGCCCTGTCGGGCTCTGTCGGGCTCTGTCGGGCCCTGTCGGGCCCTGTCGGGCTCTGTCGGGCCCTGTCGGGCCCTGTCGGGCCCTGTCGGGCTCTGTCAGGCTCTGTCGGGCTCTACTGGGCCCCGTCGGGCCCTGTCGGGCTCTGTCGGGCTCTGTCGGGCCCTGTCGGGCTCTGTCGGGCTCTGTCGGGCTCTACTGGGCCCTGTCGGGCCCTGTCGGGCTCTGTCGGGCCCTGTCGGGCCCTGTCGGGCTCTGTCGGGCTCTGTCGGGCCCTGTCGGGCCCTGTCGGGCTCTGTCGGGCTCTGTCGGGCCCTGTCGGGCTCTGTCGGGCTCTGTCGGGCTCTCTCGGGCTCTGTCGGGCTCTACTGGGCTCTGTCGGGCTCTGTCGGGCTCTGTCGGGCTCTACTGGGCCCTGTCGGGCTCTGTCGGGCTCTGTCGGGCCCTGTCGGGCTCTGTCGGGCTCTGTCGGGCCCTGTCGGGCCCTGTCGGGCTCTGTCGGGCTCTGTCGGGCTCTACTGGGCTCTACTGGGCTCTGTCGGGCTCTGTCGGTCTCTACTGGGCCCTGTCGGGCTCTGTCGGGCTCTGTCGGGCCCTGTCGGGCTCTGTCGGGCTCTGTCGGGCTCTACTGGGCTCTGTCGGGCCCTGTCGAGCTCTGTCGGGCTCTGTCGGGCCCTGTCGGGCCCTGTCGGGCTCTGTCGGGCTCTGTTCGGGCTCTACTGGGCCCAGTCGGGCTCTGTCGGGATCTGTCGGGCTCTGTCGGGCTCTGTCGGGCTCTGTCGGGCCCTGTCGGGCTCTGTCGGGCTCTGTCGGGCCCTGTCGGGCCCTGTCGGGCCCTGTCGGGCTCTACTGGGCCCTGTCGGGCTCTACTGGGCCCTGTCGGGCTCTGTCGGGCTCTGTCGGGCTCTACTGGGCTCTACTGGGCTCTGTCGGGCTCTGTCGGGTTCTGTCGGGCTCTGTCGGGCTCTGTCGTGCCCTGTCGGGCTCTGTCGGGCTCTGTCGGGCCCTGTCGGGCCCTGTCGGGCTCTGTCGGGCCCTGTTGGGCCCTGTCGGGCTCTGTCGGGCTCTGTCGGGCCCTGTCGGGCTCTGTCGGGCTCTGTCGGTCTCTGTCGGGCTCTACTGGGCCCTGTCGGGCCCTGTCGAGCCCTGTCGGGCTCTGTCGGGCCCTGTCGGGCTCTGTCGGGCCCTGTCGGGCTCTGTCGGGCTCTGTCGGGCTCTACTGGGCTCTGTCGGGCCCTGTCGGGCTCTGTCGGGCTCTGTCGGGCCCTGTCGGGCCCTGTCGGGCTCTGTCGGGCTCTGTCGGGCTCTACTGGGCCCTGTCGGGCTCTGTCGGGCTCTGTCGGGCCCTGTCGGGCTCTGTCGGGCCCTGTCGGGCCCTGTCGGGCTCTGTCGGGCTCTGTCGGGCTCTGTCGGGCTCTACTGGTCTCTGTCGGGCTCTGTCGGGTTCTGTCGGGCTCTGTCGGGCTCTGTCGGGCTCTGTCGGGCTCTACTGGGCTCTACTGGGCTCTGTCGGGCTCTGTCGGTCTCTACTGGGCCCTGTCGGGCTCTGTCGGGCACTGTCGGGCCCTGTCGGGCTCTGTCGGACTCCGTCGGGTTCTGTCGGGCTCTGTCGGGCTCTGTCGGACTCTGTCGGGCTCTTCTGGGCTCTGTCGGGCCCTGTCGGGCTCTGTCGGGCTCTGTCGGGCTCTGTCGGGCTCTACTGGGCCCTGTCGGGCCCTGTCGGGCCCTGTCGGGCTCTGTCGGGCTCTGTCGGGCTCTGTCGGGCTCTACTGGACTCTGTCGGGCTCTGTCGGGTTCTGTCGGGCTCTGTCGGGCTCTGTCGGGCTCTGTCGGGCTCTACTGGGCCCTGTCGGGCTCTGTCGGGCCCTGTCGGGCCCTGTCGGGCTCTGTCGGGCCCTGTCGGGCCCTGTCGGGCTCTGTTGGGCTCTGTCGGGCCCTGTCGGGCTCTGTCGGGCCCTGTCGGGCCCTATCGGGCTCTGTCGGGGTCTGTCGGGCCCTGTCGGGCCCTGTCGGGCTCTGTCGGGCTCTGTCGCGCTCTGTCGGGCTCTGTCGGGCTCTACTGGGCTCTGTCGGGCTCTTTCGGGCTCTGTCGGGCCCTGTCGGGCTCTGTCGGGATCTGTCGGGCCCTGTCGGGCTCTGTCGGGCCCTGTCGGGCCCTGTCGGGCTCTGTCGGGCTCTGTCGGGCTCTGTCGGGCTCTACTGGGCCCTGTCGGGTTCTGTCGGGCTCTGTCGGGCTCTGTCGGGCTCTACTGGGCCCTGTCGGGCTCTGTCGGGCCCTGTCGGGCCCTGTCGGGCTCTGTCGGGCTCTGTCGGGCTCTGTCGGGCCCTCTCGGGCTCTGTCGGGCTCTACTGGGCCCTGTCGGACCCTGTCGGGCTCTGTCGGGCTCTGTCGGGCCCTGTCGGGCTCTGTCGGGCTCTGTCGGGCTCTGTCGGGCTCTACTGGGCCCTGTCGGACTCTGTCGGGCTCTGTCGGGCTCTGTCGGGCTCTGTCGGGCTCTGTCGGGCTCTGACGGGTTCTGTCGGGCTCTGTCGGGCTCTACTGGGCCCTGTCGGGCTCTGTCGGGCTCTGTCGGGCTCTTCTGGGCTCTGTCGGGCTCTGTCGGGCTCTGTCGGGCTCTGTCGGGCTCTGTCGGGCTCTACTGGGCCCTGTCGGGCCCTGTCGGGCCCTGTCGGGCTCTGTCGGGCTCTGTCGGGCTCTGTCGGGCTCTACTGGACTCTGTCGGGCTCTGTCGGGCTCTACTGAGCTCTACTGGGCTCTGTCGGGCTCTGTCGGTCTCTGTCGGGTTCTGTCGGGCTCTGTCGGGCTCTGTCGTGCCCTGTCGGGCTCTGTCGGGCCCTGTCGGGCTCTGTCGGGCTCTGTCGGGTTCTGTCAGGCTCTGTCGGGCTCTGTCGGGCTCTGTCGGGCTCTTCTGGGCTCTGTCGGGCCCTGTCGGGCTCTGTCGGGCTCTGTCGGGCTCTGTCCGGCTCTACTGGGCCCTGTCGGGCCCTGTCGGGCCCTGTCGGGCTCTGTCGGGCTCTGTCGGGCTCTGTCGGGCTCTACTGGACTCTGTCGGGCTCTGTCGGGTTCTGTCGGGCTCTGTCGGGCTCTGTCGGGCTCTGTCGGGCTCTACTGGGCCCTGTCGGGCTCTGTCGGGCCCTGTCGGGCCCTGTCGGGCTCTGTCGGGCCCTGTCGGGCCCTGTCGGGCTCTGTTGGGCTCTGTCGGGCCCTGTCGGGCTCTGTCGGGCCCTGTCGGGCTCTGTCGGGCTCTGTCGGGCTCTGTCGGGCTCTACTGGTCTCTGTCGGGCTCTGTCGGGCTCTGTCGGGCTCTACTGGGCCCTGTCGGGCTCTGTCGGGCTCTGTCGGGCTCTGTCGGGCCCTGTCGGGCTCTGTCGGGCCCTGTCGGGCCCTGTCGGGCTCTGTCGGGCCCTGTCAAGCTCTGTCGGGCTCTGTCGGGCTCTGTCGGGCTCTGTCGGGCTCTACTGGGCTCTGTCGGGCCCTGTCGGGCTCTGTCGGGATCTGTCGGGCCCTGTCGGGCTCTACTGGGCCCTGTCGGGCGCTGTCGGGTTCTGTCGGGCTCTGTCGGGCCCTGTCGGGCCCTGTCGGGCTCTGTCGGGCTCTGTCGGGCTCTGTCGGGCTCTACTGGGCCCTGTCGGGTTCTGTCGGGCTCTGTCGGGCTCTGTCGGGCTCTACTGGGCCCTGTCGGGCTCTGTCGAGCCCTGTCGGGTCCTGTCGGGCTCTGTCGGGCTCTGTCGGGCTCTGTCGGGCTCTGTCGGGCCCTCTCGGGCTCTGTCGGGCTCTACTGGGCCCTGTCGGACCCTGTCGGGCTCTGTCGGACTCTGTCGGGCCCTGTCGGGCTCTGTCGGGCTCTGTCGGGCTCTGTCGGGCTCTACTGGGCCCTGTCGGACTCTGTCGGGCTCTGTCGGGCTCTGTCGGCCTCTGACGGGTTCTGTCGGGCTCTGTCGGGCTCTACTGGGCCCTGTCGGGCCCTGTCGGGCCCTGTCGGGCTCTGTCGGGCTCTGTCGGGCTCTGTCGGGCTCTACTGGGCTCTACTGGGCTCTGTCGGGCTCTGTCGGGTTCTGTCGGGCTCTGTCGGGCTCTGTCGTGCCCTGTCGGGCTCTGTCGGGCTCTGTCGGGCTCTGTCGGGCCCTGTCGGGCTCTGTCGGGCCCTGTCGGGCTCTGTCGGGCACTGTCGGGCTCTGTCGGGCTCTACTGGGCCTTGTCGGGCCCTGTCGGGCCCTGTCGGGCTCTGTCGGGCTCTGTCGGGCTCTACTGGGCTCTGTCGGGCCCTGTCGGGCTCTGTCGGGCTCTGTCGGGCTCTGTCGGGCCCTGTCGGGCCCTGTCGGGCTCTCTCGGGCTCTGTCGGGCTCTACTGGGCCCTGTCGGGCTCTGTCGGGCTCTGTCGGGCCCTGTCGGGCCCTGTCGGGCTCTGTCGGGCCCTGTCGGGCCCTGTCGGGCTCTGTCGGGCTCTGTCGGGCTCTGTCGGGCTCTACTGGGCCCTGTCGGGCTCTGTCGGGCTCTGTCGGGCTCTACTGGGCCCTGTCGGGCTCTGTCGGGCTCTGTCGGGCCCTGTCGGGCCCTGTCGGGCTCTGTCAGGCTCTGTCGGGCCCTGTCGGGCTCTACTGGGCTCTACTGGGCTCTGTGAGGCTCTGTCGGGCTCTACTGGGCACTGTCGGGTTCTGTCGGGCCCTGTCGGGCTCTGTCGGGCTCTGTCGGGCCCTGTCGGGCTCTGTCGGGCTCTGTCGGGCTCTACTGGGCTCTACTGGGCTCTGTCGGGCTCTGTCAGGCTCTACTGGGCCCTGTCGGGCTCTGTCGGGCCCTGTCGGGCCCTGTCGGGCCCTGTCGGGCTCTGTCGGGCTCTGTCGGGCTCTGTCGGGCCCTCTCGGCTCTGTCGGGCTCTACTGGGCCCTGTCGGGCCCTGTCGGGCTCTGTCGGGCTCTGTCGGGCCCTGTCGGGCTCTGTCGGGCTCTGTCGGGCTCTGTCGGGCTCTGTCGGGCTCTACTGGGCCCTGTCGGACTCTGTCGGGCTCTGTCGGGCTCTGTCGGGCTCTGACGGGTTCTGTCGGGCTCTGTCGGGCTCTGTCGGGCTCTACTGGCCCTGTCGGGCCCTGTCGGGCTCTGTCGGGCTCTGTCGGGCTCTGTCGGGCTCTGTCGGGCTCTACTGGGCCCTGTCGGGCCCTGTCGGGCTCTGTCGGGCCCTGTCGGGCCCTGTCGGGCTCTGTCGGGCTCTGTCGGGCCCTGTCGGGCCCTGTCGGGCTCTGTCGGGCTCTGTCGGGCCCTGTCGGGCTCTGTCGGGCTCTGTCGGGCTCTCTCGGGCTCTGTCGGGCTCTACTGGGCTCTGTCGGGCTCTGTCGGGCTCTGTCGGGCTCTACTGGGCCCTGTCGGGCTCTGTCAGGCTCTGTCGGGCCCTGTCGGGCTCTGTCGGGCTCTGTCGGGCTCTGTCGGGCCCTGTCGGGCTCTGTCGGGCTCTGTCGGGCTCTACTGGGCCCTGTCGGGCTCTGTCGGGCTCTGTCGGGCTCTACTGGGCCCTGTCGGGCTCTGTCGGGCTCTGTCGGGCTCTGTCGGGCTCTGTCGGGCTCTACTGGGCTCTACTGGGCTCTGTCGGGCTCTGTCGGTCTCTACTGGGCCCTGTCGGGCTCTGTCGGGCTCTGTTGGGCTCTGTCGGGCTCTGTCGGGCTCTGTCGGTCTCTACTGGGCTCTGTCGGGCCCTGTCGGGCTCTGTCGGGCTCTGTCGGGCTCTGTCGGGCCCTGTCGGGCTCTGTCGGGCTCTGTCGGGCTCTGTCGGGCCCTGTCGGGCTCTGTCGGGCTCTGTCGGGCTCTGTCGGGCCCTCTCGGGCTCTGTCGGGCTCTACTGGGCCCTGTCTGGCCCTGTCGGGCTCTGTCGGGCCCTGTCGGGCTCTGTCGGGCTCTGTCGGGCTCTGTCGGGCTCTGTCGGGCTCTACTGGGCCCTGTTGGACTCTGTCGGGCTCTGACGGGTTCTGTCGGGCTCTGTCGGGCTCTACTGGGCCCTGTCGGGCCCTGTCGGGCTCTGTCGGGCTCTACTGGGCTCTACTGGGCTCTGTCGGGCTCTGTCGGGCTCTGTCGGGCTCTGTCGGGCCCTGTCGGGCTCTGTCGGGCTCTGTCGTGCCCTGTCGGGCTCTGTCGGGCCCTGTCGGGCCCTGTCGCGCCCTGTCGGGCTCTGTCGGGCCCTGTCGGGCCCTGTCGGGCTCTGTCGGGATCTGTCGGGCCCTGTCGGGCTCTGTCGGGCTCTGTCGGGCTCTGTCGGGCTCTGTCGGGCTCTACTGGGCTCTGTCGGGCCCTGTCGGGCCCTGTCGGGCTCTGTCGGGCTCTGTCGGGCCCTGTCGGGCCCTGTCGGGCTCTGTCGGAATCTGTCGGGCTCTACTGGGCCCTGTCGGGCCCTGTCGGGCTCTGTCGGGCCCTGTCGGGCTCTGTCGGGCTCTGTCGGGCCCTGTCGGGCTCTGTCGGGCTCTGTCGGGCTCTGTCGGGCTCTACTGGGCCCTGTCGGGCTCTGTCGGGCTCTGTCGGGGTCTACTGGGCCCTGTCGGGCTCTGTCGGGCTCTGTCGGGCCCTGTCGGTCCCTGTCGGGCTCTGTCGGGCTCTGTCGGGCTCTGTCGGGGTCGACAGGGCCCTGTCGGGCCCTGTCGGGCCCTGTCGGGCTCTACTGGGCTCTACTGGGCTCTGTCGGGCTCTGTCGGGCTCTACTGGGCCCTGTCGGGCCCTGTCGGGCCCTGTCGGGCTCTGTCGGGCCCTGTCGGGCTCTGTCGGGCTCTGTCGGGCTCTGTCGGGCTCTACTGGGCTCTACTGGGCTCTGTCGGGCTCTGTCGTTCTCTACTGGGCCCTGTCGGGCCCTGTCGGGCCCTGTCGGGCTCTGTCGGGCTCTGTCGGGCCCTGTCGGGCCCTGTCGGGCCCTGTCGGGCTCTGTCGGGCTCTGTCGGGCTCTGTCGGGCTCTACTGGGCCCTGTCGGGCCCTGTCGGGCCCTGTCGGGCTCTGTCGGGCCCTGTCGGGCTCTGTCGGGCTCTGTCGGGCTCTGTCGGGCTCTACTGGGCTCTGTTGGGCTCTGTCGGGCTCTGTCGGGCTCTGTCGGGCTCTGTCGGGCTCTACTGGGCCCTGTCGGGCTCTGTCGGGCTCTGTCGGGCCCTGTCGGGCTCTGTCGGGCCCTGTCGGGCCCTGTCGGGCTCTGTCGGGCTCTGTCGGGCTCTGTCGGGCTCTACTGGGCCCTGTCGGGCCCTGTCGGGCTCTGTCGGGCTCTGTCGGGCTCTACTGGGCCCTGTCGGGCTCTGTCGGGCTCTGTCGGGCCCTGTCGGGCCCTGTCGGGCTCTGTCAGGCTCTGTCGGGCTCTGTCGGGCTCTACTGGGCCCTGTCGGGCCCTGTCGGGCCCTGTCGGGCTCTACTGGGCTCTACTGGGCTCTGTCGGGCTCTTTCGGGCTCTACTGGGCCCTGTCGGGCCCTGTCGGGCCCTGTCGGGCCCTGTCGGGCTCTGTCGGGCCCTGTCGGGCTCTGTCGGGCTCTGTCGGGCTCTGTCGGGCTCTACTGGGCTCTACTGGGCTCTGTCGGGCTCTGTCGGGCTCTACTGGGCCCTGTCGGGCCCTGTCGGGCCCTGTCGGGCTCTGTCGGGCTCTACTGGGCTCTGTCGGGCTCTGTCGGGCTCTGTCGGGCTCTACTGGGCCCTGTCGGGCTCTGTCGGGCTCTGTCGGGCTCTGTCGGGCTCTGTCGGGCTCTACTGGGCTCTGTCGGGCCCTGTCGGGCCCTTTCGGGCCCTGTCGGGCTCTGTCGGGCTCTGTCGGGCTCTACTGGGCCCTGTCGGGCCCTGTCGGGCTCTGTCGGGCCCTGTCGGGCCCTGTCGGGCTCTGTCGGGCTCTGTCGGGCCCTGTTGGGCTCTGTCGGGCCCTGTCGGGCTCTGTCGGGCTCTGTCGGCTCTCTCGGGCTCTGTCGGGCTCTACTGGGCTTTGTCGGACTCTGTCGGGCTCTGTCGGGCTCTGTCGGGCTCTACTGGGCCCTGTCGGGCTCTGTCAGGCCCTGTCGGGCCCTGTCGGGCTCTGTCGGGCTCTGTCGGGCCCTGTCGGGCCCTGTCGGGCTCTGTCGGGCTCTGTCGGGCTCTGTCGGGCTCTACTGGGCTCTGTCAGGCTCTACTGGGCTCTACTGGGCCCTGTCGGGCTCTGTCGGGCTCTGTCGGGCTCTACTGGGCTCTGTCGGGCCCTGTCGGGCTCTGTCGGGCTCTGTCGGGCCCTGTCAGGCTCTGTCGGGCTCTGTCGGGCTCTGTCGGGCTCTGTCGGGCTCTGTCGGGCTCTACTGGGCTCTGTCGGGCTCTGTCGGGCTCTGTCGGGCTCTGTCGGGCTCTACTTGGCCCTGTCGGGCCCTGTCGCGCTCTTTCGGGCTCTGTCGGGCTCTGTCGGGCTCAACTGGTCTCTGTCGGGCTCTCTCGGGTTCTGTCGGGCTCTGTCGGGCTCTGTCGGGCTCTACTGGGCTCTACTGGGCTCTGTCGGGCTCTGTCGGTCTCTACTGGGCCCTGTCGGGCTCTGTCGGGCTCTGTCGGGCCCTGTCGGGCTCTGTCGGGCTCTGTCGGGCTCTGTCGGGTTCTGTCGGGCTCTGTCGGGCTCTGTCGGGCTCTTCTGGGCCCTGTCGGGCCCTGTCGGGCTCTGTCGGGCTCTGTCGGGCTCTGTCGGCCTCTACTGGGCCCTGTCGGGCTCTGTCGGGCTCTGTCGGGCTCTACTGGACTCTGTCGGGCTCTGTCGGGTTCTGTCGGGCTCTGTCGGGCTCTGTCGGGCTCTACTGGGCTCTGTCGGGCCCTGTCGGGACCTGTCGGGCTCTGTCGGGCCCTGTCGGGCCCTGTCGGGCTCTGTCGGGCTCTGTCGGGCTCTGTCGGGCCCTGTCGGGCCCTGTCGGGTTCTGTCGGGCTCTGTCGGGCCCTGTCGGGCTCTGTCGGCCTCTGTCGGGCCCTGTCGGGCTCTGTCGGGCTCTGTCGGGCTCTGTCGGGCTCTACTGGTCTCTGTCGGGCTCTGTCGGGCTCTGTCGGGCTCTGTCGGGCTCTACTGGGCCCTGTCGGGCCCTGTCGGGCTCTGTCGGGCCCTGTCGGGCTCTGTCGGGCCCTGTCGGGCCCTGTCGGGCCCTGTCGGGCTCTGTCGGGCTCTGTCGGGCTCTGTCGGGCTCTGTCGGGCTCTACTGGGCCCTGTCGGGTTCTGTCGGGCTCTGTCGGGCTCTGTCGGGCTCTACTGGGCCCTGTCGGGCTCTGTCGAGCCCTGTCGGGTCCTGTCGGGCTCTGTCGGGCTCTGTCGGGCTCTGTCGGGCTCTGTCGGGCCCTCTCGGGCTCTGTCGGGCTCTACTGGGCCCTGTCGGACCCTGTCGGGCTCTGTCGGACTCTGTCGGGCCCTGTCGGGCTCTGTCGGGCTCTGTCGGGCTCTGTCGGGCTCTACTGGGCCCTGTCGGACTCTGTCGGGCTCTGTCGGGCTCTGTCGGGCTCTGTCGGGCTCTGACGGGTTCTGTCGGGCTCTGTCGGGCTCTACTGGGCCCTGTCGGGCCCTGTCGGGCCCTGTCGGGCTCTGTCGG
Source organism: Caloenas nicobarica (assembly GCF_036013445.1). Taxonomy (NCBI): domain Eukaryota; kingdom Metazoa; phylum Chordata; class Aves; order Columbiformes; family Columbidae; genus Caloenas; species Caloenas nicobarica. The sequence goes on from NW_027017010.1 coordinate 46,225, forward strand.
GCTCTGTCGGGCTCTGTCGGGCTCTACTGGGCTCTACTGGGCTCTGTCGGGCTCTGTCGGGTTCTGTCGGGCTCTGTCGGGCTCTGTCGTGCCCTGTCGGGCTCTGTCGGGCTCTGTCGGGCCCTGTCGGGCCCTGTCGGGCTCTGTCGGGCCCTGTCGGGCTCTGTCGGGCACTGTCGGGCTCTGTCGGGCTCTACTGGGCCTTGTCGGGCCCTGTCGGGCCCTGTCGGGCTCTGTCGGGCTCTGTCGGGCTCTACTGGGCTCTGTCGGGCCCTGTCGGTCTCTGTCGGGCTCTGTCGGGCTCTGTCGGGCCCTGTCGGGCCCTGTCGGGCTCTCTCGGGCTCTGTCGGGCTCTTCTGGGCCCTGTCGGGCTCTGTCGGGCTCTGTCGGGCCCTGTCGGGCCCTGTCGGGCTCTGTCGGGCCCTGTCGGGCCCTGTCGGGCTCTGTCGGGCTCTGTCGGGCTCTGTCGGGCTCTACTGGGCCCTGTCGGGCTCTGTCGGGCTCTGTCGGGCTCTACTGGGCCCTGTCGGGCTCTGTCGGGCTCTGTCGGGCCCTGTCGGGCCCTGTCGGGCTCTGTCAGGCTCTGTCGGGCCCTGTCGGGCTCTACTGGGCTCTACTGGGCTCTGTGAGGCTCTGTCGGGCTCTACTGGGCCCTGTCGGGTTCTGTCGGGCCCTGTCGGGCTCTGTCGGGCTCTGTCGGGCCCTGTCGGGCTCTGTCGGGCTCTGTCGGGCTCTGTCGGGCTCTACTGGGCTCTACTGGGCTCTGTCGGGCTCTGTCAGGCTCTACTGGGCCCTGTCGGGCTCTGTCGGGCCCTGTCGGGCCCTGTCGGGCCCTGTCGGGCTCTGTCGGGCTCTGTCGGGCTCTGTCGGGCCCTCTCGGCTCTGTCGGGCTCTACTGGGCCCTGTCGGGCCCTGTCGGGCTCTGTCGGGCTCTGTCGGGCCCTGTCGGGCTCTGTCGGGCTCTGTCGGGCTCTGTCGGGCTCTGTCGGGCTCTACTGGGCCCTGTCGGACTCTGTCGGGCTCTGTCGGGCTCTGTCGGGCTCTGACGGGTTCTGTCGGGCTCTGTCGGGCTCTGTCGGGCTCTACTGGCCCTGTCGGGCCCTGTCGGGCTCTGTCGGGCTCTGTCGGGCTCTGTCGGGCTCTGTCGGGCTCTACTGGGCCCTGTCGGGCCCTGTCGGGCTCTGTCGGGCTCTGTCGGGCCCTGTCGGGCCCTGTCGGGCTCTGTCGGGCTCTGTCGGGCCCTGTCGGGCTCTGTCGGGCTCTGTCGGGCTCTCTCGGGCTCTGTCGGGCTCTACTGGGCTCTGTCGGGCTCTGTCGGGCTCTGTCGGGCTCTACTGGGCCCTGTCGGGCTCTGTCAGGCTCTGTCGGGCCCTGTCGGGCTCTGTCGGGCTCTGTCGGGCTCTGTCGGGCCCTGTCGGGCTCTGTCGGGCTCTGTCGGGCTCTACTGGGCCCTGTCGGGCTCTGTCGGGCTCTGTCGGGCTCTACTGTGCCCTGTCGGGCTCTGTCGGGCTCTGTCGGGCTCTGTCGGGCTCTGTCGGGCTCTGTCGGGCTCTACTGGGCTCTACTGGGCTCTGTCGGGCTCTGTCGGTCTCTACTGGGCCCTGTCGGGCTCTGTCGGGCTCTGTTGGGCTCTGTCGGGCTCTGTCGGGCTCTGTCGGGCTCTACTGGGCTCTGTCGGGCCCTGTCGGGCTCTGTCGGGCTCTGTCGGGCTCTGTCGGGCCCTGTTGGGCTCTGTCGGGCTCTGTCGGGCTCTGTCGGGCCCTGTCGGGCTCTGTCGGGCTCTGTCGGGCTCTGTCGGGCCCTCTCGGGCTCTGTCGGGCTCTACTGGGCCCTGTCGGGCCCTGTCGGGCTCTGTCGGGCCCTGTCGGGCTCTGTCGGGCTCTGTCGGGCTCTGTCGGGCTCTGTCGGGCTCTACTGGGCCCTGTTGGACTCTGTCGGGCTCTGTCGGGCTCTGTCGGGCTCTGACGGGTTCTGTCGGGCTCTGTCGGGCTCTACTGGGCCCTGTCGGGCCCTGTCGGGCTCTGTCGGGCTCTACTGGGCTCTACTGGGCTCTGTCGGGCTCTGTCGGGCTCTGTCGGGCTCTGTCGGGCTCTGTCGGGCCCTGTCGGGCTCTGTCGGGCTCTGTGGGGCCCTGTCGGGCTCTGTCGGGCTCTGTCGGGCCCTGTCGCGCCCTGTCGGGCTCTGTCGGGCCCTGTCGGGCCCTGTCGGGCTCTGTCGGGATCTGTCGGGCCCTGTCGGGCTCTGTCGGGCTCTGTCGGGCTCTATCGGGCTCTACTGGGCCCTGTCGGGCCCTGTCGGGCTCTGTCGGGCTCTGTCGGGCTCTGTCGGGCTCTACTGGGCTCTGTCGGGCCCTGTCGGGCCCTGTCGGGCTCTGTCGGGCTCTGTCGGGCCCTGTCGGGCCCTGTCGGGCTCTGTCGGAATCTGTCGGGCTCTACTGGGCCCTGTCGGGCCCTGTCGGGCTCTGTCGGGCCCTGTCGGGCTCTGTCGGGCTCTGTCGGGCCCTGTCGGGCTCTGTCGGGCTCTGTCGGGCTCTGTCGGGCTCTACTGGGCCCTGTCGGGCTCTGTCGGGCTCTGTCGGGGTCTACTGGGCCCTGTCGGGCTCTGTCGGGCTCTGTCGGGCCCTGTCGGTCCCTGTCGGGCTCTGTCGGGCTCTGTCGGGCTCTGTCGGGCTCGACAGGGCCCTGTCGGGCCCTGTCGGGCCCTGTCGGGCTCTACTGGGCTCTACTGGGCTCTGTCGGGCTCTGTCGGGCTCTACTGGGCCCTGTCGGGCTCTGTCGGGCCCTGTCGGGCTCTGTCGGGCTCTGTCGGGCTCTGTCGGGCTCTACTGGGCTCTACTGGGCTCTGTCGGGCTCTGTCGTTCTCTACTGGGCCCTGTCGGGCCCTGTCGGGCCCTGTCGGGCTCTGTCGGGCTCTGTCGGGTTCTGTCGGGCTCTACTGGGCTCTGTCGGGCTCTGTCGGGCTCTGTCGGGCTCTGTCGGGCTCTACTGGGCCCTGTCGGGCCCTGTCGGGCCCTGTCGGGCTCTGTCGGGCCCTGTCGGGCTCTGTCGGGCTCTGTCGGGCTCTGTCGGGCTCTACTGGGCTCTGTTGGGCTCTGTCGGGCTCTGTCGGGCTCTGTCGGGCTCTACTGGGCCCTGTCGGGCTCTGTCGGGCTCTGTCGGGCCCTGTCGGGCTCTGTCGGGCCCTGTCGGGCCCTGTCGGGCTCTGTCGGGCTCTGTCGGGCTCTGTCGGGCTCTACTGGGCCCTGTCGGGCCCTGTCGGGCTCTGTCGGGCTCTGTCGGGCTCTACTGGGCCCTGTCGGGCTCTGTCGGGCTCTGTCGGGCCCTGTCGGGCCCTGTCGGGCTCTGTCAGGCTCTGTCGGGCTCTGTCGGGCTCTACTGGGCCCTGTCGGGCCCTGTCGGGCCCTGTCGGGCTCTACTGGGCTCTACTGGGCTCTGTCGGGCTCTTTCGGGCTCTACTGGGCCCTGTCGGGCCCTGTCGGGCCCTGTCGGGCCCTGTCGGGCTCTGTCGGGCCCTGTCGGGCCCTGTCGGGCTCTGTCGGGCTCTGTCGGGCTCTACTGGGCTCTACTGGGCTCTGTCGGGCTCTGTCGGGCTCTACTGGGCCCTGTCGGGCCCTGTCGGGCCCTGTCGGGCTCTGTCGGGCTCTACTGGGCTCTGTCGGGCTCTGTCGGGCTCTGTCGGGCTCTACTGGGCCCTGTCAGGCTCTGTCGGGCTCTGTCGGGCTCTGTCGGGCTCTGTCGGGCTCTACTGGGCTCTGTCGGGCCCTGTCGGGCCCTTTCGGGCCCTGTCGGGCTCTGTCGGGCTCTGTCGGGCTCTACTGGGCCCTGTCGGGCCCTGTCGGGCTCTGTCGGGCCCTGTCGGGCCCTGTCGGGCTCTGTCGGGCTCTGTCGGGCCCTGTCGGGCTCTGTCGGGCCCTGTCGGGCTCTGTCGGGCTCTGTCGGCTCTCTCGGGCTCTGTCGGGCTCTACTGGGCTTTGTCGGACTCTGTCGGGCTCTGTCGGGCTCTGTCGGGCTCTACTGGGCCCTGTCGGGCTCTGTCAGGCCCTGTCGGGCCCTGTCGGGCTCTGTCGGGCTCTGTCGGGCCCTGTCGGGCCCTGTCGGGCTCTGTCGGGCTCTGTCGGGCTCTGTCGGGCTCTACTGGGCTCTGTCAGGCTCTACTGGGCTCTACTGGGCCCTGTCGGGCTCTGTCGGGCTCTGTCGGGCTCTACTGGGCTCTGTCGGGCCCTGTCGGGCTCTGTCGGGCTCTGTCGGGCCCTGTCGGGCTCTGTCGGGCTCTGTCGGGCTCTGTCGGGCTCTACTGGGCTCTGTCGGGCTCTGTCGGGCTCTGTCGGGCTCTGTCGGGCTCTACTTGGCCCTGTCGGGCCCTGTCGCGCTCTGTCGGGCTCTGTCGGGCTCTGTCGGGCTCAACTGGTCTCTGTCGGGCTCTCTCGGGTTCTGTCGGGCTCTGTCGGGCTCTGTCGGGCTCTACTGGGCTCTACTGGGCTCTGTCGGGCTCTGTCGGTCTCTACTGGGCCCTGTCGGGCTCTGTCGGGCTCTGTCGGGCCCTGTCGGGCTCTGTCGGGCTCTGTCGGGCTCTGTCGGGTTCTGTCGGGCTCTGTCGGGCTCTGTCGGGCTCTTCTGGGCCCTGTCGGGCCCTGTCGGGCTCTGTCGGGCTCTGTCGGGCTCTGTCGGCCTCTACTGGGCCCTGTCGGGCTCTGTCGGGCTCTGTCGGGCTCTACTGGACTCTGTCGGGCTCTGTCGGGTTCTGTCGGGCTCTGTCGGGCTCTGTCGGGCTCTACTGGGCTCTGTCGGGCCCTGTCGGGCCCTGTCGGGCTCTGTCGGGCCCTGTCGGGCCCTGTCGGGCTCTGTCGGGCTCTGTCGGGCTCTGTCGGGCCCTGTCGGGCCCTGTCGGGTTCTGTCGGGCTCTGTCGGGCCCTGTCGGGCTCTGTCGGGCTCTGTCGGGCCCTGTCGGGCTCTGTCGGGCTCTGTCGGGCTCTGTCGGGCTCTACTGGTCTCTGTCGGGCTCTGTCGGGCTCTGTCGGGCTCTGTCGGGCTCTACTGGGCCCTGTCGGGCCCTGTCGGGCTCTGTCGGGCCCTGTCGGGCTCTGTCGGGCTCTGTCGGGCCCTGTCGGGCCCTGTCGGGCCCTGTCGGGCTCTGTCGGGCCCTGTCGGGCTCTGTCGGGCTCTACTGGGCCCTGTCGGGCTCTGTCGGGCTCTGTCGGGCTCTGTCGGACCCTGTCGGGCTCTGTCGGGCTCTACTGGGCTCTGTCGGGCTCTGTCGGGCTCTGTCGGGCCCTGTCGGGCTCTGTCGGGCTCTGTCGGGCCCTGTCGGGCTCTACTGGGCCCTGTCGGGCGCTGTCGGGTTCTGTCGGGCTCTGTCGGGCTCTGTCGGGCCCTGTCGGTCTCTGTCGGGCTCTGTCGGGCTCTGTCGGGCTCTACGGGGCCCTGTCGGGTTCTGTCGGGCTCTGTCGGGCTCTGTCGGGCTCTACTGGGCCCTGTCGGGCCCTGTCGGGCTCTGTCGGGTTCTGTCGGGCTCTGTCGGGCCCTGTCGGGCTCTGTCGGGCTCTGTCGGGCCCTCTCGGGCTCTGTCGGGCTCTACTGGGCCCTGTCGGGCCCTGTCGGGCTCTGTCGGGCCCTGTCGGGCCCTGTCGGGCTCTGTCGGGCTCTGTCGGGCTCTGTCGGGCTCTACTGGGCCCTGTCGGACTCTGTCGGGCCCTGTCGGGCTCTGTCGGGCCCTGTCGGGCTCTGTCGGGCTCTGACGGGTTCTGTCGGGCTCTGTCGGGCTCTACTGGCCCCTGTCGGGCCCTGTCGGGCCCTGTCGGGCTCTGTCGGGCTCTGTCGGGCTCTGTCGGGCTCTACTGGGCTCTACTGGGTTCTGTCGGGCTCTGTCGGGTTCTGTCGGGCTCTGTCGGGCTCTGTCGGGCCCTGTCTGGCTCTGTCGGGCTCTGTCGGGCCCTGTCGGGCCCTGTCGGGCTCTGTCGGGCCCTGTCGGGCCCTGTCGGGCTCTGTCGGGCTCTGTCGGGCCCTGTCGGGCTCTGTCGGGCTCTGTCGGGCTCTGTCGGGCTCTACTGGGCCCTGTCGGGCTCTGTCGGGCTCTGTCGGGCCCTGTCGGGCCCTGTCGGGCTCTGTCGGGCTCTGTCGGGCTCTACTGGGCCCTGTCGGGCCCTGTCAGGCTCTGTCGGGCTCTGTCGGGCTCTCTCGGGCTCTGTCGGGCCCTGTCGGGCTCTGTCGGGCTCTGTTGGGCCCTGTCGGGCCCTGTCGGGCTCTGTCGGGCTCTGTCGGGCTCTGTCGGGCTCTACTGGGCCCTGTCGGGCCCTGTCAGGCTCTGTCGGGCTCTGTCGGGCTCTCTCGGGCTCTGTCGGGCCCTGTCGGGCTCTGTCGGGCTCTGTTGGGCCCTGTCGGGCCCTGTCGGGCTCTGTCGGGCTCTGTCGGGCTCTACTGGGCTCTACTGGGCTCTGTCGGGTTCTGTCGGGCTCTACTGGGCCCTGTCGGGCCCTGTCGGGCTCTGTCGGGCCCTGTCGGGCTCTGTCGGGCTCTGTCGGGCCCTGTCGGGCTCTGTCGGGCTCTGTCGGGCTCTGTCGGGCTCTACTGGGCTCTACTGGGCTCTGTCGGGCTCTGTCGGGCTCTACTGGGCCCTGTCGGGCCCTGTCGGGCCCTGTCGGGCTCTGTCGGGCTCTACTGGGCTCTGTCGGGCTCTGTCGGGCTCTGTCGGGTTCTGTCGGGCTCTACTGGGCTCTGTCGGGCTCTGTCGGGCTCTGTCGGGCTCTACTGGGCCCTGTCGGGCTCTGTCGGGCTCTGTCGGGCTCTGTCGGACCCTGTCGGGCCCTGTCGGGCCCTGTCGGGCTCTGTCGGGCCCTGTCGGGCTCTGTCGGGCTCTGTCGGGCTCTGTCGGGCTCTGTCGGGCTCTACGGGGCTCTGTCGGGCTCTGTCGGGCTCTGTCGGGCCCTGTCGGGCTCTGTCGGGCTCTACTGGGCTCTGTCGGGCTCTGTCGGGCTCTGTCGGGCCCTGTCGGGCTCTGTCGGGATCTGTCGGGCCCTGTCGGGCTCTACTGGGCCCTGTCGGGCGCTGTCGGGTTCTGTCGGGCTCTGTCGGGCCCTGTCGGGCCCTGTCGGGCTCTGTCGGGCTCTGTCGGGCTCTATCGGGCTCTACTGGGCCCTGTCGGGTTCTGTCGGGCTCTGTCGGGCTCTGTCGGGCTCTACTGGGCCCTGTCGGGCTCTGTCGGGCCCTGTCGGGCCCTGTCGGGCTCTGTCGGGCTCTGTCGGGCTCTGTCGGGCCCTCTCGGGCTCTGTCGGGCTCTACTGGGCCCTGTCGGACCCTGTCGGGCTCTGTCGGGCTCTGTCGGGCCCTGTCGGGCTCTGTCGGGCTCTGTCGGGCTCTGTCGGGCTCTACTGGGCCCTGTCGGACTCTGTCGGGCTCTGTCGGGCTCTGTCGGGCTCTGTCGGGCTCTGACGGGTTCTGTCGGGTTCTGTCGGGCTCTATTGGGCCCTGTCGGGCCCTGTCGGGCCCTGTCGGGCTCTGTCAGGCTCTGTCGGGCCCTGTCGGGCTCTACTGGGCTCTACTGGGCTCTGTGAGGCTCTGTCGGGCTCTACTGGGCCCTGTCGGGTTCTGTCGGGCCCTGTCGGGCTCTGTCGGGCTCTGTCGGGCCCTGTCGGGCTCTGTCGGGCTCTGTCGGGCTCTGTCGGGCTCTACTGGGCCCTGTCGGACTCTGTCGGGCTCTGTCGGGCTCTGTCGGGCTCTGTCGGGCCCTGTCGGGCTCTGACGGGTTCTGTCGGGCTCTGTCGGGCTCTGTCGGGCTCTACTGGCCCTGTCGGGCCCTGTCGGGCTCTGTCGGGCTCTGTCGGGCTCTGTCGGACCCTGTCGGGCTCTGTCGGGCCCTGTCGGGCTCTGTCGGGCTCTACTGGGCTCTGTCGGGCTCTGTCGGGCTCTGTCGGGCCCTGTCGGGCTCTGTCGGGACCTGTCGGGCCCTGTCGGGCTCTACTGGGCCCTGTCGGGCGCTGTCGGTTTCTGTCGGGCTCTGTCGGGCCCTGTCGGGCCCTGTCGGGCTCTGTCGGGCTCTGTCGGGCTCTACTGGGCCCTGTCGGGTTCTGTCGGGCTCTGTCGGGCTCTGTCGGGCTCTACTGGGCCCTGTCGGGCTCTGTCGGGCCCTGTCGGGCCCTGTCGGGCTCTGTCGGGCTCTGTCGGGCTCTGTCGGGCCCTCTCGGGCTCTGTCGGGCTCTACTGGGCCCTGTCGGACCCTGTCGGGCTCTGTCGGGCTCTGTCGGGCCCTGTCGGGCTCTGTCGGGCTCTGTCGGGCTCTGTCGGGCTCTACTGGGCCCTGTCGGACTCTGTCGGGCTCTGTCGGGCTCTGTCGGGCTCTGTCGGGCTCTGACGGGTTCTGTCGGGTTCTGTCGGGCTCTATTGGGCCCTGTCGGGCCCTGTCGGGCCCTGTCGGGCTCTGTCGGGCTCTGTCGGTCTCTATCGGGCTCTACTGGGCTCTACTGGGCTCTGTCGGGCTCTGTCGGGTTCTGTCGGGCTCTGTCGGGCTCTGTCGTGCCCTGTCGGGCTCTGTCGGGCTCTGTCGGTCCCTGTCGGGCCCTGTCGGGCTCTGTCGGGCCCTGTAGGGCCCTGTCGAGCTCTGTCGGGCTCTGTCGGGCCCTGTCGGGCCCTGTCGGGCTCTGTCGGGCTCTGTCGGGCTCTACTGGGCCCTGTCGGGCCCTGTCGGGCCCTGTCGGGCTCTGTCGGGCTCTGTCGGGCTCTACTGGGCTCTGTCGGGCCCTGTCGGGCCCTGTCGGGCTCTGTTGGGCTCTGTCGGGCCCTGTCGGGCCCTGTCGGGCTCTGTCGGGCTCTGTCGGGTTCTACTGGGCCCTGTCGGGCTCTGTCGGGCTCTGTCGGGCTCTGTCGGGCCCTGTCGGGCCCTGTCGGGCTCTGTCGGGCCCTGTCGGGCCCTGTCGGGCTCTGTCGGGCTCTGTCGGGCTCTGTCGGGCTCTACTGGGCCCTGTCGGGCTCTGTCGGGCTCTGTCGGGCTCTACTGGGCCCTGTCGGGCTCTGTCGGGCTCTGTCGGGCCCTGTCGGTCCCTGTCGGGCTCTGTCAGGCTCTGTAGGGCCCTGTCGGGCTCTACTGGGCTCTACTGGGCTCTGTGAGGCTCTGTCGGGCTCTACTGGGCCCTGTCGGGTTCTGTCGGGCCCTGTCGGGCTCTGTAGGGCTCTGTCGGGCCCTGTCGGGCTCTGTCGGGCTCTGTCGGGCTCTGTCGGGCTCTACTGGGCCCTGTCGGACTCTGTCGGGCTCTGTCGGGCTCTGTCGGGCTCTGTCGGGCCCTGTCGGGCTCTGACGGGTTCTGTCGGGCTCTGTCGGGCTCTGTCGGGCTCTACTGGCCCTGTCGGGCCCTGTCGGGCTCTGTCGGGCTCTGTCGGGCTCTGTCGGACCCTGTCGGGCTCTGTCGGGCTCTGTCAGGCTCTGTCGGGCTCTACTGGGCCCCGTCGGGCCCTGTCGGGCTCTGTCGGGCTCTGTCGGGCCCTGTCGGGCTCTGTCGGGCTCTGTCGGGCTCTACTGGGCCCTGTCGGGCCCTGTCGGGCTCTGTCGGGCCCTGTCGGGCCCTGTCGGGCTCTGTCGGGCTCTGTCGGGCCCTGTCGGGCCCTGTCGGGCTCTACTGGGCCCTGTCGGGCCCTGTCGGGCTCTGTCGGGCTCTGTCGGGCTCTCTCGGCCTCTGTCGGGCTCTACTGGGCTCTGTCGGGCTCTGTCGGGCTCTGTCGGGCTCTACTGGGCCCTGTCGGGCTCTGTCAGGCTCTGTCGGGCCCTGTCGGGCTCTGTCGGGCTCTGTCGGGCTCTGTCGGGCCCTGTCGGGCTCTGTCGGGCTCTGTCGGGCTCTACTGGGCCCTGTCGGGCTCTGTCGGGCTCTGTCGGGCTCTACTGGGCCCTGTCGGGCTCTGTCGGGCTCTGTCGGGCTCTGTCGGGCTCTACTGGGCTCTACTGGGCTCTGTCGGGCTCTGTCGGGTTCTGTTGGGCTCTGTCGGGCTCTGTCGTGCCCTGTCGGGCTCTGTCGGGCTCTGTCGGGCCCTGTCGGGCCCTGTCGGGCTCTGTCGGGCCCTGTCGGGCCCTGTCGGGCTCTGTCGGGCTCTTTCGGGCCCTGTCGGGCTCTGTCGGGCTCTGTCGGGCTCTACTGGGCCCTGTCGGGCCCTGTCGGGCCCTGTCGGGCTCTGTCGGGCCCTGTCGGGCTCTGTCGGGCTCTGTCGGGCTCTACTGGGCTCTGTCGGGCCCTGTCGGGCTCTGTCGGGCTCTGTCGGGCCCTGTCGGGCCCTGTCGGGCCCTGTCGGGCCCTGTCGGGCCCTGTCGGGCTCTGTCGGGCTCTACTGGGCCCTGTCGGGCTCTGTCGGGCCCTGTCGGGCCCTGTCGGGCTCTGTCGGGCCCTGTCGGGCCCTGTCGGGCCCTGTCGGGCTCTGTCGGGCTCTGTCGGGCTCAACTGGTCTCTGTCGGGCTCTGTCGGGTTCTGTCGGGCTCTGTCGGGATCTGTCGGGCTCTGTCGGGCTCTGTCGGGCTCTACTGGGCTCTACTGGGCTCTGTCGGGCTCTGTCGGTCTCTACTGGGCCCTGTCGGGCTCTGTCGGGCTCTGTCGGGCCCTGTCGGGCTCTGTCGGGCTCTGTCGGGCTCTGTCGGGTTCTGTCGGGCTCTGTCGGGCTCTGTCGGGCTCTGTCGGGCTCTTCTGGGCTCTGTCGGGCCCTGTCGGGCTCTGTCGGACTCTGTCGGGCTCTGTCGGGCTCTACTGGGCCCTGTCGGGCCCTGTCGGGCCCTGTCGGGCTCTGTCGGGCTCTGTCGGGCTCTGTCGGGCTCTACTGGACTCTGTCGGGCTCTGTCAGGTTCTGTCGGGCTCTGTCGGGCTCTGTTGGGCTCTGTCGGGCTCTGTCGGGCTCTACTGGGCCCTGTCGGGCTCTGTCGGGCCCTGTCGGGCCCTGTCGGGCTCTGTCGGGCCCTGTCGGGCCCTGTCGGGCTCTGTCGGGCCCTGTCGGGCCCTGTCGGGCTCTGTCGGGCCCTGTCGGGCTCTGTCGGGCTCTGTCGGGCCCTGTCGGGCCCTGTCGGGCTCCGTCGGGCCCTGTCGGGCTCTGTCGGGCTCTGTCGGGCTCTGTCGGGCTCTACTGGTCTCTGTCGGGCTCTGTCGGGCTCTGTCGGGCTCTGTCGGGCTCTGTCGGGCTCTACTGGGCCCTGTCGGGCTCTGTCGGGCTCTGTCGGGCCCTGTCGGGCTCTGTCGGGCTCTGTCGGGCTCTGTCGGGCCCTGTCGGGCTCTGTCGGGCCCTGTCGGGCCCTGTCGGGCTCTGTCGGGCCCTGTCGGGCTCTGTCGGGCTCTGTCGGGCTCTGTCGGGCTCTGTCGGGCTCTACTGGGCCCTGTCGGGCTCTGTCGGGCTCTGTCGGGCTCTGTCGGGCCCTGTCGGGCTCTGTCGGGCTCTACTGGGCTCTGTCGGGCTCTGTCGGGCTCTGTCGGGCCCTGTCGGGCTCTGTCGGGATCTGTCGGGCCCTGTCGGGCTCTACTGGGCCCTGTCGGGCGCTGTCGGGTTCTGTCGGGCTCTGTTGGGCCCTGTCGGGCCCTGTCGGGCTCTGTCGGGCTCTGTCGGGCTCTACTGGGCCCTGTCGGGTTCTGTCGGGCTCTGTCGGGCTCTGTCGGGCTCTACTGGGCCCTGTCGGGCTCTGTCGGGCCCTGTCGGGCCCTGTCGGGCTCTGTCGGGCTCTGTCGGGCTCTGTCGGGCCCTCTCGGGCTCTGTCGGGCTCTACTGGGCCCTGTCGGACCCTGTCGGGCTCTGTCGGGCTCTGTCGGGCCCTGTCGGGCTCTGTCGGGCTCTGTCAGGCTCTGTCGGGCTCTTCTGGGCCCTGTCGGACTCTGTCGGGCTCTGTCGGGCTCTGTCGGGCTCTGTCGGGCTCTGACGGGTTCTGTCGGGTTCTGTCGGGCTCTATTGGGCCCTGTCGGGCCCTGTCGGGCCCTGTCGGGCTCTGTCGGGCTCTGTCGGTCTCTGTCGGGCTCTACTGGGCTCTACTGGGCTCTGTCGGGCTCTGTCGGGTTCTGTCGGGCTCTGTCGGGCTCTGTCGTGCCCTGTCGGGCTCTGTCGGGCTCTGTCGGGCCCTGTCGGGCCCTGTCGGGCTCTGTCGGGCCCTGTCGGGCCCTGTCGGGCTCTGTCGGGCTCTGTCGGGCCCTGTCGGGCCCTGTCGGGCTCTGTCGGGCTCTGTCGGGCTCTACTGGGCCCTGTCGGGCCCTGTCGGGCCCTGTCGGGCTCTGTCGGGCTCTGTCGGGCTCTACTGGGCTCTGTCGGGCCCTGTCGGGCTCTGTCGGGCTCTGTCGGGCTCTGTCGGGCCCTGTCGGGCCCTGTCGGGCTCTGTCGGGCTCTGTCGGGTTCTACTGGGCCCTGTCGGGCTATGTCGGGCTCTGTCGGGCCCTGTCGGGCCCTGTCGGGCTCTGTCGGGCTCTGTCGGGCTCTGTCGGGCTCTACTGGGCCCTGTCGGGCTCTGTCGGGCTCTGTCGGGCCCTGTCGGTCCCTGTCGGCCTCTGTCGGGCCCTGTCGGTCCCTGTCGGGCTCTGTCAGGCTCTGTCGGGCCCTGTCGGGCTCTACTGGGCTCTACTGGGCTCTGTGAGGCTCTGTCGGGCTCTACTGGGCCCTGTCGGGTTCTGTCGGGCCCTGTCGGGCTCTGTCGGGCTCTGTCGGGCCCTGTCGGGCTCTGTCGGGCTCTGTCGGGCTCTGTCGGGCTCTACTGGGCCCTGTCGGACTCTGTCGGGCTCTGTCGGGCTCTGTCGGGCTCTGTCGGGCCCTGTCGGGCTCTGAACGGGTTCTGTCGGGCTCTGTCGGGCTCTGTCGGGCTCTACTGGCCCTGTCGGGCTCTGTCGGGCTCTGTCAGGCTCTGTCGGGCTCTACTGGGCCCCGTCGGGCCCTGTCGGGCTCTGTCGGGCTCTGTCGGGCCCTGTCGGGCTCTGTCGGGCTCTGTCGGGCTCTACTGGGCCCTGTCGGGCCCTGTCGGGCTCTGTCGGGCCCTGTCGGGCCCTGTCGGGCTCTGTCGGGCTCTGTCGGGCCCTCTCGGGCCCTGTCGGGCTCTACTGGGCCCTGTCGGGCCCTGTCGGGCTCTGTCGGGCTCTACTGGGCTCTGTCGGGCTCTGTCGGGCTCTGTCGGGCTCTACTGGGCTCTGTCGGGCTCTGTCGGGCTCTGTCGGGCTCTACTGGGCCCTGTCGGGCTCTGTCAGGCTCTGTCGGGCCCTGTCGGGCTCTGTCGGGCTCTGTCGGGATCTGTCGGGCCCTGTCGGGCTCTGTCGGGCTCTGTCGGGCTCCGTCGGGTTCTACTGGGCCCTGTCGGGCTCTGTCGGGCTCTGTCGGGCTCTACTGGGCCCTGTCGGGCTCTGTCGGGCTCTGTCGGGCTCTGTCGGGCTCTGTCGGGCTCTACTGGGCTCTACTGGGCTCTGTCGGGCTCTGTCGGTCTCTACTGGGCCCTGTCGGGCTCTGTCGGGCTCTGTCGGGCCCTGTCGGGCCCTGTCGGTCCCTGTCGGGCTCTGTCGGGCTCTGTCGGGCTCTACTGGGCCCTGTCGGGCTCTGTCGGGCTCTGTCGGGCCCTGTCGGTCCCTGTCGGGCTCTGTCAGGCTCTGTCGGGCTCTGTCGGGCTCGACAGGGCCCTGTCGGGCCCTGTCGGGCCCTGTCGGGCTCTACTGGGCTCTACTGGGCTCTGTCGGGCTCTGTCGGGCTCTACTGGGCCCTGTCAGGCCCTGTCGGGCCCTGTCGGGCTCTGTCGGGCTCTGTCGGGCTCTGTCGGGCTCTACTGGGCTCTACTGGGCTCTGTCGGGCTCTGTCGTTCTCTACTGGGCCCTGTCGGGCCCTGTCGGGCTCTGTCGGGTTCTGTCGGGCTCTACTGGGCTCTGTCGGGCTCTGTCGGGCTCTGTCGGGCTCTGTCGGGCTCTACTGGGCTCTGTCGGGCTCTGTCGGGCTCTGTCGGGCTCTGTCGGGCTCTACTGGGCCCTGTCGGGCTCTGTCGGGCTCTGTCGGGCTCTGTCGGGCCCTGTCGGGCCCTGTCGGGCTCTGTCGGGCCCTGTCGGGCTCTGTCGGGCTCTGTCGGGCTCTGTCGGGCTCTGTCGGGCTCTACTGGGCTCTGTTGGGCTCTGTCGGGCTCTGTCGGGCTCTGTCGGGCTCTGTCGAGCTCTACTGGGCCCTGTCGGGCTCTGTCGGGCTCTGTCGGGCCCTGTCGGGCTCTGTCGGGCCCTGTCGGGCCCTGTCGGGCTCTGTCGGGCTCTGTCGGGCTCTGTCGGGCTCTACTGGGCCCTGTCGGGCCCTGTCGGGCTCTGTCGGGCTCTGTCGGGCTCTACTGGGCCCTGTCGGGCTCTGTCGGGCTCTGTCGGTCCCTGTCGGGCCCTGTCGGGCTCTGTCAGGCTCTGTCGGGCTCTGTCGGGCTCTACTGGGCCCTGTCGGGCCCTGTCGGGCCCTGTCGGGCTCTACTGGGCTCTACTGGGCTCTGTCGGGCTCTTTCGGGCTCTACTGGGCCCTGTCGGGCCCTGTCGGGCTCTGTCGGGCCCTGTCGGGCCCTGTCGGGCTCTGTCGGGCTCTGTCGGGCCCTGTCGGGCTCTGTCGGGCTCTGTCGGGCTCTACTGGGCTCTACTGGGCTCTGTCGGGCTCTGTCGGGCTCTACTGGGCCCTGTCGGGCCCTGTCGGGCCCTGTCGGGCTCTGTCGGGCTCTACTGGGCTCTGTCGGGCTCTGTCGGGCTCTGTCGGGCTCTACTGGGCTCTGTCGGGCTCTGTCGGGCTCTGTCGGGCTCTACTGGGCCCTGTCGGGCTCTGTCGGGCCCTGTCGGGCTCTGTCGGGCTCTGTCGGGCCCTGTCGGGCCCTGTCGGCCTCTGTCGGGCCCTGTCGGGCTCTGTCGGGCTCTGTCGGGCTCTGTCGGGCTCTGTCGGGCTCTACTGGGCTCTGTCGGGCCCTGTCGGGCCCTTTCGGGCCCTGTCGGGCTCTGTCGGGCTCTGTCGGGCTCTACTGGCCCTGTCGGGCCCTGTCGGGCTCTGTCGGGCTCTGTCGGGCTCTGTCGGACCCTGTCGGGCTCTGTCGGGCTCTGTCAGGCTCTGTCGGGCTCTACTGGGCCCCGTCGGGCCCTGTCGGGCTCTGTCGGGCTCTGTCGGGCCCTGTCGGGCTCTGTCGGGCTCTGTCGGGCTCTACTGGGCCCTGTCGGGCCCTGTCGGGCTCTGTCGGGCCCTGTCGGGCCCTGTCGGGCTCTGTCGGGCTCTGTCGGGCCCTGTCGGGCCCTGTCGGGCTCTACTGGGCCCTGTCGGGCCCTGTCGGGCTCTGTCGGGCTCTGTCGGGCTCTCTCGGGCTCTGTCGGGCTCTACTGGGCTCTGTCGGGCTCTGTCGGGCTCTGTCGGGCTCTACTGGGCCCTGTCGGGCTCTGTCAGGCTCTGTCGGGCCCTGTCGGGCTCTGTCGGGCTCTGTCGGGCTCTGTCGGGCCCTGTCGGGCTCTGTCGGGCTCTGTCGGGCTCTGTCGGGCTCTACTGGGCCCTGTCGGGCTCTGTCGGGCTCTGTCGGGCTCTACTGGGCCCTGTCGGGCTCTGTCGGGCTCTGTCGGGCTCTGTCGGGCTCTGTCGGGCTCTACTGGGCTCTACTGGGCTCTGTCGGGCTCTGTCGGTCTCTACTGGGCCCTGTCGGGCTCTGTCGGGCTCTGTCGGGCCCTGTCGGGCCCTGTCGGTCCCTGTCGGGCTCTGTCGGGCTCTGTCGGGCTCTACTGGGCCCTGTCGGGCTCTGTCGGGCTCTGTCGGGCCCTGTCGGTCCCTGTCGGGCTCTGTCAGGCTCTGTCGGGCTCTGTCGGGCTCGACAGGGCCCTGTCGGGCCCTGTCGGGCCCTGTCGGGATCTACTGGGCTCTACTGGGCTCTGTCGGGCTCTGTCGGGCTCTACTGGGCCCTGTCGGGCCCTGTCGGGCCCTGTCGGGCTCTGTCGGGCCCTGTCGGGCTCTGTCGGGCTCTGTCGGGCTCTGTCGGGCTCTACTGGGCTCTACTGGGCTCTGTCGGTCTCTGTCGTTCTCTACTGGGCCCTGTCGGGCCCTGTCGGGCCCTGTCGGGCTCTGTCGGGCTCTGTCGGGTTCTGTCGGGCTCTACTGGGCTCTGTCGGGCTCTGTCGGGCTCTGTCGGGCTCTACTGGGCCCTGTCGGGCTCTGTCGGGCTCTGTCGGGCTCTGTCGGGCCCTGTCGGGCCCTGTCGGGCTCTGTCGGGCTCTGTCGGGCTCTGTCGGGCTCTACTGGGCTCTGTTGGGCTCTGTCGGGCTCTGTCGGGCTCTGTCGGGCTCTACTGGGCACTGTCGGGCTCTGTCGGGCTCTGTCGGGCCCTGTCGGGCTCTGTCGGGCCCTGTCGGGCCCTGTCGGGCTCTGTCGGGCTCTGTCGGGCTCTGTCGGGCTCTACTGGGCCCTGTCGGGCCCTGTCGGGCTCTGTCGGGCTCTGTCGGGCTCTACTGGGCCCTGTCGGGCTCTGTCGGGCTCTGTCGGGCCCTGTCGGGCCCTGTCGGGCTCTGTCAGGCTCTGTCGGGCTCTGTCGGGCTCTACTGGGCCCTGTCGGGCCCTGTCGGGCCCTGTCGGGCTCTACTGGGCTCTACTGGGCTCTGTCGGGCTCTTTCGGGCTCTACTGGGCCCTGTCGGGCCCTGTCGGGCTCTGTCGGGCCCTGTCGGGCCCTGTCGGGCTCTGTCGGGCTCTGTCGGGCCCTGTCGGGCTCTGTCGGGCTCTGTCGGGCTCTACTGGGCTCTACTGGGCTCTGTCGGGCTCTGTCGGGCTCTACTGGGCCCTGTCGGGCCCTGTCGGGCCCTGTCGGGCTCTGTCGGGCTCTACTGGGCTCTGTCGGGCTCTGTCGGGCTCTGTCGGGCTCTACTGGGCTCTGTCGGGCTCTGTCGGGCTCTGTCGGGCTCTACTGGGCCCTGTCGGGCTCTGTCGGGCCCTGTCGGGCTCTGTCGGGCTCTGTCGGGCCCTGTCGGGCCCTGTCGGCCTCTGTCGGGCCCTGTCGGGCTCTGTCGGGCTCTGTCGGGCTCTGTCGGGCTCTACTGGGCTCTGTCGGGCCCTGTCGGGCCCTTTCGGGCCCTGTCGGGCTCTACTGGGCTCTGTCGGGCTCTACTGGGCCCTGTCGGGCCCTGTCGGGCTCTGTCGGGCCCTGTCGGGCCCTGTCGGGCTCTGTCGGGCTCTGTCGGGCCCTGTCGGGCTCTGTCGGGCTCTGTCGGGCTCTCTCGGGCTCTGTCGGGCTCTACTGGGCTTTGTCGGACTCTGTCGGGCTCTGTCGGGCTCTGTCGGGCTCTACTGGGCCCTGTCGGGCTCTGTCAGGCCCTGTCGGGCCCTGTCGGGCTCTGTCGGGCTCTGTCGGGCCCTGTCGGGCCCTGTCGGGCTCTGTCGGGCTCTACTGGGCTCTGTCAGGCTCTACTGGGCTCTACTGGGCCCTGTCGGGCTCTGTCGGGCTCTGTCGGGCTCTGTCGGGCTCTACTGTGCTCTGTCGGGCCCTGTCGGGCTCTGTCGGGCCCTGTCGGGCTCTGTCGGGCTCTGTCGGGCCCTGTCGGGCTCTCTCGGGCTCTGTCGGGCTCTACTGGGCTCTGTCGGGCTCTGTCGGGCTCTGTCGGGCTCTGTCGGGCTCTACTGGGCCCTGTCGCGCTCTGTCGGGCTCTGTCGGGCTCTGTCGGGCTCAACTGGTCTCTGTCGGGCTCTGTCGGGTTCTGTCGGGCTCTGTCGGGCTCTGTCGGGCTCTGTCGGGCTCTACTGGGCTCTACTGGGCTCTGTCGGGCTCTGTCGGTCTCTACTGGGCCCTGTCGGGCTCTGTCGGGCTCTCTCGGGCCCTGTCGGGTTCTGTCGGGCTCTGTCGGGTTCTGTCGGGCTCTGTCGGGCTCTGTTGGGCTCTTCTGGGCCCTGTCGGGCCCTGTCGGGCTCTGTCGGGCTCTGTCGGGCTCTGTCGGCCTCTACTGGGCCCTGTCGGGCTCTGTCGGGCTCTGTCGGGCTCTGTCGGGCTCTACTGGACTCTGTCGGGCTCTGTCGGGTTCTGTCGGGCTCTGTCGGGCTCTGTCGGGCTCTACTGGGCTCTGTCGGGCCCTGTCGGGCCCTGTCGGGCTCTGTCGGGCCCTGTCGGGCCCTGTCGGGCTCTGTCGGGCTCTGTCGGGCCCTGTCGGGCTCTGTCGGGCTCTGTCGGGCTCTGTCGGGCCCTGTCGGGCTCTGTCGGGTTCTGTCGGGCTCTGTCGGGCCCTGTCGGGCTCTGTCGGGCTCTGTCGGGCCCTGTCGGGCTCTGTCGGGCCCTGTCGGGCCCTGTCGGGCTCTGTCGGGCTCTGTCGGGCTCTGTCGGGCTCTACTGGGCCCTGTCGGGCTCTGTCGGGCTCTGTCGGGCTCTGTCGGGCCCTGTCGGGCTCTGTCGGGCTCTACTGGGCTCTGTCGGGCTCTGTCGGGCTCTGTCGGGCCCTGTCGGGCTCTGTCGGGCTCTGTCGGGCCTTGTCGGGCTCTACTGGGCCCTGTCGGGCGCTGTCGGGTTCTGTCGGGCTCTGTCGGGCTCTGTCGGGCCCTGTCGGTCTCTGTCGGGCTCTGTCGGGCTCTGTCGGGCTCTACGGGGCCCTGTCGGGTTCTGTCGGGCTCTGTCGGGCTCTGTCGGGCTCTACTGGGCCCTGTCGGGCCCTGTCGGGCCCTGTCGGGCTCTGTCGGGCCCTGTCGGGCCCTGTCGGGCTCTGTCGGGCCCTGTCGGGCCCTGTCGGGCTCTGTCGGGCTCTGTCGGGCCCTGTCGGGCTCTGTCGGGCCCTGTCGGGCTCTGTCGGGCTCTGTCGGGCTCTGTCGGGCTCTGTCGGGCCCTGTCGGGCCCTGTCGGGCTCTGTCGGGCTCTGTCGGGATCTGTCGGGCCCTGTCGGGCTCTGTCGGGCTCTGTCGGGCTCCGTCGGGTTCTACTGGGCCCTGTCGGGCTCTGTCGGGCTCTGTCGGGCTCTACTGGGCCCTGTCGGGCTCTGTCGGGCTCTGTCGGGCTCTGTCGGGCTCTGTCGGGCTCTACTGGGCTCTACTGGGCTCTGTCGGGCTCTGTCGGTCTCTACTGGGCCCTGTCGGGCTCTGTCGGGCTCTGTCGGGCCCTGTCGGGCCCTGTCGGTCCCTGTCGGGCTCTGTCGGGCTCTGTCGGGCTCTACTGGGCCCTGTCGGGCTCTGTCGGGCTCTGTCGGGCTCTGTCGGGCTCTGTCGGGCTCTACTGGGCCCTGTCGGGCTCTGTCGGGCTCTGTCGGGCCCTGTCGGGCTCTGTCGGGCCCTGTCGGGCCCTGTCGGGCTCTGTCGGGCTCTGTCGGGCTCTGTCGGGCTCTACTGGGCCCTGTCGGGCCCTGTCGGGCTCTGTCGGGCTCTGTCGGGCTCTACTGGGCCCTGTCGGGCTCTGTCGGGCTCTGTCGGGCCCTGTCGGGCCCTGTCGGGCTCTGTCAGGCTCTGTCGGGCTCTGTCGGGCTCTACTGGGCCCTGTCGGGCCCTGTCGGGCCCTGTCGGGCTCTACTGGGCTCTACTGGGCTCTGTCGGGCTCTTTCGGGCTCTACTGGGCCCTGTCGGGCCCTGTCGGGCTCTGTCGGGCCCTGTCGGGCCCTGTCGGGCTCTGTCGGGCTCTGTCGGGCCCTGTCGGGCTCTGTCGGGCTCTGTCGGGCTCTACTGGGCTCTACTGGGCTCTGTCGGGCTCTGTCGGGCTCTACTGGGCCCTGTCGGGCCCTGTCGGGCCCTGTCGGGCTCTGTCGGGCTCTACTGGGCTCTGTCGGGCTCTGTCGGGCTCTGTCGGGCTCTACTGGGCTCTGTCGGGCTCTGTCGGGCTCTGTCGGGCTCTACTGGGCCCTGTCGGGCTCTGTCGGGCCCTGTCGGGCTCTGTCGGGCTCTGTCGGGCCCTGTCGGGCCCTGTCGGCCTCTGTCGGGCCCTGTCGGGCTCTGTCGGGCTCTGTCGGGCTCTGTCGGGCTCTACTGGGCTCTGTCGGGCCCTGTCGGGCCCTTTCGGGCCCTGTCGGGCTCTACTGGGCTCTGTCGGGCTCTACTGGGCCCTGTCGGGCCCTGTCGGGCTCTGTCGGGCCCTGTCGGGCCCTGTCGGGCTCTGTCGGGCTCTGTCGGGCCCTGTCGGGCTCTGTCGGGCTCTGTCGGGCTCTCTCGGGCTCTGTCGGGCTCTACTGGGCTTTGTCGGACTCTGTCGGGCTCTGTCGGGCTCTGTCGGGCTCTACTGGGCCCTGTCGGGCTCTGTCAGGCCCTGTCGGGCCCTGTCGGGCTCTGTCGGGCTCTGTCGGGCCCTGTCGGGCCCTGTCGGGCTCTGTCGGGCTCTACTGGGCTCTGTCAGGCTCTACTGGGCTCTACTGGGCCCTGTCGGGCTCTGTCGGGCTCTGTCGGGCTCTGTCGGGCTCTACTGTGCTCTGTCGGGCCCTGTCGGGCTCTGTCGGGCCCTGTCGGGCTCTGTCGGGCTCTGTCGGGCCCTGTCGGGCTCTCTCGGGCTCTGTCGGGCTCTACTGGGCTCTGTCGGGCTCTGTCGGGCTCTGTCGGGCTCTACTTGGCCCTGTCGGGCCCTGTCGCGCTCTGTCGGGCTCTGTCGGGCTCTGTCGGGCTCAACTGGTCTCTGTCGGGCTCTGTCGGGTTCTGTCGGGCTCTGTCGGGCTCTGTCGGGCTCTGTCGGGCTCTACTGGGCTCTACTGGGCTCTGTCGGGCTCTGTCGGTCTCTACTGGGCCCTGTCGGGCTCTGTCGGGCTCTGTCGGGCCCTGTCGGGTTCTGTCGGGCTCTGTCGGGTTCTGTCGGGCTCTGTCGGGCTCTGTTGGGCTCTTCTGGGCCCTGTCGGGCCCTGTCGGGCTCTGTCGGGCTCTGTCGGGCTCTGTCGGCCTCTACTGGGCCCTGTCGGGCTCTGTCGGGCTCTGTCGGGCTCTGTCGGGCTCTACTGGACTCTGTCGGGCTCTGTCGGGTTCTGTCGGGCTCTGTCGGGCTCTGTCGGGCTCTACTGGGCTCTGTCGGGCCCTGTCGGGCCCTGTCGGGCTCTGTCGGGCCCTGTCGGGCCCTGTCGGGCTCTGTCGGGCTCTGTCGGGCCCTGTCGGGCTCTGTCGGGCTCTGTCGGGCTCTGTCGGGCCCTGTCGGGCTCTGTCGGGTTCTGTCGGGCTCTGTCGGGCCCTGTCGGGCTCTGTCGGGCTCTGTCGGGCCCTGTCGGGCTCTGTCGGGCCCTGTCGGGCCCTGTCGGGCTCTGTCGGGCTCTGTCGGGCTCTGTCGGGCTCTACTGGGCCCTGTCGGGCTCTGTCGGGCTCTGTCGGGCTCTGTCGGGCCCTGTCGGGCTCTGTCGGGCTCTACTGGGCTCTGTCGGGCTCTGTCGGGCTCTGTCGGGCCCTGTCGGGCTCTGTCGGGCTCTGTCGGGCCTTGTCGGGCTCTACTGGGCCCTGTCGGGCGCTGTCGGGTTCTGTCGGGCTCTGTCGGGCTCTGTCGGGCCCTGTCGGTCTCTGTCGGGCTCTGTCGGGCTCTGTCGGGCTCTACGGGGCCCTGTCGGGTTCTGTCGGGCTCTGTCGGGCTCTGTCGGGCTCTACTGGGCCCTGTCGGGCCCTGTCGGGCCCTGTCGGGCTCTGTCGGGCCCTGTCGGGCCCTGTCGGGCTCTGTCGGGCCCTGTCGGGCCCTGTCGGGCTCTGTCGGGCTCTGTCGGGCCCTGTCGGGCTCTGTCGGGCCCTGTCGGGCTCTGTCGGGCTCTGTCGGGCTCTGTCGGGCTCTGTCGGGCCCTGTCGGGCCCTGTCGGGCTCTGTCGGGCTCTGTCGGGATCTGTCGGGCCCTGTCGGGCTCTGTCGGGCTCTGTCGGGCTCCGTCGGGTTCTACTGGGCCCTGTCGGGCTCTGTCGGGCTCTGTCGGGCTCTACTGGGCCCTGTCGGGCTCTGTCGGGCTCTGTCGGGCTCTGTCGGGCTCTGTCGGGCTCTACTGGGCTCTACTGGGCTCTGTCGGGCTCTGTCGGTCTCTACTGGGCCCTGTCGGGCTCTGTCGGGCTCTGTCGGGCCCTGTCGGGCCCTGTCGGTCCCTGTCGGGCTCTGTCGGGCTCTGTCGGGCTCTACTGGGCCCTGTCGGGCTCTGTCGGGCTCTGTCGGGCCCTGTCGGTCCCTGTCGGGCTCTGTCAGGCTCTGTCGGGCTCTGTCGGGCTCGACAGGGCCCTGTCGGGCCCTGTCGGGCCCTGTCGGGCTCTACTGGGCTCTACTGGGCTCTGTCGGGCTCTGTCGGGCTCTACTGGGCCCTGTCAGGCCCTGTCGGGCCCTGTCGGGCTCTGTCGGGCTCTGTCGGGCTCTGTCGGGCTCTACTGGGCTCTACTGGGCTCTGTCGGGCTCTGTCGTTCTCTACTGGGCCCTGTCGGGCCCTGTCGGGCTCTGTCGGGTTCTGTCGGGCTCTACTGGGCTCTGTCGGGCTCTGTCGGGCTCTGTCGGGCTCTGTCGGGCTCTACTGGGCTCTGTCGGGCTCTGTCGGGCTCTGTCGGGCTCTGTCGGGCTCTACTGGGCCCTGTCGGGCTCTGTCGGGCTCTGTCGGGCTCTGTCGGGCCCTGTCGGGCCCTGTCGGGCTCTGTCGGGCCCTGTCGGGCTCTGTCGGGCTCTGTCGGGCTCTGTCGGGCTCTGTCGGGCTCTACTGGGCTCTGTTGGGCTCTGTCGGGCTCTGTCGGGCTCTGTCGGGCTCTGTCGAGCTCTACTGGGCCCTGTCGGGCTCTGTCGGGCTCTGTCGGGCCCTGTCGGGCTCTGTCGGGCCCTGTCGGGCCCTGTCGGGCTCTGTCGGGCTCTGTCGGGCTCTGTCGGGCTCTACTGGGCCCTGTCGGGCCCTGTCGGGCTCTGTCGGGCTCTGTCGGGCTCTACTGGGCCCTGTCGGGCTCTGTCGGGCTCTGTCGGTCCCTGTCGGGCCCTGTCGGGCTCTGTCAGGCTCTGTCGGGCTCTGTCGGGCTCTACTGGGCCCTGTCGGGCCCTGTCGGGCTCTGTCGGGCTCTACTGGGCCCTGTCGGGCTCTGTCGGGCTCTGTCGGGCTCTGTCGGGCCCTGTCGGGCTCTGTCGGGCTCTACTGGGCTCTGTCGGGCTCTGTCGGGCTCTGTCGGGCCCTGTCGGGCTCTGTCGGGCTCTGTCGGGCCTTGTCGGGCTCTACTGGGCCCTGTCGGGCGCTGTCGGGTTCTGTCGGGCTCTGTCGGGCTCTGTCGGGCCCTGTCGGTCTCTGTCGGGCTCTGTCGGGCTCTGTCGGGCTCTACGGGGCCCTGTCGGGTTCTGTCGGGCTCTGTCGGGCTCTGTCGGGCTCTACTGGGCCCTGTCGGGCCCTGTCGGGCCCTGTCGGGCTCTGTCGGGCCCTGTCGGGCCCTGTCGGGCTCTGTCGGGCCCTGTCGGGCCCTGTCGGGCTCTGTCGGGCTCTGTCGGGCCCTGTCGGGCTCTGTCGGGCCCTGTCGGGCTCTGTCGGGCTCTGTCGGGCTCTGTCGGGCTCTGTCGGGCCCTGTCGGGCCCTGTCGGGCTCTGTCGGGCTCTGTCGGGATCTGTCGGGCCCTGTCGGGCTCTGTCGGGCTCTGTCGGGCTCCGTCGGGTTCTACTGGGCCCTGTCGGGCTCTGTCGGGCTCTGTCGGGCTCTACTGGGCCCTGTCGGGCTCTGTCGGGCTCTGTCGGGCTCTGTCGGGCTCTGTCGGGCTCTACTGGGCTCTACTGGGCTCTGTCGGGCTCTGTCGGTCTCTACTGGGCCCTGTCGGGCTCTGTCGGGCTCTGTCGGGCCCTGTCGGGCCCTGTCGGTCCCTGTCGGGCTCTGTCGGGCTCTGTCGGGCTCTACTGGGCCCTGTCGGGCTCTGTCGGGCTCTGTCGGGCTCTGTCGGGCTCTGTCGGGCTCTACTGGGCCCTGTCGGGCTCTGTCGGGCTCTGTCGGGCCCTGTCGGGCTCTGTCGGGCCCTGTCGGGCCCTGTCGGGCTCTGTCGGGCTCTGTCGGGCTCTGTCGGGCTCTACTGGGCCCTGTCGGGCCCTGTCGGGCTCTGTCGGGCTCTGTCGGGCTCTACTGGGCCCTGTCGGGCTCTGTCGGGCTCTGTCGGGCCCTGTCGGGCCCTGTCGGGCTCTGTCAGGCTCTGTCGGGCTCTGTCGGGCTCTACTGGGCCCTGTCGGGCCCTGTCGGGCCCTGTCGGGCTCTACTGGGCTCTACTGGGCTCTGTCGGGCTCTTTCGGGCTCTACTGGGCCCTGTCGGGCCCTGTCGGGCTCTGTCGGGCCCTGTCGGGCCCTGTCGGGCTCTGTCGGGCTCTGTCGGGCCCTGTCGGGCTCTGTCGGGCTCTGTCGGGCTCTACTGGGCTCTACTGGGCTCTGTCGGGCTCTGTCGGGCTCTACTGGGCCCTGTCGGGCCCTGTCGGGCCCTGTCGGGCTCTGTCGGGCTCTACTGGGCTCTGTCGGGCTCTGTCGGGCTCTGTCGGGCTCTACTGGGCTCTGTCGGGCTCTGTCGGGCTCTGTCGGGCTCTACTGGGCCCTGTCGGGCTCTGTCGGGCCCTGTCGGGCTCTGTCGGGCTCTGTCGGGCCCTGTCGGGCCCTGTCGGCCTCTGTCGGGCCCTGTCGGGCTCTGTCGGGCTCTGTCGGGCTCTGTCGGGCTCTACTGGGCTCTGTCGGGCCCTGTCGGGCCCTTTCGGGCCCTGTCGGGCTCTACTGGGCTCTGTCGGGCTCTACTGGGCCCTGTCGGGCCCTGTCGGGCTCTGTCGGGCCCTGTCGGGCCCTGTCGGGCTCTGTCGGGCTCTGTCGGGCCCTGTCGGGCTCTGTCGGGCTCTGTCGGGCTCTCTCGGGCTCTGTCGGGCTCTACTGGGCTTTGTCGGACTCTGTCGGGCTCTGTCGGGCTCTGTCGGGCTCTACTGGGCCCTGTCGGGCTCTGTCAGGCCCTGTCGGGCCCTGTCGGGCTCTGTCGGGCTCTGTCGGGCCCTGTCGGGCCCTGTCGGGCTCTGTCGGGCTCTACTGGGCTCTGTCAGGCTCTACTGGGCTCTACTGGGCCCTGTCGGGCTCTGTCGGGCTCTGTCGGGCTCTGTCGGGCTCTACTGTGCTCTGTCGGGCCCTGTCGGGCTCTGTCGGGCCCTGTCGGGCTCTGTCGGGCTCTGTCGGGCCCTGTCGGGCTCTCTCGGGCTCTGTCGGGCTCTACTGGGCTCTGTCGGGCTCTGTCGGGCTCTGTCGGGCTCTACTTGGCCCTGTCGGGCCCTGTCGCGCTCTGTCGGGCTCTGTCGGGCTCTGTCGGGCTCAACTGGTCTCTGTCGGGCTCTGTCGGGTTCTGTCGGGCTCTGTCGGGCTCTGTCGGGCTCTGTCGGGCTCTACTGGGCTCTACTGGGCTCTGTCGGGCTCTGTCGGTCTCTACTGGGCCCTGTCGGGCTCTGTCGGGCTCTGTCGGGCCCTGTCGGGTTCTGTCGGGCTCTGTCGGGTTCTGTCGGGCTCTGTCGGGCTCTGTTGGGCTCTTCTGGGCCCTGTCGGGCCCTGTCGGGCTCTGTCGGGCTCTGTCGGGCTCTGTCGGCCTCTACTGGGCCCTGTCGGGCTCTGTCGGGCTCTGTCGGGCTCTGTCGGGCTCTACTGGACTCTGTCGGGCTCTGTCGGGTTCTGTCGGGCTCTGTCGGGCTCTGTCGGGCTCTACTGGGCTCTGTCGGGCCCTGTCGGGCCCTGTCGGGCTCTGTCGGGCCCTGTCGGGCCCTGTCGGGCTCTGTCGGGCTCTGTCGGGCCCTGTCGGGCTCTGTCGGGCTCTGTCGGGCTCTGTCGGGCCCTGTCGGGCTCTGTCGGGTTCTGTCGGGCTCTGTCGGGCCCTGTCGGGCTCTGTCGGGCTCTGTCGGGCCCTGTCGGGCTCTGTCGGGCCCTGTCGGGCCCTGTCGGGCTCTGTCGGGCTCTGTCGGGCTCTGTCGGGCTCTACTGGGCCCTGTCGGGCTCTGTCGGGCTCTGTCGGGCTCTGTCGGGCCCTGTCGGGCTCTGTCGGGCTCTACTGGGCTCTGTCGGGCTCTGTCGGGCTCTGTCGGGCCCTGTCGGGCTCTGTCGGGCTCTGTCGGGCCTTGTCGGGCTCTACTGGGCCCTGTCGGGCGCTGTCGGGTTCTGTCGGGCTCTGTCGGGCTCTGTCGGGCCCTGTCGGTCTCTGTCGGGCTCTGTCGGGCTCTGTCGGGCTCTACGGGGCCCTGTCGGGTTCTGTCGGGCTCTGTCGGGCTCTGTCGGGCTCTACTGGGCCCTGTCGGGCCCTGTCGGGCCCTGTCGGGCTCTGTCGGGCCCTGTCGGGCCCTGTCGGGCTCTGTCGGGCCCTGTCGGGCCCTGTCGGGCTCTGTCGGGCTCTGTCGGGCCCTGTCGGGCTCTGTCGGGCCCTGTCGGGCTCTGTCGGGCTCTGTCGGGCTCTGTCGGGCTCTGTCGGGCCCTGTCGGGCCCTGTCGGGCTCTGTCGGGCTCTGTCGGGATCTGTCGGGCCCTGTCGGGCTCTGTCGGGCTCTGTCGGGCTCCGTCGGGTTCTACTGGGCCCTGTCGGGCTCTGTCGGGCTCTGTCGGGCTCTACTGGGCCCTGTCGGGCTCTGTCGGGCTCTGTCGGGCTCTGTCGGGCTCTGTCGGGCTCTACTGGGCTCTACTGGGCTCTGTCGGGCTCTGTCGGTCTCTACTGGGCCCTGTCGGGCTCTGTCGGGCTCTGTCGGGCCCTGTCGGGCCCTGTCGGTCCCTGTCGGGCTCTGTCGGGCTCTGTCGGGCTCTACTGGGCCCTGTCGGGCTCTGTCGGGCTCTGTCGGGCCCTGTCGGTCCCTGTCGGGCTCTGTCAGGCTCTGTCGGGCTCTGTCGGGCTCGACAGGGCCCTGTCGGGCCCTGTCGGGCCCTGTCGGGCTCTACTGGGCTCTACTGGGCTCTGTCGGGCTCTGTCGGGCTCTACTGGGCCCTGTCAGGCCCTGTCGGGCCCTGTCGGGCTCTGTCGGGCTCTGTCGGGCTCTGTCGGGCTCTACTGGGCTCTACTGGGCTCTGTCGGGCTCTGTCGTTCTCTACTGGGCCCTGTCGGGCCCTGTCGGGCTCTGTCGGGTTCTGTCGGGCTCTACTGGGCTCTGTCGGGCTCTGTCGGGCTCTGTCGGGCTCTGTCGGGCTCTACTGGGCTCTGTCGGGCTCTGTCGGGCTCTGTCGGGCTCTGTCGGGCTCTACTGGGCCCTGTCGGGCTCTGTCGGGCTCTGTCGGGCTCTGTCGGGCCCTGTCGGGCCCTGTCGGGCTCTGTCGGGCCCTGTCGGGCTCTGTCGGGCTCTGTCGGGCTCTGTCGGGCTCTACTGGGCTCTGTTGGGCTCTGTCGGGCTCTGTCGGGCTCTGTCGGGCTCTGTCGAGCTCTACTGGGCCCTGTCGGGCTCTGTCGGGCTCTGTCGGGCCCTGTCGGGCTCTGTCGGGCCCTGTCGGGCCCTGTCGGGCTCTGTCGGGCTCTGTCGGGCTCTGTCGGGCTCTACTGGGCCCTGTCGGGCCCTGTCGGGCTCTGTCGGGCTCTGTCGGGCTCTACTGGGCCCTGTCGGGCTCTGTCGGGCTCTGTCGGTCCCTGTCGGGCCCTGTCGGGCTCTGTCAGGCTCTGTCGGGCTCTGTCGGGCTCTACTGGGCCCTGTCGGGCCCTGTCGGGCCCTGTCGGGCTCTACTGGGCTCTACTGGGCTCTGTCGGGCTCTTTCGGGCTCTACTGGGCCCTGTCGGGCCCTGTCGGGCTCTGTCGGGCCCTGTCGGGCCCTGTCGGGCTCTGTCGGGCTCTGTCGGGCCCTGTCGGGCTCTGTCGGGCTCTGTCGGGCTCTACTGGGCTCTACTGGGCTCTGTCGGGCTCTGTCGGGCTCTACTGGGCCCTGTCGGGCCCTGTCGGGCCCTGTCGGGCTCTGTCGGGCTCTACTGGGCTCTGTCGGGCTCTGTCGGGCTCTGTCGGGCTCTACTGGGCTCTGTCGGGCTCTGTCGGGCTCTGTCGGGCTCTACTGGGCCCTGTCGGGCTCTGTCGGGCCCTGTCGGGCTCTGTCGGGCTCTGTCGGGCCCTGTCGGGCCCTGTCGGCCTCTGTCGGGCCCTGTCGGGCTCTGTCGGGCTCTGTCGGGCTCTGTCGGGCTCTGTCGGGCTCTACTGGGCTCTGTCGGGCCCTGTCGGGCCCTTTCGGGCCCTGTCGGGCTCTGTCGGGCTCTGTCGGGCTCTACTGGCCCTGTCGGGCCCTGTCGGGCTCTGTCGGGCTCTGTCGGGCTCTGTCGGACCCTGTCGGGCTCTGTCGGGCTCTGTCAGGCTCTGTCGGGCTCTACTGGGCCCCGTCGGGCCCTGTCGGGCTCTGTCGGGCTCTGTCGGGCCCTGTCGGGCTCTGTCGGGCTCTGTCGGGCTCTACTGGGCCCTGTCGGGCCCTGTCGGGCTCTGTCGGGCCCTGTCGGGCCCTGTCGGGCTCTGTCGGGCTCTGTCGGGCTCTGTCGGGCTCTGTCGGGCCCTGTCGGGCCCTGTCGGGCTCTGTCGGGCTCTGTCGGGATCTGTCGGGCCCTGTCGGGCTCTGTCGGGCTCTGTCGGGCTCCGTCGGGTTCTACTGGGCCCTGTCGGGCTCTGTCGGGCTCTGTCGGGCTCTACTGGGCCCTGTCGGGCTCTGTCGGGCTCTGTCGGGCTCTGTCGGGCTCTGTCGGGCTCTACTGGGCTCTACTGGGCTCTGTCGGGCTCTGTCGGTCTCTACTGGGCCCTGTCGGGCTCTGTCGGGCTCTGTCGGGCCCTGTCGGGCCCTGTCGGTCCCTGTCGGGCTCTGTCGGGCTCTGTCGGGCTCTACTGGGCCCTGTCGGGCTCTGTCGGGCTCTGTCGGGCCCTGTCGGTCCCTGTCGGGCTCTGTCAGGCTCTGTCGGGCTCTGTCGGGCTCGACAGGGCCCTGTCGGGCCCTGTCGGGCCCTGTCGGGCTCTACTGGGCTCTACTGGGCTCTGTCGGGCTCTGTCGGGCTCTACTGGGCCCTGTCAGGCCCTGTCGGGCCCTGTCGGGCTCTGTCGGGCTCTGTCGGGCTCTGTCGGGCTCTACTGGGCTCTACTGGGCTCTGTCGGGCTCTGTCGTTCTCTACTGGGCCCTGTCGGGCCCTGTCGGGCTCTGTCGGGTTCTGTCGGGCTCTACTGGGCTCTGTCGGGCTCTGTCGGGCTCTGTCGGGCTCTGTCGGGCTCTACTGGGCTCTGTCGGGCTCTGTCGGGCTCTGTCGGGCTCTGTCGGGCTCTACTGGGCCCTGTCGGGCTCTGTCGGGCTCTGTCGGGCTCTGTCGGGCCCTGTCGGGCCCTGTCGGGCTCTGTCGGGCCCTGTCGGGCTCTGTCGGGCTCTGTCGGGCTCTGTCGGGCTCTGTCGGGCTCTACTGGGCTCTGTTGGGCTCTGTCGGGCTCTGTCGGGCTCTGTCGGGCTCTGTCGAGCTCTACTGGGCCCTGTCGGGCTCTGTCGGGCTCTGTCGGGCCCTGTCGGGCTCTGTCGGGCCCTGTCGGGCCCTGTCGGGCTCTGTCGGGCTCTGTCGGGCTCTGTCGGGCTCTACTGGGCCCTGTCGGGCCCTGTCGGGCTCTGTCGGGCTCTGTCGGGCTCTACTGGGCCCTGTCGGGCTCTGTCGGGCTCTGTCGGTCCCTGTCGGGCCCTGTCGGGCTCTGTCAGGCTCTGTCGGGCTCTGTCGGGCTCTACTGGGCCCTGTCGGGCCCTGTCGGGCCCTGTCGGGCTCTACTGGGCTCTACTGGGCTCTGTCGGGCTCTTTCGGGCTCTACTGGGCCCTGTCGGGCCCTGTCGGGCTCTGTCGGGCCCTGTCGGGCCCTGTCGGGCTCTGTCGGGCTCTGTCGGGCCCTGTCGGGCTCTGTCGGGCTCTGTCGGGCTCTACTGGGCTCTACTGGGCTCTGTCGGGCTCTGTCGGGCTCTACTGGGCCCTGTCGGGCCCTGTCGGGCCCTGTCGGGCTCTGTCGGGCTCTACTGGGCTCTGTCGGGCTCTGTCGGGCTCTGTCGGGCTCTACTGGGCTCTGTCGGGCTCTGTCGGGCTCTGTCGGGCTCTACTGGGCCCTGTCGGGCTCTGTCGGGCCCTGTCGGGCTCTGTCGGGCTCTGTCGGGCCCTGTCGGGCCCTGTCGGCCTCTGTCGGGCCCTGTCGGGCTCTGTCGGGCTCTGTCGGGCTCTGTCGGGCTCTGTCGGGCTCTACTGGGCTCTGTCGGGCCCTGTCGGGCCCTTTCGGGCCCTGTCGGGCTCTGTCGGGCTCTGTCGGGCTCTACTGGCCCTGTCGGGCCCTGTCGGGCTCTGTCGGGCTCTGTCGGGCTCTGTCGGACCCTGTCGGGCTCTGTCGGGCTCTGTCAGGCTCTGTCGGGCTCTACTGGGCCCCGTCGGGCCCTGTCGGGCTCTGTCGGGCTCTGTCGGGCCCTGTCGGGCTCTGTCGGGCTCTGTCGGGCTCTACTGGGCCCTGTCGGGCCCTGTCGGGCTCTGTCGGGCCCTGTCGGGCCCTGTCGGGCTCTGTCGGGCTCTGTCGGGCCCTGTCGGGCCCTGTCGGGCTCTACTGGGCCCTGTCGGGCCCTGTCGGGCTCTGTCGGGCTCTGTCGGGCTCTCTCGGGCTCTGTCGGGCTCTACTGGGCTCTGTCGGGCTCTGTCGGGCTCTGTCGGGCTCTACTGGGCCCTGTCGGGCTCTGTCAGGCTCTGTCGGGCCCTGTCGGGCTCTGTCGGGCTCTGTCGGGCTCTGTCGGGCCCTGTCGGGCTCTGTCGGGCTCTGTCGGGCTCTGTCGGGCTCTACTGGGCCCTGTCGGGCTCTGTCGGGCTCTGTCGGGCTCTACTGGGCCCTGTCGGGCTCTGTCGGGCTCTGTCGGGCTCTGTCGGGCTCTGTCGGGCTCTACTGGGCTCTACTGGGCTCTGTCGGGCTCTGTCGGTCTCTACTGGGCCCTGTCGGGCTCTGTCGGGCTCTGTCGGGCCCTGTCGGGCCCTGTCGGTCCCTGTCGGGCTCTGTCGGGCTCTGTCGGGCTCTACTGGGCCCTGTCGGGCTCTGTCGGGCTCTGTCGGGCCCTGTCGGTCCCTGTCGGGCTCTGTCAGGCTCTGTCGGGCTCTGTCGGGCTCGACAGGGCCCTGTCGGGCCCTGTCGGGCCCTGTCGGGATCTACTGGGCTCTACTGGGCTCTGTCGGGCTCTGTCGGGCTCTACTGGGCCCTGTCGGGCCCTGTCGGGCCCTGTCGGGCTCTGTCGGGCCCTGTCGGGCTCTGTCGGGCTCTGTCGGGCTCTGTCGGGCTCTACTGGGCTCTACTGGGCTCTGTCGGGCTCTGTCGTTCTCTACTGGGCCCTGTCGGGCCCTGTCGGGCCCTGTCGGGCTCTGTCGGGCTCTGTCGGGTTCTGTCGGGCTCTACTGGGCTCTGTCGGGCTCTGTCGGGCTCTGTCGGGCTCTACTGGGCCCTGTCGGGCTCTGTCGGGCTCTGTCGGGCTCTGTCGGGCCCTGTCGGGCCCTGTCGGGCTCTGTCGGGCTCTGTCGGGCTCTGTCGGGCTCTACTGGGCTCTGTTGGGCTCTGTCGGGCTCTGTCGGGCTCTGTCGGGCTCTGTCGGGCTCTACTGGGCCCTGTCGGGCTCTGTCGGGCTCTGTCGGGCCCTGTCGGGCTCTGTCGGGCCCTGTCGGGCCCTGTCGGGCTCTGTCGGGCTCTGTCGGGCTCTGTCGGGCTCTACTGGGCCCTGTCGGGCCCTGTCGGGCTCTGTCGGGCTCTGTCGGGCTCTACTGGGCCCTGTCGGGCTCTGTCGGGCTCTGTCGGGCCCTGTCGGGCCCTGTCGGGCTCTGTCAGGCTCTGTCGGGCTCTGTCGGGCTCTACTGGGCCCTGTCGGGCCCTGTCGGGCCCTGTCGGGCTCTACTGGGCTCTACTGGGCTCTGTCGGGCCCTTTCGGGCCCTGTCGGGCTCTACTGGGCTCTGTCGGGCTCTACTGGGCCCTGTCGGGCCCTGTCGGGCTCTGTCGGGCCCTGTCGGGCCCTGTCGGGCTCTGTCGGGCTCTGTCGGGCCCTGTCGGGCTCTGTCGGGCTCTGTCGGGCTCTCTCGGGCTCTGTCGGGCTCTACTGGGCTTTGTCGGACTCTGTCGGGCTCTGTCGGGCTCTGTCGGGCTCTACTGGGCCCTGTCGGGCTCTGTCAGGCCCTGTCGGGCCCTGTCGGGCTCTGTCGGGCTCTGTCGGGCCCTGTCGGGCCCTGTCGGGCTCTGTCGGGCTCTACTGGGCTCTGTCAGGCTCTACTGGGCTCTACTGGGCCCTGTCGGGCTCTGTCGGGCTCTGTCGGGCTCTGTCGGGCTCTACTGTGCTCTGTCGGGCCCTGTCGGGCTCTGTCGGGCCCTGTCGGGCTCTGTCGGGCTCTGTCGGGCCCTGTCGGGCTCTCTCGGGCTCTGTCGGGCTCTACTGGGCTCTGTCGGGCTCTGTCGGGCTCTGTCGGGCTCTACTTGGCCCTGTCGGGCCCTGTCGCGCTCTGTCGGGCTCTGTCGGGCTCTGTCGGGCTCAACTGGTCTCTGTCGGGCTCTGTCGGGTTCTGTCGGGCTCTGTCGGGCTCTGTCGGGCTCTGTCGGGCTCTACTGGGCTCTACTGGGCTCTGTCGGGCTCTGTCGGTCTCTACTGGGCCCTGTCGGGCTCTGTCGGGCTCTGTCGGGCCCTGTCGGGTTCTGTCGGGCTCTGTCGGGTTCTGTCGGGCTCTGTCGGGCTCTGTTGGGCTCTTCTGGGCCCTGTCGGGCCCTGTCGGGCTCTGTCGGGCTCTGTCGGGCTCTGTCGGCCTCTACTGGGCCCTGTCGGGCTCTGTCGGGCTCTGTCGGGCTCTGTCGGGCTCTACTGGACTCTGTCGGGCTCTGTCGGGTTCTGTCGGGCTCTGTCGGGCTCTGTCGGGCTCTACTGGGCTCTGTCGGGCCCTGTCGGGCCCTGTCGGGCTCTGTCGGGCCCTGTCGGGCCCTGTCGGGCTCTGTCGGGCTCTGTCGGGCCCTGTCGGGCTCTGTCGGGCTCTGTCGGGCTCTGTCGGGCCCTGTCGGGCTCTGTCGGGTTCTGTCGGGCTCTGTCGGGCCCTGTCGGGCTCTGTCGGGCTCTGTCGGGCCCTGTCGGGCTCTGTCGGGCTCTGTCGGGCTCTACTGGGCCCTGTCGGGCTCTGTCGGGCCCTGTCGGGCTCTGTCGGGCCCTGTCGGGCTCTGTCGGGCCCTGTCGGGCCCTGTCGGGCTCTGTCGGGCCCTGTCGGGCCCTGTCGGGCTCTGTCGGGCTCTGTCGGGCTCTGTCGGGCTCTACTGGGCCCTGTCGGGCTCTGTCGGGCTCTGTCGGGCTCTGTCGGGCCCTGTCGGGCTCTGTCGGGCTCTACTGGGCTCTGTCGGGCTCTGTCGGGCTCTGTCGGGCCCTGTCGGGCTCTGTCGGGCTCTGTCGGGCCTTGTCGGGCTCTACTGGGCCCTGTCGGGCGCTGTCGGGTTCTGTCGGGCTCTGTCGGGCTCTGTCGGGCCCTGTCGGTCTCTGTCGGGCTCTGTCGGGCTCTGTCGGGCTCTACGGGGCCCTGTCGGGTTCTGTCGGGCTCTGTCGGGCTCTGTCGGGCTCTACTGGGCCCTGTCGGGCCCTGTCGGGCCCTGTCGGGCTCTGTCGGGCCCTGTCGGGCCCTGTCGGGCTCTGTCGGGCCCTGTCGGGCCCTGTCGGGCTCTGTCGGGCTCTGTCGGGCCCTGTCGGGCTCTGTCGGGCCCTGTCGGGCTCTGTCGGGCTCTGTCGGGCTCTGTCGGGCCCTGTCGGGCCCTGTCGGGCTCTGTCGGGCCCTGTCGGGCTCTGTCGGGCTCTGTCGGGCTCTGTCGGGCTCTACTGGTCTCTGTCGGGCTCTGTCGGGCTCTGTCGGGCTCTGTCGGGCTCTGTCGGGCTCTACTGGGCCCTGTCGGGCTCTGTCGGGCTCTGTCGGGCCCTGTCGGGCTCTGTCGGGCTCTGTCAAGCTCTGTCGGGCCCTGTCGGGCTCTGTCGGGCCCTGTCGGGCCCTGTCGGGCTCTGTCGGGCCCTATCGGGCTCTGTCGGGCTCTGTCGGGCTCTGTCGGGCTCTGTCGGGCTCTACTGGGCCCTGTCGGGCTCTGTCGGGCTCTGTCGGGCTCTGTCGGGCCCTGTCGGGCTCTGTCGGGCTCTACTGGGCTCTGTCGGGCTCTGTCGGGCTCTGTCGGGCCCTGTCGGGCTCTGTCGGGATCTGTCGGGCCCTGTCGGGCTCTACTGGGCCCTGTCGGGTTCTGTCGGGCTCTGTCGGGCTCTGTCGGGCTCTACTGGGCCCTGTCGGGCTCTGTCGGGCCCTGTCGGGCCCTGTCGGGCGCTGTCGGGTTCTGTCGGGCTCTGTCGGGCCCTGTCGGGCCCTGTCGGGCTCTGTCGGGCTCTGTCGGGCTCTGTCGGGCTCTACTGGGCCCTGTCGGGTTCTGTCGGGCTCTGTCGGGCTCTGTCGGGCTCTACTGGGCCCTGTCGGGCTCTGTCGGGCCCTGTCGGGCCCTGTCGGGCTCTGTCGGGCTCTGTCGGGCTCTGTCGGGCCCTCTCGGGCTCTGTCGGGCTCTACTGGGCCCTGTCGGACCCTGTCGGGCTCTGTCGGGCTCTGTCGGGCCCTGTCGGGCTCTGTCGGGCTCTGTCGGGCTCTGTCGGGCTCTTCTGGGCCCTGTCGGACTCTGTCGGGCTCTGTCGGGCTCTGTCGGGCTCTGTCGGGCTCTGACGGGTTCTGTCGGGTTCTGTCGGGCTCTATTGGGCCCTGTCGGGCCCTGTCGGGCCCTGTCGGGCTCTGTCGGGCTCTGTCGGTCTCTGTCGGGCTCTACTGGGCTCTACTGGGCTCTGTCGGGCTCTGTCGGGTTCTGTCGGGCTCTGTCGGGCTCTGTCGTGCCCTGTCGGGCTCTGTCGGGCTCTGTCGGGCCCTGTCGGGCCCTGTCGGGCTCTGTCGGGCCCTGTCGGGCCCTGTCGGGCTCTGTCGGGCTCTGTCGGGCCCTGTCGGGCCCTGTCGGGCTCTGTCGGGCTCTATCGGGCTCTACTGGGCCCTGTCGGGCCCTGTCGGGCCCTGTCGGGCTCTGTCGGGCTCTGTCGGGCTCTACTGGGCTCTGTCGGGCCCTGTCGGGCTCTGTCGGGCTCTGTCGGGCTCTGTCGGGCCCTGTCGGGCCCTGTCGGGCTCTGTCGGGCTCTGTCGGGTTCTACTGGGCCCTGTCGGGCTCTGTCGGGCTCTGTCGGGCCCTGTCGGGCCCTGTCGGGCTCTGTCGGGCTCTGTCGGGCTCTGTCGGGCTCTACTGGGCCCTGTCGGGCTCTGTCGGGCTCTACTGGGCCCTGTCGGGCTCTGTCGGGCTCTGTCGGGCCCTGTCGGTCCCTGTCGGGCTCTGTCAGGCTCTGTCGGGCCCTGTCGGGCTCTACTGGGCTCTACTGGGCTCTGTGAGGCTCTGTCGGGCTCTACTGGGCCCTGTCGGGTTCTGTCGGGCCCTGTCGGGCTCTGTCGGGCTCTGTCGGGCCCTGTCGGGCTCTGTCGGGCTCTGTCGGGCTCTGTCGGGCTCTACTGGGCCCTGTCGGACTCTGTCGGGCTCTGTCGGGCTCTGTCGGGCTCTGTCGGGCCCTGTCGGGCTCTGACGGGTTCTGTCGGGCTCTGTCGGGCTCTGTCGGGCTCTACTGGCCCTGTCGGGCCCTGTCGGGCTCTGTCGGGCTCTGTCGGGCTCTGTCGGACCCTGTCGGGCTCTGTCGGGCTCTGTCAGGCTCTGTCGGGCTCTACTGGGCCCCGTCGGGCCCTGTCGGGCTCTGTCGGGCTCTGTCGGGCCCTGTCGGGCTCTGTCGGGCTCTGTCGGGCTCTACTGGGCCCTGTCGGGCCCTGTCGGGCTCTGTCGGGCCCTGTCGGGCCCTGTCGGGCTCTGTCGGGCTCTGTCGGACCCTGTCGGGCCCTGTCGGGCTCTACTGGCCCCTGTCGGGCCCTGTCGGGCTCTGTCGGGCTCTGTCGGGCTCTCTCGGGCTCTGTCGGGCTCTACTGGGCTCTGTCGGGCTCTGTCGGGCTCTGTCGGGCTCTACTGGGCCCTGTCGGGCTCTGTCAGGCTCTGTCGGGCCCTGTCGGGCTCTGTCGGGCTCTGTCGGGCTCTGTCGGGCCCTGTCGGGCTCTGTCGGGCTCTGTCGGGCTCTCTCGGGCTCTACTGGGCCCTGTCGGGCTCTGTCGGGCTCTGTCGGGCTCTACTGGGCCCTGTCGGGCTCTGTCGGGCTCTGTCGGGCTCTGTCGGGCTCTGTCGGGCTCTGTCGGGCTCTACTGGGCTCTACTGGGCTCTGTCGGGCTCTGTCGGTCTCTACTGGGCCCTGTCGGGCTCTGTCGGGCTCTGTCGGGCCCTGTCGGGCTCTGTCGGGCTCTGTCGGGCTCTACTGGGCTCTGTCGGGCCCTGTCGAGCTCTGTCGGGCTCTGTCGGGCCCTGTCGGGCCCTGTCGGGCTCTGTCGGGCTCTGTCGGGCTCTACTGGGCCCTGTCGGTCTCTGTCGGGCTCTGTCGGGCTCTGTCGGGCCCTGTCGTGCTCTGTCGGGCTCTGTCGGGCCCTGTCGGGCCCTGTCGGGCTCTGTCGGGCTCTACTGGGCCCTGTCGGGCTCTACTGGGCCCTGTCGGACTCTGTCGGGCTCTGTCGGGCTCTGTCGGGCCCTGTCGGGCTCTGTCGGGCTCTGTCGGGCTCTGTCGGGCCTGTCGGGCTCTGTCGGGCTCTGTCGGGCCCTGTCGGGCCCTGTCGGGCTCTGCCGGGCCCTGTCGGGCTCTGTCGGGCTCTGTCGGGCTCTGTCGGGCTCTACTGGTCTCTGTCGGGCTCTGTCGGGCTCTGTCAGGCTCTGTCGGGCTCTGTCGGGCTCTACTGGGCCCTGTCGGGCTCTTTCGGGCCCTGTCGGGCTCTGTCGGGCCCTGTCGGGCTCTGTCGGGCCCTGTCGGGCCCTGTCGGGCTCTGTCGGGCTCTGTCGGGCCCTGTCGGGCTCTGTCGGGCTCTGTCGGGCTCTGTTGGGCTCTACTGGGCTCTGTCGGGCTCTGTCGGGCTCTCTCGGGCTCTACTGGGCTCTGTCGGGCTCTGTCGGGCTCTGTCGGGCCCTGTCGGGCTCTGTCGGGCTCTGTCGGGCTCTCTCGGGCTCTACTGGGCCCTGTCGGGCGCTGTCGGGTTCTGTCGGGCTCTGTCGGGCTCTGTCGGGCCCTGTCGGGCTCTGTCGGGCTCTGTCGGGCTCTGTCGGGCTCTACTGGGCCCTGTCGGGTTCTGTCGGGCTCTGTCGGGCTCTGTCGGGCTCTACTGGGCCCTGTCGGGCCCTGTCGGGCTCTGTCGGGCTCTGTCGGGCTCTGTCGGGCCCTGTCGGGCTCTGTCGGGCTCTGTCGGGCTCTGTCGGGCCCTCTCGGGCTCTGTCGGGCTCTACTGGGCCCTGTCGGGCCCTGTCGGGCTCTGTCGGGCCCTGTCGGGCTCTGTCGGGCTCTGTCGGGCTCTGTCGGTCTCTGTCGGGCTCTACTGGGCCCTGTCGGACTCTGTCGAATTCTGTCGGGCTCTGTCGGGCTCTGTCGGGCTCTGTCGGGCTCTGACGGGTTCTGTCGGGCTCTGTCGGGCTCTACTGGGCCCTGTCGGGCCCTGTCGGGCCCTGTCGGGCTCTGTCGGGCTCTGTCGGGCTCTGTCGGGCTCTACTGGGCTCTACTGGGCTCTGTCGGGCTCTGTCGGGCTCTGTCGGGCCCTGTCGGGCTCTGTCGGGCTCTGTCGTGCCCTGTCGGGCTCTGTCGGGCCCTGTCGGGCCCTGTCGCGCCCTGTCGGGCTCTGTCGGGCTCTGTCGGGCCCTGTCGGGCTCTGTCGGGCTCTGTCGGGCTCTGTCGGGCTCTACTGGGCCCTGTCGGGCCCTGTCGGGCTCTGTCGGGCTCTGTCGGGCTCTGTCGGGCCCTGTCGGGCTCTGTCGGGCTCTGTCGGGCTCTGTTGGGCTCTACTGGGCCCTGTCGGGCTCTGTCGGGCTCTGTCGGGCTCTACTGGGCCCTGTCGGGCTCTGTCGGGCTCTGTCGGGCTCTGTCGGGCTCTGTCGGGCTCTACTGGGCTCTACTGGGCTCTGTCGGGCTCTGTCGGTCTCTACTGGGCCCTGTCGGGCTCTGTCGGGCCCTGTCGGGTTCTGTCGGGCTCTGTCGGGCTCTGTCGGGCTCTACTGGGCCCTGTCGGGCTCTGTCGGGCCCTGTCGGGCCCTGTCGGGCTCTGTCGGGCTCTGTCGGGCTCTGTCGGGCCCTCTCGGGCTCTGTCGGGCTCTACTGGGCCCTGTCGGACCCTGTCGGGCTCTGTCGGGCTCTGTCGGGCCCTGTCGGGCTCTGTCGGGCTCTGTCGGGCTCTGTCGGGCTCTTCTGGGCCCTGTCGGACTCTGTCGGGCTCTGTCGGGCTCTGTCGGGCTCTGTCGGGCTCTGACGGGTTCTGTCGGGTTCTGTCGGGCTCTATTGGGCCCTGTCGGGCCCTGTCGGGCCCTGTCGGGCTCTGTCGGGCTCTGTCGGTCTCTGTCGGGCTCTACTGGGCTCTACTGGGCTCTGTCGGGCTCTGTCGGGTTCTGTCGGGCTCTGTCGGGCTCTGTCGTGCCCTGTCGGGCTCTGTCGGGCTCTGTCGGGCCCTGTCGGGCCCTGTCGGGCTCTGTCGGGCCCTGTCGGGCCCTGTCGGGCTCTGTCGGGCTCTGTCGGGCCCTGTCGGGCCCTGTCGGGCTCTGTCGGGCTCTATCGGGCTCTACTGGGCCCTGTCGGGCCCTGTCGGGCCCTGTCGGGCTCTGTCGGGCTCTGTCGGGCTCTACTGGGCTCTGTCGGGCCCTGTCGGGCTCTGTCGGGCTCTGTCGGGCTCTGTCGGGCCCTGTCGGGCCCTGTCGGGCTCTGTCGGGCTCTGTCGGGTTCTACTGGGCCCTGTCGGGCTCTGTCGGGCTCTGTCGGGCCCTGTCGGGCCCTGTCGGGCTCTGTCGGGCTCTGTCGGGCTCTGTCGGGCTCTACTGGGCCCTGTCGGGCTCTGTCGGGCTCTACTGGGCCCTGTCGGGCTCTGTCGGGCTCTGTCGGGCCCTGTCGGTCCCTGTCGGGCTCTGTCAGGCTCTGTCGGGCCCTGTCGGGCTCTACTGGGCTCTACTGGGCTCTGTGAGGCTCTGTCGGGCTCTACTGGGCCCTGTCGGGTTCTGTCGGGCCCTGTCGGGCTCTGTCGGGCTCTGTCGGGCCCTGTCGGGCTCTGTCGGGCTCTGTCGGGCTCTGTCGGGCTCTACTGGGCCCTGTCGGACTCTGTCGGGCTCTGTCGGGCTCTGTCGGGCTCTGTCGGGCCCTGTCGGGCTCTGACGGGTTCTGTCGGGCTCTGTCGGGCTCTGTCGGGCTCTACTGGCCCTGTCGGGCCCTGTCGGGCTCTGTCGGGCTCTGTCGGGCTCTGTCGGACCCTGTCGGGCTCTGTCGGGCTCTGTCAGGCTCTGTCGGGCTCTACTGGGCCCCGTCGGGCCCTGTCGGGCTCTGTCGGGCTCTGTCGGGCC
Organism: Caloenas nicobarica; assembly: GCF_036013445.1. Lineage (NCBI taxonomy): Eukaryota > Metazoa > Chordata > Aves > Columbiformes > Columbidae > Caloenas > Caloenas nicobarica. The sequence goes on from NW_027017010.1 coordinate 85,417, forward strand.
CTGTCGGGCTCTGTCGGGCTCTGTCGGGCTCTACTGGGCCCTGTCGGGCCCTGTCGGGCTCTGTCGGGCCCTGTCGGGCCCTGTCGGGCTCTGTCGGGCTCTGTCGGACCCTGTCGGGCCCTGTCGGGCTCTACTGGCCCCTGTCGGGCCCTGTCGGGCTCTGTCGGGCTCTGTCGGGCTCTCTCGGGCTCTGTCGGGCTCTACTGGGCTCTGTCGGGCTCTGTCGGGCTCTGTCGGGCTCTACTGGGCCCTGTCGGGCTCTGTCAGGCTCTGTCGGGCCCTGTCGGGCTCTGTCGGGCTCTGTCGGGCTCTGTCGGGCCCTGTCGGGCTCTGTCGGGCTCTGTCGGGCTCTCTCGGGCTCTACTGGGCCCTGTCGGGCTCTGTCGGGCTCTGTCGGGCTCTACTGGGCCCTGTCGGGCTCTGTCGGGCTCTGTCGGGCTCTGTCGGGCTCTGTCGGGCTCTGTCGGGCTCTACTGGGCTCTACTGGGCTCTGTCGGGCTCTGTCGGTCTCTACTGGGCCCTGTCGGGCTCTGTCGGGCTCTGTCGGGCCCTGTCGGGCTCTGTCGGGCTCTGTCGGGCTCTACTGGGCTCTGTCGGGCCCTGTCGAGCTCTGTCGGGCTCTGTCGGGCCCTGTCGGGCCCTGTCGGGCTCTGTCGGGCTCTGTCGGGCTCTACTGGGCCCTGTCGGTCTCTGTCGGGCTCTGTCGGGCTCTGTCGGGCCCTGTCGTGCTCTGTCGGGCTCTGTCGGGCCCTGTCGGGCCCTGTCGGGCTCTGTCGGGCTCTACTGGGCCCTGTCGGGCTCTACTGGGCCCTGTCGGACTCTGTCGGGCTCTGTCGGGCTCTGTCGGGCCCTGTCGGGCTCTGTCGGGCTCTGTCGGGCTCTGTCGGGCCTGTCGGGCTCTGTCGGGCTCTGTCGGGCCCTGTCGGGCCCTGTCGGGCTCTGCCGGGCCCTGTCGGGCTCTGTCGGGCTCTGTCGGGCTCTGTCGGGCTCTACTGGTCTCTGTCGGGCTCTGTCGGGCTCTGTCAGGCTCTGTCGGGCTCTGTCGGGCTCTACTGGGCCCTGTCGGGCTCTTTCGGGCCCTGTCGGGCTCTGTCGGGCCCTGTCGGGCTCTGTCGGGCCCTGTCGGGCCCTGTCGGGCTCTGTCGGGCTCTGTCGGGCCCTGTCGGGCTCTGTCGGGCTCTGTCGGGCTCTGTTGGGCTCTACTGGGCTCTGTCGGGCTCTGTCGGGCTCTCTCGGGCTCTACTGGGCTCTGTCGGGCTCTGTCGGGCTCTGTCGGGCCCTGTCGGGCTCTGTCGGGCTCTGTCGGGCTCTCTCGGGCTCTACTGGGCCCTGTCGGGCGCTGTCGGGTTCTGTCGGGCTCTGTCGGGCTCTGTCGGGCCCTGTCGGGCTCTGTCGGGCTCTGTCGGGCTCTGTCGGGCTCTACTGGGCCCTGTCGGGTTCTGTCGGGCTCTGTCGGGCTCTGTCGGGCTCTACTGGGCCCTGTCGGGCCCTGTCGGGCTCTGTCGGGCTCTGTCGGGCTCTGTCGGGCCCTGTCGGGCTCTGTCGGGCTCTGTCGGGCTCTGTCGGGCCCTCTCGGGCTCTGTCGGGCTCTACTGGGCCCTGTCGGGCCCTGTCGGGCTCTGTCGGGCCCTGTCGGGCTCTGTCGGGCTCTGTCGGGCTCTGTCGGTCTCTGTCGGGCTCTACTGGGCCCTGTCGGACTCTGTCGAATTCTGTCGGGCTCTGTCGGGCTCTGTCGGGCTCTGTCGGGCTCTGACGGGTTCTGTCGGGCTCTGTCGGGCTCTACTGGGCCCTGTCGGGCCCTGTCGGGCCCTGTCGGGCTCTGTCGGGCTCTGTCGGGCTCTGTCGGGCTCTACTGGGCTCTACTGGGCTCTGTCGGGCTCTGTCGGGCTCTGTCGGGCCCTGTCGGGCTCTGTCGGGCTCTGTCGTGCCCTGTCGGGCTCTGTCGGGCCCTGTCGGGCCCTGTCGCGCCCTGTCGGGCTCTGTCGGGCTCTGTCGGGCCCTGTCGGGCTCTGTCGGGCTCTGTCGGGCTCTGTCGGGCTCTACTGGGCCCTGTCGGGCCCTGTCGGGCTCTGTCGGGCTCTGTCGGGCTCTGTCGGGCCCTGTCGGGCTCTGTCGGGCTCTGTCGGGCTCTGTTGGGCTCTACTGGGCCCTGTCGGGCTCTGTCGGGCTCTGTCGGGCTCTACTGGGCCCTGTCGGGCTCTGTCGGGCTCTGTCGGGCTCTGTCGGGCTCTGTCGGGCTCTACTGGGCTCTACTGGGCTCTGTCGGGCTCTGTCGGTCTCTACTGGGCCCTGTCGGGCTCTGTCGGGCTCTGTCGGGCCCTGTCGGGCTCTGTCGGGCTCTGTCGGGCTCTACTGGGCTCTGTCGGGCCCTGTCGAGCTCTGTCGGGCTCTGTCGGGCCCTGTCGGGCCCTGTCGGGCTCTGTCGGGCTCTGTCGGGCTCTACTGGGCCCTGTCGGGCTCTGTCGGGCTCTGTCGGGCTCTGTCGGGCCCTGTCGTGCTCTGTCGGGCTCTGTCGGGCCCTGTCGGGCCCTGTCGGGCTCTGTCGGGCTCTACTGGGCCCTGTCGGGCTCTACTGGGCCCTGTCGGGCTCTGTCGGGCTCTGTCGGGCTCTGTCGGGCCCTGTCGGGCTCTGTCGGGCTCTGTCGGGCTCTGTCGGGCCTGTCGGGCTCTGTCGGGCTCTGTCGGGCCCTGTCGGGGCCTGTCGGGCTCTGTCGGGCCCTGTCGGGCTCTGTCGGGCTCTGTCGGGCTCTGTCGGGCTCTACTGGTCTCTGTCGGGCTCTGTCGGGCTCTGTCGGGCTCTGTCGGGCTCTACTGGGCCCTGTCGGGCTCTTTCGGGCCCTGTCGGGCTCTGTCGGGCCCTGTCGGGCTCTGTCGGGCCCTGTCGGGCCCTGTCGGGCTCTGTCGGGCTCTGTCGGGCCCTGTCGGGCTCTGTCGGGCTCTGTCGGGCTCTGTTGGGCTCTACTGGGCTCTGTCGGGCTCTGTCGGGCTCTGTCGGGCTCTACTGGGCTCTGTCGGGCTCTGTCGGGCTCTGTCGGGCCCTGTCGGGCTCTGTCGGGCTCTGTCCGGCTCTCTCGGGCTCTACTGGGCCCTGTCGGGCGCTGTCGGGTTCTGTCGGGCTCTGTCGGGCTCTGTCGGGCCCTGTCGGGCTCTGTCGGGCTCTGTCGGGCTCTGTCGGGCTCTACTGGGCCCTGTCGGGTTCTGTCGGGCTCTGTCGGGCTCTGTCGGGCTCTACTGGGCCCTGTCGGGCCCTGTCGGGCTCTGTCGGGCTCTGTCGGGCCCTGTCGGGCTCTGTCGGGCTCTGTCGGGCTCTGTCGGGCTCTGTCGGGCCCTCTCGGGCTCTCTCGGGCTCTGTCGGGCCCTCTCGGGCTCTGTCGGGCTCTACTGGGCCCTGTCGGGCCCTGTCGGGCTCTGTCGGGCTCTGTCGGGCTCTGTCGGTCTCTGTCGGGCTCTACTGGGCCCTGTCGGACTCTGTCGAATTCTGTCGGGCTCTGTCGGGCTCTGTCGGGCTCTGTCGGGCTCTGACGGGTTCTGTCGGGCTCTGTCGGGCTCTACTGGGCCCTGTCGGGCCCTGTCGGTCCCTGTCGGGCTCTGTCGGGCTCTGTCGGGCTCTGTCGGGCTCTACTGGGCTCTACTGGGCTCTGTCGGGCTCTGTCGGGCTCTGTCGGGCCCTGTCGGGCTCTGTCGGGCTCTGTCGGTCTCTACTGGGCCCTGTCGGGCCCTGTCGGGCCCTGTCGCGCCCTGTCGGGCTCTGTCGGGCTCTGTCGGGCCCTGTCGGGCTCTGTCGGGCTCTGTCGGGCTCTGTCGGGCTCTACTGGGCCCTGTCGGGCCCTGTCGGGCTCTGTCGGGCTCTGTCGGGCTCTGTCGGGCTCTACTGGGCTCTGTCGGGCCCTGTCGGGCCCTGTCGGGCTCTGTCGGGCTCTGTCGGGCCCTGTCGGGCCCTGTCGGGCTCTACTGGGCCCTGTCGGGCTCTGTCGGGCCCTGTCGGGCCCTGTCGGGCTCTGTCGGGCCCTGTCGGGCTCTGTCGGGCTCTGTCGGGCCCTGTCGGGCTCTGTCGGGCTCTGTCGGGCTCTGTCGGGCTCTGTCGGGCTCTACTGGGCCCTGTCGGGCTCTGTCGGGCTCTGTCGGGCTCTACTGGGCCCTGTCGGGCTCTGTCGGGCTTTGTCGGGCCCTGTCGGTCCCTGTCGGGCTCTGTCAGGCTCTGTCGGGCTCTGTCGGGCCCTGTCGGGCTCTGTCGGGCTCTGTCGGGCTCTGTCGGGCTCTGTCGGGCTCTGTCGGGCTCTGTCGGGCTCTGTCGGGCTCTACTGGGCCCTGTCGGGCTCTGTCGGGCTCTGTCGGGCCCTGTCGGGCTCTGTCGGGCCCTGTCGGGCCCTGTCGGGCTCTGTCGGGCTCTGTCGGGCTCTGTCGGGCTCTACTGGGCCCTGTCGGGCCCTGTCGGGCTCTGTCGGGCTCTGTCGGGCTCTACTGGGCCCTGTCGGGCTCTGTCGGGCTCTGTCGGGCCCTGTCAGGCCCTGTCGGGCTCTGTCAGGCTCTGTCGGGCTCTGTCGGGCTCTACTGGGCCCTGTCGGGCCCTGTCGGGCCCTGTCGGGCTCTACTGGGCTCTACTGGGCTCTGTCGGGCTCTTTCGGGCTCTACTGGGCCCTGTCGGGCCCTGTCGGGCTCTGTCGGGCCCTGTCGGGCCCTGTCGGGCTCTGTCGGGCTCTGTCGGGCCCTGTCGGGCTCTGTCGGGCTCTGTCGGGCTCTACTGGGCTCTACTGGGCTCTGTCGGGCTCTGTCGGGCTCTACTGGGCCCTGTCGGGCCCTGTCGGGCTCTGTCGGGCTCTACTGGGCTCTGTCGGGCTCTGTCGGGCTCTGTCGGGCTCTACTGGGCTCTGTCGGGCTCTGTCGGGCTCTGTCGGGCTCTACTGGGCCCTGTCGGGCTCTGTCGGGCCCTGTCGGGCTCTGTCGGGCTCTGTCGGGCCCTGTCGGGCCCTGTCGGCCTCTGTCGGGCCCTGTCGGGCTCTGTCGGGCTCTGTCGGGCTCTGTCGGGCTCGACAGGGCCCTGTCGGGCCCTGTCGGGCTCTGTCGGGCTCTGTCGGGCTCTGTCGGGCTCTACTGGGCTCTACTGGGCTCTGTCGGGCTCTGTCGGTCTCTACTGGGCCCTGTCGGGCTCTGTCGGGCTCTGTCGGGCCCTGTCGGGCTCTGTCGGGCTCTGTCGGGCTCTACTGGGCTCTGTCGGGCCCTGTCGAGCTCTGTCGGGCTCTGTCGGGCCCTGTCGGGCCCTGTCGGGCTCTGTCGGGCTCTGTCGGGCTCTACTGGGCCCTGTCGGGCTCTGTCGGGCTCTGTCGGGCTCTGTCGGGCCCTGTCGTGCTCTGTCGGGCTCTGTCGGGCCCTGTCGGGCCCTGTCGGGCTCTGTCGGGCTCTACTGGGCCCTGTCGGGCTCTACTGGGCCCTGTCGGGCTCTGTCGGGCTCTGTCGGGCTCTGTCGGGCCCTGTCGGGCTCTGTCGGGCTCTGTCGGGCTCTGTCGGGCCTGTCGGGCTCTGTCGGGCTCTGTCGGGCCCTGTCGGGCCCTGTCGGGCTCTGCCGGGCCCTGTCGGGCTCTGTCGGGCTCTGTCGGGCTCTGTCGGGCTCTACTGGTCTCTGTCGGGCTCTGTCGGGCTCTGTCGGGCTCTGTCGGGCTCTACTGGGCCCTGTCGGGCTCTTTCGGGCCCTGTCGGGCTCTGTCGGGCCCTGTCGGGCTCTGTCGGGCCCTGTCGGGCCCTGTCGGGCTCTGTCGGGCTCTGTCGGGCCCTGTCGGGCTCTGTCGGGCTCTGTCGGGCTCTGTTGGGCTCTACTGGGCTCTGTCGGGCTCTGTCGGGCTCTGTCGGGCTCTACTGGGCTCTGTCGGGCTCTGTCGGGCTCTGTCGGGCCCTGTCGGGCTCTGTCGGGCTCTGTCGGGCTCTCTCGGGCTCTACTGGGCCCTGTCGGGCGCTGTCGGGTTCTGTCGGGCTCTGTCGGGCTCTGTCGGGCCCTGTCGGTCTCTGTCGGGCTCTGTCGGGCTCTGTCGGGCTCTACTGGGCCCTGTCGGGTTCTCTCGGGCTCTGTCGGGCTCTGTCGGGCTCTACTGGGCCCTGTCGGGCCCTGTCGGGCTCTGTCGGGCTCTGTCGGGCTCTGTCGGGCCCTGTCGGGCTCTGTCGGGCTCTGTCGGGCTCTGTCGGGCCCTCTCGGGCTCTGTCGGGCTCTACTGGGCCCTGTCGGGCCCTGTCGGGCTCTGTCGGGCCCTGTCGGGCTCTGTCGGGCTCTGTCGGGCTCTGTCGGTCTCTGTCGGGCTCTACTGGGCCCTGTCGGACTCTGTCGAATTCTGTCGGGCTCTGTCGGGCTCTGTCGGGCTCTGTCGGGCTCTGACGGGTTCTGTCGGTCTCTGTCGGGCTCTACTGGGCCCTGTCGGGCCCTGTCGGGCCCTGTCGGGCTCTGTCGGGCTCTGTCGGGCTCTGTCGGGCTCTACTGGGCTCTACTGGGCTCTGTCGGGCTCTGTCGGGCTCTGTCGGGCCCTGTCGGGCTCTGTCGGGCTCTGTCGTGCCCTGTCGGGCTCTGTCGGGCCCTGTCGGGCCCTGTCGCGCCCTGTCGGGCTCTGTCGGGCTCTGTCGGGCCCTGTCGGGCTCTGTCGGGCTCTGTCGGGCTCTGTCGGGCTCTACTGGGCCCTGTCGGGCCCTGTCGGGCTCTGTCGGGCTCTGTCGGGCTCTACTGGGCTCTGTCGGGCTCTGTCGGGCTCTGTCGGGCTCTACTGGGCCCTGTCGGGCTCTGTCGGGCCCTGTCGGGCTCTGTCGGGCTCTGTCTGGCCCTGTCGGGCCCTGTCGGCCTCTGTCGGGCCCTGTCGGGCTCTGTCGGGCTCTGTCGGGCTCTGTCGGGCTCGACAGGGCCCTGTCGGGCCCTGTCGGGCTCTGTCGGGCTCTGTCGGGCTCTGTCGGGCTCTGTCGGGCTCTACTGGGCTCTACTGGGCTCTGTCGGGCTCTGTCGGTCTCTACTGGGCCCTGTCGGGCTCTGTCGGGCTCTGTCGGGCCCTGTCGGGCTCTGTCGGGCTCTGTCGGGCTCTACTGGGCTCTGTCGGGCCCTGTCGAGCTCTGTCGGGCTCTGTCGGGCCCTGTCGGGCCCTGTCTGGCTCTGTCGGGCTCTGTCGGGCTCTACTGGGCCCTGTCGGGCTCTGTCGGGCTCTGTCGGGCTCTGTCGGGCCCTGTCGTGCTCTGTCGGGCTCTGTCGGGCCCTGTCGGGCCCTGTCGGGCTCTGTCGGGCTCTACTGGGCCCTGTCGGGCTCTACTGGGCCCTGTCGGGCTCTGTCGGGCTCTGTCGGGCTCTGTCGGGCCCTGTCGGGCTCTGTCGGGCTCTACTGGTCTCTGTCGGGCTCTGTCGGGCTCTGTCGGGCTCTGTCGGGCTCTGTCGGGCTCTACTGGGCCCTGTCGGGCTCTTTCGGGCCCTGTCGGGCCTGTCGGGCTCTGTCGGGCTCTGTCGGGCCCTGTCGGGCCCTGTCGGGCTCTGCCGGGCCCTGTCGGGCTCTGTCGGGCTCTGTCGGGCTCTGTCGGGCTCTACTGGTCTCTGTCGGGCTCTGTCGGGCTCTGTCGGGCTCTGTCGGGCTCTGTCGGGCTCTACTGGGCCCTGTCGGGCTCTTTCGGGCCCTGTCGGGCTCTGTCGGGCCCTGTCGGGCTCTGTCGGGCCCTGTCGGGCCCTGTCGGGCTCTGTCGGGCTCTGTCGGGCCCTGTCGGGCTCTGTCGGGCTCTGTCGGGCTCTGTTGGGCTCTACTGGGCTCTGTCGGGCTCTGTCGGGCTCTGTCGGGCTCTACTGGGCTCTGTCGGGCTCTGTCGGGCTCTGTCGGGCCCTGTCGGGCTCTGTCGGGCTCTGTCGGGCTCTCTCGGGCTCTACTGGGCCCTGTCGGGCGCTGTCGGGTTCTGTCGGGCTCTGTCGGGCTCTGTCGGGCCCTGTCGGGCTCTGTCGGGCTCTGTCGGGCTCTGTCGGGCTCTACTGGGCCCTGTCGGGTTCTGTCGGGCTCTGTCGGGCTCTGTCGGGCTCTACTGGGCCCTGTCGGGCTCTGTCGGGCTCTGTCGGGCTCTGTCGGGCCCTGTCGGGCTCTGTCGGGCTCTGTCGGGCTCTGTCGGGCCCTCTCGGGCTCTGTCGGGCTCTACTGGGCCCTGTCGGGCCCTGTCGGGCTCTGTCGGGCTCTGTCGGGCTCTGTCGGTCTCTGTCGGGCTCTACTGGGCCCTGTCGGACTCTGTCGAATTCTGTCGGGCTCTGTCGGGCTCTGTCGGGCTCTGTCGGGCTCTGACGGGTTCTGTCGGGCTCTGTCGGGCTCTACTGGGCCCTGTCGGGCCCTGTCGGGCCCTGTCGGGCTCTGTCGGGCTCTGTCGGGCTGTGTCGGGCTCTACTGGGCTCTACTGCGCTCTGTCGGGCTCTGTCGGGCTCTGTCGGGCCCTGTCGGGCTCTGTCGGGCTCTGTCGTGCCCTGTCGGGCTCTGTCGGGCCCTGTCGGGCCCTGTCGCGCCCTGTCGGGCTCTGTCGGGCTCTGTCGGGCCCTGTCGGGCTCTGTCGGGCTCTGTCGGGCTCTGTCGGGCTCTACTGGGCCCTGTCGGGCCCTGTCGGGCTCTGTCGGGCTCTGTCGGGCTCTGTCGGGCCCTGTCGGGCTCTGTCGGGCTCTGTCGGGCTCTGTCGGGCTCTACTGGGCCCTGTCGGGCTCTGTCGGGCTCTGTCGGGCTCTACTGGGCCCTGTCGGGCTCTGTCGGGCTCTGTCGGGCTCTGTCGGGCTCTGTCGGGCTCTGTCGGGCTCTACTGGGCTCTACTGGGCTCTGTCGGGCTCTGTCGGTCTCTACTGGGCCCTGTCGGGCTCTGTCGGGCTCTGTCGGGCCCTGTCGGGCTCTGTCGGGCTCTGTCGGGCTCTACTGGGCTCTGTCGGGCCCTGTCGAGCTCTGTCGGGCTCTGTCGGGCCCTGTCGGGCCCTGTCGGGCTCTGTCGGGCTCTGTCGGGCTCTACTGGGCCCTGTCGGGCTCTGTCGGGCTCTGTCGGGCTCTGTCGGGCCCTGTCGTGCTCTGTCGGGCTCTGTCGGGCCCTGTCGGGCCCTGTCGGGCTCTGTCGGGCTCTACTGGGCCCTGTCGGGCTCTACTGGGCCCTGTCGGGCTCTGTCGGGCTCTGACGGGCTCTGTCGGGCCCTGTCGGGCTCTGTCGGGCTCTGTCGGGCTCTGTCGGGCCTGTCGGGCTCTGTCGGGCTCTGTCGGGCCCTGTCGGGGCCTGTCGGGCTCTGTCGGGCCCTGTCGGGCTCTGTCGGGCTCTGTCGGGCTCTGTCGGGCTCTACTGGTCTCTGTCGGGCTCTGTCGGGCTCTGTCGGGCTCTGTCGGGCTCTACTGGGCCCTGTCGGGCTCTTTCGGGCCCTGTCGGGCTCTGTCGGGCCCTGTCGGGCTCTGTTGGGCCCTGTCGGGCCCTGTCGGGCTCTGTCGGGCTCTGTCGGGCCCTGTCGGGCTCTGTCGGGCTCTGTCGGGCTCTGTCGGGCTCTACTGGGCTCTGTCGGGCTCTGTCGGGCTCTGTCGGGCTCTACTGGGCTCTGTCGGGCTCTGTCGGGCTCTGTCGGGCCCTGTCGGGCTCTGTCGGGCTCTGTCCGGCTCTCTCGGGCTCTACTGGGCCCTGTCGGGCCCTGTCGGGCTCTGTCGGGCCCTGTCGGGCCCTGTCGGGCTCTGTCGGGCTCTGTCGGGCCCTGTCGGGCTCTGTCGGGCTCTGTCGGGCTCTACTGGGCTCTACTGGGCTCTGTCGGGCTCTGTCGGGCTCTACTGGGCCCTGTCGGGCCCTGTCGGGCCCTGTCGGGCTCTGTCGGGCTCTACTGGGCTCTGTCGGGCTCTGTCGGGCTCTGTCGGGCTCTACTGGGCTCTGTCGGGCTCTGTCGGGCTCTGTCGGGCTCTACTGGGCCCTGTCGGGCTCTGTCGGGCCCTGTCGGGCTCTGTCGGGCTCTGTCGGGCCCTGTCGGGCCCTGTCGGCCTCTGTCGGGCCCTGTCGGGCTCTGTCGGGCTCTGTCGGGCTCTGTCGGGCTCTGTCGGGCTCTACTGGGCTCTGTCGGGCCCTGTCGGGCCCTTTCGGGCCCTGTCGGGCTCTGTCGGGCTCTGTCGGGCTCTACTGGGCCCTGTCGGGCCCTGTCGGGCTCTGTCGGGCCCTGTCGGGCTCTGTCGGGCTCTGTCGGGCTCTGTCGGGCCCTGTCGGGCTCTGTCGGGCCCTGTCGGGCTCTGTCGGGCTCTGTCGGGCTCTCTCGGGCTCTGTCGGGCTCTACTGGGCTTTGTCGGAATCTGTCGGGCTCTGTCGGGCTCTGTCGGGCTCTACTGGGCCCTGTCGGGCTCTGTCAGGCCCTGTCGGGCCCTGTCGGGCTCTGTCGGGCTCTGTCGGGCTCTGTCGGGCCCTGTCGGGCCCTGTCGGGCTCTGTCGGGCCCTGTCGGGCCCTGTCGGGCTCTGTCGGGCTCTGTCGGGCTCTGTCGGGCTCTACTGGGCTCTGTTGGGCTCTGTCGGGCTCTGTCGGGCTCTGTCGGGCTCTGTCGGGCTCTACTGGGCCCTGTCGGGCTCTGTCGGGCTCTGTCGGGCCCTGTCGGGCTCTGTCGGGCCCTGTCGGGCCCTGTCGGGCCCTGTCGGGCTCTGTCGGGCTCTGTCGGGCCCTGTCGGGCCCTGTCGGGCTCTGTCAGGCTCTGTCGGGCTCTGTCGGGCTCTACTGGGCCCTGTCGGGCCCTGTCGGGCCCTGTCGGGCTCTACTGGGCTCTACTGGGCTCTGTCGGGCTCTTTCGGGCTCTACTGGGCCCTGTCGGGCCCTGTCGGGCTCTGTCGGGCCCTGTCGGGCCCTGTCGGGCTCTGTCGGGCTCTGTCGGGCCCTGTCGGGCTCTGTCGGGCTCTGTCGGGCTCTACTGGGCTCTACTGGGCTCTGTCGGGCTCTGTCGGGCTCTACTGGGCCCTGTCGGGCCCTGTCGGGCCCTGTCGGGCTCTGTCGGGCTCTACTGGGCTCTGTCGGGCTCTGTCGGGCTCTGTCGGGCTCTACTGGGCTCTGTCGGGCTCTGTCGGGCTCTGTCGGGCTCTACTGGGCCCTGTCGGGCTCTGTCGGGCCCTGTCGGGCTCTGTCGGGCTCTGTCGGGCCCTGTCGGGCCCTGTCGGCCTCTGTCGGGCCCTGTCGGGCTCTGTCGGGCTCTGTCGGGCTCTGTCGGGCTCGACAGGGCCCTGTCGGGCCCTGTCGGGCTCTGTCGGGCTCTGTCGGGCTCTGTCGGGCTCTACTGGGCTCTGTCGGGCCCTGTCGGGCTCTGTCGGGCCCTGTCGGGCTCTGTCGGGCCCTGTCGGGCTCTGTCGGGCTCTGTCGGGCTCTCTCGGGCTCTGTCGGGCTCTACTGGGCTTTGTCGGAATCTGTCGGGCTCTGTCGGGCTCTGTCGGGCTCTACTGGGCCCTGTCGGGCTCTGTCAGGCCCTGTCGGGCCCTGTCGGGCTCTGTCGGGCTCTGTCGGGCTCTGTCGGGCCCTGTTGGGCCCTGTCGGGCTCTGTCGGGCTCTGTCGGGCTCTGTCGGGCTCTACTGGGCCCTGTCGGGTTCTGTCGGGCTCTGTCGGGCTCTGTTGGTCTCTACTGGGCCCTGTCGGGCCCTGTCGGGCCCTGTCGGGCTCTGTCGGGCTCTGTCGGGCTCTGTCGGGCTCTGTCGGGCCCTCTCGGGCTCTGTCGGGCTCTACTGGGCCCTGTCGGACCCTGTCGGGCTCTGTCGGGCTCTGTCGGGCCCTGTCGGACCCTGTCGGGCTCTGACGGGTTCTGTCGGGCTCTGTCGGGCTCTACTGGGCCCTGTAGGGCCCTGTCGGGCCCTGTCGGGCTCTGTCGGGCTCTGTCGGGCTCTGTCGGGCTCTACTGGGCTCTTCTGGGCTCTGTCGGGCTCTGTCGGGTTCTGTCGGGCTCTGTCGGGCTCTGTCGTGCCCTGTCGGGCTCTGTCGGGCTCTGTCGGGCCCTGTCGGGCCCTGTCGGGCTCTGTCGGGCTCTGTCGGGCCCTGTCGGGCTCTGTCGGGCTCTGTCGGGCTCTACTGGGCCCTGTCGGACTCTGTCGGGCTCTGTCGGGCTCTGTCGGGCTCTGACGGGTTCTGTCGGGCTCTGTCGGGCTCTGTCGGGCTCTACTGGCCCTGTCGGGCCCTGTCGGGCTCTGTCGGGCTCTGTCGGGCTCTGTCGGACCCTGTCGGGCTCTGTCGGGCTCTGTCAGGCTCTGTCGGGCTCTACTGGGCCCCGTCGGGCCCTGTCGGGCTCTGTCGGGCTCTGTCGGGCCCTGTCGGGCTCTGTCGGGCTCTGTCGGGCTCTACTGGGCCCTGTCGGGCCCTGTCGGGCCCTGTCGGGCTCTGTCGGGCTCTGTCGGGCCCTGTCGGGCCCTGTCGGGCTCTGTCGGGCTCTGTCGGGCTCTCTCGGGCTCTGTCGGGCTCTACTGGGCTCTGTCGGGCTCTGTCGGGCTCTGTCGGGCTCTACTGGGCCCTGTCGGGCCCTGTCGGGCTCTGTCGGGTCTGTCGGGCCCTCTCGGCTCTGTCGGGCTCTACTGGGCCCTGTCGGGCCCTGTCGGGCTCTGTCGGGCTCTGTCGGGCCCTGTCGGGCTCTGTCGGGCTCTGTCGGGCTCTACTGGGCCCTGTCGGACTCTGTCGGGCTCTGTCGGGCTCTGTCGGGCTCTGACGGGTTCTGTCGGGCTCTGTCGGGCTCTGTCGGGCTCTACTGGTCCTGTCGGGCCCTGTCGGGCTCTGTCGGGCTCTGTCGGGCTCTGTCAGACCCTGTCGGGCTCTGTCGGGCTCTGTCAGGCTCTGTCGGGCTCTACTGGGCCCCGTCGGGCCCTGTCGGGCTCTGTCGGGCTCTGTCGGGCCCTGTCGGGCTCTGTCGGGCTCTGTCGGGCTCTACTGGGCCCTGTCGGGCCCTGTCGGGCCCTGTCGGGCTCTGTCGGGCTCTGTCGGGCCCTGTCGGGCCCTGTCGGGCTCTGTCGGGCTCTGTCGGGCCCTGTCGGGCTCTGTCGGGCTCTGTCGGGCTCTCTCGGGCTCTGTCGGGCTCTACTGGGCTCTGTCGGGCTCTGTCTGGCTCTGTCGGGCTCTACTGGGCCCCGTCGGGCCCTGTCGGGCTCTGTCGGGCTCTGTCGGGCCCTGTCGGGCTCTGTCGGGCTCTGTCGGGCTCTACTGGGCTCTGTCGGGCTCTGTCGGGCCCTGTCGGGCTCTGTCGGGCTCTGTCGGGCTCTCCTGGGCCCTGTCGGTCCCTGTAGGGCTCTGTCGAGCTCTGTCGGTCTCTACTGGGCTAAACTGGGCTCTGTCGGGCCCTGTCGGGCCCTCTCGGGCTCTGTCGGGCTCTACTGGGCCCTGTCGGGCCCTGTCGGGCTCTGTCGGGCTCTGTCGGGCCCTGTCGGGCTCTGTCGGGCTCTGTCGGGCTCTACTGGGCTCTACTGGGCTCTGTCGGGCTCTGTCGGGCTCTGTCGGGCCCTGTCGGGCTCTGTCGGGCTCTGTCGGGCTCTACTGGGCTCTACTGGGCCCTGTCGGGCTCTGTCGGGCCCTGTTGGGCTCTGTCGGGCTCTGTCGGGCTCTGTCGGGCTCTGTCGGGCCCTACTGGGCTCTGCCGGGCTCTACTGGGCTCTACTGGGCCCTGTCGGGCTCTGTCGGGCTCTGTCGGGCTCTGTCGGGCTCTGTCGGGCTCTACTGGGCTCTGTCGGGTTCTGTCGGGCCCTGTCGGGCCCTGTCGGGCTCTGTCGGGCTCTGTCGGGCCCTGTCGGGCTCTGTCGGGCTCTGTCGGGCTCTGTCGGGCCCTGTTGGGCTCTGTCGGGCTCTGTCGGGCTCTACTGGGCTCTACTGGGCTCTACTGGGCTCTGTCGGGCCCTGTCGGGCCCTGTCGGGCCCTGTCGGGCTCTGTCGGGCTCTGTCGGGCTCTGTCGGGCTCTACTGGGCTCTGTCGGGCTCTGTCGGGCTCTGTCGGGCTCTACTGGGCCCTGTCGGGACCTGTCAAGCCCTCTCAGGCTCTGTCGGGCTCTGTCAGGCTCTGTCGGGCTCTACTGGGCTCTGTCGGGTTCTGTCGGGCTCTGTCGGGCTCTACTGGGCTCTGTCGGGCTCTGTCGGGCCCTGTCGGGCTCTGTCGGGCTCTGTCGGGCTCTGTCGGGCTCTACTGGGCCCTGTCGGGCTCTGTCGGGCTCTGTCGGGCTCTACTGGGCCCTGTCGGGCTCTGTCGGGCTCTGTTCGGCTCTGTGGGGCCCTGTCGGGCTCTGTCGGGCTCTGTCGGGCCCTGTCGGGCCCTGTCGGGCTCTGTCGGGCTCTACTGGACTCTGTCGGGCTCTGTCGGGCTCTACTGGGCCCTGTCAGGCTCTGTCGGGCTCTGTCGGGCTCTGTCGGGCTCTGTCAGGCTCTACTGGGCCCTGTCGGGCCCTGTCGGGCCCTGTCGGGCTCTGTCGGGCTCTTCTGGGCCCTGTCGGGCTCTGTCGGGCTCTGTCGGGCTCTGTCGGATTCTGTCGGGCTCTACTGGGCTCTACTGGGCTCTGTCGGATTCTGTCGGGCTCTACTGGGCCCTGTCGGGCCCTGTCGGGCTCTGTCGGGCTCTGTCGGGCTCTACTGGGCCCTGTCGGGCCCTGTCGGGCCCTGTCGGGCCCGGTCGGGCCCTGTCGGGCTCTGTCGGGCTCTGTCGGGCTCTGTCGGGCTCTACTGCGCTCTGTCGGGCTCTGTCGGGCTCTGTCGGGCTCTATCGGGCTCTACTGGGCCCTGTCGGTCTCTGTCGGGCCCTGTCGGGCTCTGTCGGGCTCTGTCGGGCTCTGTCGGGCCCTGTCGGGCTCTGTCGGGCTCTGTCGGGCTCTGTCGGGCTCTACTGGGCTCTGTCGGGCTCTACTGGGCTCTACTGGGCCCTGTCGGGCTCTGTCGGGCTCTGTCGGGCCCTGTCGGGCCCTGTCGGGCTCTGTCGGGCCCTGTCGGACTCTGTCGGGCTCTGTCGGGCTCTGTCGGGCTCTGTCGGGCTCTGTCGGGCTCTACTGGGCCCTGTCGGGCTCTGTCAGGCTCTGTCGGGCCCTGTCGGGCTCTGTCGGGCCCTGTCGGGCTCTGTCGGGGTCTGTCGGGCTCTGTCGGGCTCTGTCGGGCTCTACTGGGCCCTGTCGGGCCCTGTCGGGCTCTGTCGGGCTCTGTCGGGCTCTACTGGGCTCTGTCGGGCTCTGTCGGGCTCTGTCGGGCTCTACTGGGCCCTGTCGGGCTCTGTCGGGCCCTGTCGGGCTCTGTCGGGCTCTGTCTGGCCCTGTCGGGCCCTGTCGGCCTCTGTCGGGCCCTGTCGGGCTCTGTCGGGCTCTGTCGGGCTCTGTCGGGCTCGACAGGGCCCTGTCGGGCCCTGTCGGGCTCTGTCGGGCTCTGTCGGGCTCTGTCGGGCTCTGTCGGGCTCTACTGGGCTCTACTGGGCTCTGTCGGGCTCTGTCGGTCTCTACTGGGCCCTGTCGGGCTCTGTCGGGCTCTGTCGGGCCCTGTCGGGCTCTGTCGGGCTCTGTCGGGCTCTACTGGGCTCTGTCGGGCCCTGTCGAGCTCTGTCGGGCTCTGTCGGGCCCTGTCGGGCCCTGTCTGGCTCTGTCGGGCTCTGTCGGGCTCTACTGGGCCCTGTCGGGCTCTGTCGGGCTCTGTCGGGCTCTGTCGGGCCCTGTCGTGCTCTGTCGGGCTCTGTCGGGCCCTCTCGGGCCCTGTCGGGCTCTGTCGGGCTCTACTGGGCCCTGTCGGGCTCTACTGGGCCCTGTCGGGCTCTGTCGGGCTCTGTCGGGCTCTGTCGGGCCCTGTCGGGCTCTGTCGGGCTCTACTGGTCTCTGTCGGGCTCTGTCGGGCTCTGTCGGGCTCTGTCGGGCTCTGTCGGGCTCTACTGGGCCCTGTCGGGCTCTTTCGGGCCCTGTCGGGCCTGTCGGGCTCTGTCGGGCTCTGTCGGGCCCTGTCGGGCCCTGTCGGGCTCTGCCGGGCCCTGTCGGGCTCTGTCGGGCTCTGTCGGGCTCTGTCGGGCTCTACTGGTCTCTGTCGGGCTCTGTCGGGCTCTGTCGGGCTCTGTCGGGCTCTGTCGGGCTCTACTGGGCCCTGTCGGGCTCTTTCGGGCCCTGTCGGGCTCTGTCGGGCCCTGTCGGGCTCTGTCGGGCCCTGTCGGGCCCTGTCGGGCTCTGTCGGGCTCTGTCGGGCCCTGTCGGGCTCTGTCGGGCTCTGTCGGGCTCTGTTGGGCTCTACTGGGCTCTGTCGGGCTCTGTCGGGCTCTGTCGGGCTCTACTGGGCTCTGTCGGGCTCTGTCGGGCTCTGTCGGGCCCTGTCGGGCTCTGTCGGGCTCTGTCGGGCTCTCTCGGGCTCTACTGGGCCCTGTCGGGCGCTGTCGGGTTCTGTCGGGCTCTGTCGGGCTCTGTCGGGCCCTGTCGGGCTCTGTCGGGCTCTGTCGGGCTCTACTGGGCCCTGTCGGGTTCTGTCGGGCTCTGTCGGGCTCTGTCGGGCTCTACTGGGCCCTGTCGGGCTCTGTCGGGCTCTGTCGGGCTCTGTCGGGCCCTGTCGGGCTCTGTCGGGCTCTGTCGGGCTCTGTCGGGCCCTCTCGGGCTCTGTCGGGCTCTACTGGGCCCTGTCGGGCCCTGTCGGGCTCTGTCGGGCTCTGTCGGGCTCTGTCGGTCTCTGTCGGGCTCTACTGGGCCCTGTCGGACTCTGTCGAATTCTGTCGGGCTCTGTCGGGCTCTGTCGGGCTCTGTCGGGCTCTGACGGGTTCTGTCGGGCTCTGTCGGGCTCTACTGGGCCCTGTCGGGCCCTGTCGGGCCCTGTCGGGCTCTGTCGGGCTCTGTCGGGCTGTGTCGGGCTCTACTGGGCTCTACTGCGCTCTGTCGGGCTCTGTCGGGCTCTGTCGGGCCCTGTCGGGCTCTGTCGGGCTCTGTCGTGCCCTGTCGGGCTCTGTCGGGCCCTGTCGGGCCCTGTCGCGCCCTGTCGGGCTCTGTCGGGCTCTGTCGGGCCCTGTCGGGCTCTGTCGGGCTCTGTCGGGCTCTGTCGGGCTCTACTGGGCCCTGTCGGGCCCTGTCGGGCTCTGTCGGGCTCTGTCGGGCTCTGTCGGGCCCTGTCGGGCTCTGTCGGGCTCTGTCGGGCTCTGTCGGGCTCTACTGGGCCCTGTCGGGCTCTGTCGGGCTCTGTCGGGCTCTACTGGGCCCTGTCGGGCTCTGTCGGGCTCTGTCGGGCTCTGTCGGGCTCTGTCGGGCTCTGTCGGGCTCTACTGGGCTCTACTGGGCTCTGTCGGGCTCTGTCGGTCTCTACTGGGCCCTGTCGGGCTCTGTCGGGCTCTGTCGGGCCCTGTCGGGCTCTGTCGGGCTCTGTCGGGCTCTACTGGGCTCTGTCGGGCCCTGTCGAGCTCTGTCGGGCTCTGTCGGGCCCTGTCGGGCCCTGTCGGGCTCTGTCGGGCTCTGTCGGGCTCTACTGGGCCCTGTCGGGCTCTGTCGGGCTCTGTCGGGCTCTGTCGGGCCCTGTCGTGCTCTGTCGGGCTCTGTCGGGCCCTGTCGGGCCCTGTCGGGCTCTGTCGGGCTCTACTGGGCCCTGTCGGGCTCTACTGGGCCCTGTCGGGCTCTGTCGGGCTCTGTCGGGCTCTGTCGGGCCCTGTCGGGCTCTGTCGGGCTCTGTCGGGCTCTGTCGGGCCTGTCGGGCTCTGTCGGGCTCTGTCGGGCCCTGTCGGGGCCTGTCGGGCTCTGTCGGGCCCTGTCGGGCTCTGTCGGGCTCTGTCGGGCTCTGTCGGGCTCTACTGGTCTCTGTCGGGCTCTGTCGGGCTCTGTCGGGCTCTGTCGGGCTCTACTGGGCCCTGTCGGGCTCTTTCGGGCCCTGTCGGGCTCTGTCGGGCCCTGTCGGGCTCTGTCGGGCCCTGTCGGGCCCTGTCGGGCTCTGTCGGGCTCTGTCGGGCCCTGTCGGGCTCTGTCGGGCTCTGTCGGGCTCTGTTGGGCTCTACTGGGCTCTGTCGGGCTCTGTCGGGCTCTGTCGGGCTCTACTGGGCTCTGTCGGGCTCTGTCGGGCTCTGTCGGGCCCTGTCGGGCTCTGTCGGGCTCTGTCCGGCTCTCTCGGGCTCTACTGGGCCCTGTCGGGCCCTGTCGGGCTCTGTCGGGCCCTGTCGGGCCCTGTCGGGCTCTGTCGGGCTCTGTCGGGCCCTGTCGGGCTCTGTCGGGCTCTGTCGGGCTCTACTGGGCTCTACTGGGCTCTGTCGGGCTCTGTCGGGCTCTACTGGGCCCTGTCGGGCCCTGTCGGGCCCTGTCGGGCTCTGTCGGGCTCTACTGGGCTCTGTCGGGCTCTGTCGGGCTCTGTCGGGCTCTACTGGGCTCTGTCGGGCTCTGTCGGGCTCTGTCGGGCTCTACTGGGCCCTGTCGGGCTCTGTCGGGCCCTGTCGGGCTCTGTCGGGCTCTGTCGGGCCCTGTCGGGCCCTGTCGGCCTCTGTCGGGCCCTGTCGGGCTCTGTCGGGCTCTGTCGGGCTCTGTCGGGCTCTGTCGGGCTCTACTGGGCTCTGTCGGGCCCTGTCGGGCCCTTTCGGGCCCTGTCGGGCTCTGTCGGGCTCTGTCGGGCTCTACTGGGCCCTGTCGGGCCCTGTCGGGCTCTGTCGGGCCCTGTCGGGCCCTGTCGGGCTCTGTCGGGCTCTGTCGGGCCCTGTCGGGCTCTGTCGGGCCCTGTCGGGCTCTGTCGGGCTCTGTCGGGCTCTCTCGGGCTCTGTCGGGCTCTACTGGGCTTTGTCGGAATCTGTCGGGCTCTGTCGGGCTCTGTCGGGCTCTACTGGGCCCTGTCGGGCTCTGTCAGGCCCTGTCGGGCCCTGTCGGGCTCTGTCGGGCTCTGTCGGGCTCTGTCGGGCCCTGTCGGGCCCTGTCGGGCTCTGTCGGGCCCTGTCGGGCCCTGTCGGGCTCTGTCGGGCTCTGTCGGGCTCTGTCGGGCTCTGTCGGGCTCTACTGGGCTCTGTTGGGCTCTGTCGGGCTCTGTCGGGCTCTGTCGGGCTCTGTCGGGCTCTACTGGGCCCTGTCGGGCTCTGTCGGGCTCTGTCGGGCCCTGTCGGGCTCTGTCGGGCCCTGTCGGGCCCTGTCGGGCCCTGTCGGGCTCTGTCGGGCTCTGTCGGGCCCTGTCGGGCCCTGTCGGGCTCTGTCAGGCTCTGTCGGGCTCTGTCGGGCTCTACTGGGCCCTGTCGGGCCCTGTCGGGCCCTGTCGGGCTCTACTGGGCTCTACTGGGCTCTGTCGGGCTCTTTCGGGCTCTACTGGGCCCTGTCGGGCCCTGTCGGGCTCTGTCGGGCCCTGTCGGGCCCTGTCGGGCTCTGTCGGGCTCTGTCGGGCCCTGTCGGGCTCTGTCGGGCTCTGTCGGGCTCTACTGGGCTCTACTGGGCTCTGTCGGGCTCTGTCGGGCTCTACTGGGCCCTGTCGGGCCCTGTCGGGCCCTGTCGGGCTCTGTCGGGCTCTACTGGGCTCTGTCGGGCTCTGTCGGGCTCTGTCGGGCTCTACTGGGCTCTGTCGGGCTCTGTCGGGCTCTGTCGGGCTCTACTGGGCCCTGTCGGGCTCTGTCGGGCCCTGTCGGGCTCTGTCGGGCTCTGTCGGGCCCTGTCGGGCCCTGTCGGCCTCTGTCGGGCCCTGTCGGGCTCTGTCGGGCTCTGTCGGGCTCTGTCGGGCTCTGTCGGGCTCTACTGGGCTCTGTCGGGCCCTGTCGGGCCCTTTCGGGCCCTGTCGGGCTCTGTCGGGCCCTGTCGGGCCCTGTCGGGCTCTGTCGGGCTCTGTCGGGCCCTGTCGGGCTCTGTCGGGCTCTGTCGGGCTCTACTGGGCTCTACTGGGCTCTGTCGGGCTCTGTCGGGCTCTACTGGGCCCTGTCGGGCCCTGTCGGGCCCTGTCGGGCTCTGTCGGGCTCTACTGGGCTCTGTCGGGCTCTGTCGGGCTCTGTCGGGCTCTACTGGGCTCTGTCGGGCTCTGTCGGGCTCTGTCGGGCTCTACTGGGCCCTGTCGGGCTCTGTCGGGCCCTGTCGGGCTCTGTCGGGCTCTGTCGGGCCCTGTCGGGCCCTGTCGGCCTCTGTCGGGCCCTGTCGGGCTCTGTCGGGCTCTGTCGGGCTCTGTCGGGCTCTGTCGGGCTCTACTGGGCTCTGTCGGGCCCTGTCGGGCCCTTTCGGGCCCTGTCGGGCTCTGTCGGGCTCTGTCGGGCTCTACTGGGCCCTGTCGGGCCCTGTCGGGCTCTGTCGGGCCCTGTCGGGCCCTGTCGGGCTCTGTCGGGCTCTGTCGGGCCCTGTCGGGCTCTGTCGGGCCCTGTCGGGCTCTGTCGGGCTCTGTCGGGCTCTCTCGGGCTCTGTCGGGCTCTACTGGGCTTTGTCGGAATCTGTCGGGCTCTGTCGGGCTCTGTCGGGCTCTACTGGGCCCTGTCGGGCTCTGTCAGGCCCTGTCGGGCCCTGTCGGGCTCTGTCGGGCTCTGTCGGGCTCTGTCGGGCCCTGTCGGGCCCTGTCGGGCTCTGTCGGGCCCTGTCGGGCCCTGTCGGGCTCTGTCGGGCTCTGTCGGGCTCTGTCGGGCTCTGTCGGGCTCTACTGGGCTCTGTTGGGCTCTGTCGGGCTCTGTCGGGCTCTGTCGGGCTCTGTCGGGCTCTACTGGGCCCTGTCGGGCTCTGTCGGGCTCTGTCGGGCCCTGTCGGGCTCTGTCGGGCCCTGTCGGGCCCTGTCGGGCCCTGTCGGGCTCTGTCGGGCTCTGTCGGGCCCTGTCGGGCCCTGTCGGGCTCTGTCAGGCTCTGTCGGGCTCTGTCGGGCTCTACTGGGCCCTGTCGGGCCCTGTCGGGCCCTGTCGGGCTCTACTGGGCTCTACTGGGCTCTGTCGGGCTCTTTCGGGCTCTACTGGGCCCTGTCGGGCCCTGTCGGGCTCTGTCGGGCCCTGTCGGGCCCTGTCGGGCTCTGTCGGGCTCTGTCGGGCCCTGTCGGGCTCTGTCGGGCTCTGTCGGGCTCTACTGGGCTCTACTGGGCTCTGTCGGGCTCTGTCGGGCTCTACTGGGCCCTGTCGGGCCCTGTCGGGCCCTGTCGGGCTCTGTCGGGCTCTACTGGGCTCTGTCGGGCTCTGTCGGGCTCTGTCGGGCTCTACTGGGCTCTGTCGGGCTCTGTCGGGCTCTGTCGGGCTCTACTGGGCCCTGTCGGGCTCTGTCGGGCCCTGTCGGGCTCTGTCGGGCTCTGTCGGGCCCTGTCGGGCCCTGTCGGCCTCTGTCGGGCCCTGTCGGGCTCTGTCGGGCTCTGTCGGGCTCTGTCGGGCTCGACAGGGCCCTGTCGGGCCCTGTCGGGCTCTGTCGGGCTCTGTCGGGCTCTGTCGGGCTCTACTGGGCTCTGTCGGGCCCTGTCGGGCTCTGTCGGGCCCTGTCGGGCTCTGTCGGGCCCTGTCGGGCTCTCTCGGGCTCTGTCGGGCTCTCTCGGGCTCTGTCGGGCTCTACTGGGCTTTGTCGGAATCTGTCGGGCTCTGTCGGGCTCTGTCGGGCTCTACTGGGCCCTGTCGGGCTCTGTCAGGCCCTGTCGGGCCCTGTCGGGCTCTGTCGGGCTCTGTCGGGCTCTGTCGGGCCCTGTTGGGCCCTGTCGGGCTCTGTCGGGCTCTGTCGGGCTCTGTCGGGCTCTACTGGGCCCTGTCGGGTTCTGTCGGGCTCTGTCGGGCTCTGTTGGTCTCTACTGGGCCCTGTCGGGCCCTGTCGGGCCCTGTCGGGCTCTGTCGGGCTCTGTCGGGCTCTGTCGGGCTCTGTCGGGCCCTCTCGGGCTCTGTCGGGCTCTACTGGGCCCTGTCGGACCCTGTCGGGCTCTGTCGGGCTCTGTCGGGCCCTGTCGGACCCTGTCGGGCTCTGACGGGTTCTGTCGGGCTCTGTCGGGCTCTACTGGGCCCTGTAGGGCCCTGTCGGGCCCTGTCGGGCTCTGTCGGGCTCTGTCGGGCTCTGTCGGGCTCTACTGGGCTCTTCTGGGCTCTGTCGGGCTCTGTCGGGTTCTGTCGGGCTCTGTCGGGCTCTGTCGTGCCCTGTCGGGCTCTGTCGGGCTCTGTCGGGCCCTGTCGGGCCCTGTCGGGCTCTGTCGGGCTCTGTCGGGCCCTGTCGGGCTCTGTCGGGCTCTGTCGGGCTCTACTGGGCCCTGTCGGACTCTGTCGGGCTCTGTCGGGCTCTGTCGGGCTCTGACGGGTTCTGTCGGGCTCTGTCGGGCTCTGTCGGGCTCTACTGGCCCTGTCGGGCCCTGTCGGGCTCTGTCGGGCTCTGTCGGGCTCTGTCGGACCCTGTCGGGCTCTGTCGGGCTCTGTCAGGCTCTGTCGGGCTCTACTGGGCCCCGTCGGGCCCTGTCGGGCTCTGTCGGGCTCTGTCGGGCCCTGTCGGGCTCTGTCGGGCTCTGTCGGGCTCTACTGGGCCCTGTCGGGCCCTGTCGGGCCCTGTCGGGCTCTGTCGGGCTCTGTCGGGCCCTGTCGGGCCCTGTCGGGCTCTGTCGGGCTCTGTCGGGCTCTCTCGGGCTCTGTCGGGCTCTACTGGGCTCTGTCGGGCTCTGTCGGGCTCTGTCGGGCTCTACTGGGCCCTGTCGGGCCCTGTCGGGCTCTGTCGGGTCTGTCGGGCCCTCTCGGCTCTGTCGGGCTCTACTGGGCCCTGTCGGGCCCTGTCGGGCTCTGTCGGGCTCTGTCGGGCCCTGTCGGGCTCTGTCGGGCTCTGTCGGGCTCTACTGGGCCCTGTCGGACTCTGTCGGGCTCTGTCGGGCTCTGTCGGGCTCTGACGGGTTCTGTCGGGCTCTGTCGGGCTCTGTCGGGCTCTACTGGTCCTGTCGGGCCCTGTCGGGCTCTGTCGGGCTCTGTCGGGCTCTGTCGGACCCTGTCGGGCTCTGTCGGGCTCTGTCAGGCTCTGTCGGGCTCTACTGGGCCCCGTCGGGCCCTGTCGGGCTCTGTCGGGCTCTGTCGGGCCCTGTCGGGCTCTGTCGGGCTCTGTCGGGCTCTACTGGGCCCTGTCGGGCCCTGTCGGGCCCTGTCGGGCTCTGTCGGGCTCTGTCGGGCCCTGTCGGGCCCTGTCGGGCTCTGTCGGGCTCTGTCGGGCCCTGTCGGGCTCTGTCGGGCTCTGTCGGGCTCTCTCGGGCTCTGTCGGGCTCTACTGGGCTCTGTCGGGCTCTGTCGGGCTCTGTCGGGCTCTACTGGGCCCCGTCGGGCCCTGTCGGGCTCTGTCGGCCTCTGTCGGGCCCTGTCGGGCTCTGTCGGGCTCTGTCGGGCTCTGTCGGGCTCTGTCGGGCTCTACTGGGCTCTGTCGGGCCCTGTCGGGCCCTTTCGGGCCCTGTCGGGCTCTGTCGGGCTCTGTCGGGCTCTACTGGGCCCTGTCGGGCCCTGTCGGGCTCTGTCGGGCCCTGTCGGGCCCTGTCGGGCTCTGTCGGGCTCTGTCGGGCCCTGTCGGGCTCTGTCGGGCCCTGTCGGGCTCTGTCGGGCTCTGTCGGGCTCTCTCGGGCTCTGTCGGGCTCTACTGGGCTTTGTCGGAATCTGTCGGGCTCTGTCGGGCTCTGTCGGGCTCTACTGGGCCCTGTCGGGCTCTGTCAGGCCCTGTCGGGCCCTGTCGGGCTCTGTCGGGCTCTGTCGGGCTCTGTCGGGCCCTGTCGGGCCCTGTCGGGCTCTGTCGGGCCCTGTCGGGCCCTGTCGGGCTCTGTCGGGCTCTGTCGGGCTCTGTCGGGCTCTGTCGGGCTCTACTGGGCTCTGTTGGGCTCTGTCGGGCTCTGTCGGGCTCTGTCGGGCTCTGTCGGGCTCTACTGGGCCCTGTCGGGCTCTGTCGGGCTCTGTCGGGCCCTGTCGGGCTCTGTCGGGCCCTGTCGGGCCCTGTCGGGCCCTGTCGGGCTCTGTCGGGCTCTGTCGGGCCCTGTCGGGCCCTGTCGGGCTCTGTCAGGCTCTGTCGGGCTCTGTCGGGCTCTACTGGGCCCTGTCGGGCCCTGTCGGGCCCTGTCGGGCTCTACTGGGCTCTACTGGGCTCTGTCGGGCTCTTTCGGGCTCTACTGGGCCCTGTCGGGCCCTGTCGGGCTCTGTCGGGCCCTGTCGGGCCCTGTCGGGCTCTGTCGGGCTCTGTCGGGCCCTGTCGGGCTCTGTCGGGCTCTGTCGGGCTCTACTGGGCTCTACTGGGCTCTGTCGGGCTCTGTCGGGCTCTACTGGGCCCTGTCGGGCCCTGTCGGGCCCTGTCGGGCTCTGTCGGGCTCTACTGGGCTCTGTCGGGCTCTGTCGGGCTCTGTCGGGCTCTACTGGGCTCTGTCGGGCTCTGTCGGGCTCTGTCGGGCTCTACTGGGCCCTGTCGGGCTCTGTCGGGCCCTGTCGGGCTCTGTCGGGCTCTGTCGGGCCCTGTCGGGCCCTGTCGGCCTCTGTCGGGCCCTGTCGGGCTCTGTCGGGCTCTGTCGGGCTCTGTCGGGCTCGACAGGGCCCTGTCGGGCCCTGTCGGGCTCTGTCGGGCTCTGTCGGGCTCTGTCGGGCTCTACTGGGCTCTGTCGGGCCCTGTCGGGCTCTGTCGGGCCCTGTCGGGCTCTGTCGGGCCCTGTCGGGCTCTCTCGGGCTCTGTCGGGCTCTACTGGGCTTTGTCGGAATCTGTCGGGCTCTGTCGGGCTCTGTCGGGCTCTACTGGGCCCTGTCGGGCTCTGTCAGGCCCTGTCGGGCCCTGTCGGGCTCTGTCGGGCTCTGTCGGGCTCTGTCGGGCCCTGTTGGGCCCTGTCGGGCTCTGTCGGGCTCTGTCGGGCTCTGTCGGGCTCTACTGGGCCCTGTCGGGTTCTGTCGGGCTCTGTCGGGCTCTGTTGGTCTCTACTGGGCCCTGTCGGGCCCTGTCGGGCCCTGTCGGGCTCTGTCGGGCTCTGTCGGGCTCTGTCGGGCTCTGTCGGGCCCTCTCGGGCTCTGTCGGGCTCTACTGGGCCCTGTCGGACCCTGTCGGGCTCTGTCGGGCTCTGTCGGGCCCTGTCGGACCCTGTCGGGCTCTGACGGGTTCTGTCGGGCTCTGTCGGGCTCTACTGGGCCCTGTAGGGCCCTGTCGGGCCCTGTCGGGCTCTGTCGGGCTCTGTCGGGCTCTGTCGGGCTCTACTGGGCTCTTCTGGGCTCTGTCGGGCTCTGTCGGGTTCTGTCGGGCTCTGTCGGGCTCTGTCGTGCCCTGTCGGGCTCTGTCGGGCTCTGTCGGGCCCTGTCGGGCCCTGTCGGGCTCTGTCGGGCTCTGTCGGGCCCTGTCGGGCTCTGTCGGGCTCTGTCGGGCTCTACTGGGCCCTGTCGGACTCTGTCGGGCTCTGTCGGGCTCTGTCGGGCTCTGACGGGTTCTGTCGGGCTCTGTCGGGCTCTGTCGGGCTCTACTGGCCCTGTCGGGCCCTGTCGGGCTCTGTCGGGCTCTGTCGGGCTCTGTCGGACCCTGTCGGGCTCTGTCGGGCTCTGTCAGGCTCTGTCGGGCTCTACTGGGCCCCGTCGGGCCCTGTCGGGCTCTGTCGGGCTCTGTCGGGCCCTGTCGGGCTCTGTCGGGCTCTGTCGGGCTCTACTGGGCCCTGTCGGGCCCTGTCGGGCCCTGTCGGGCTCTGTCGGGCTCTGTCGGGCCCTGTCGGGCCCTGTCGGGCTCTGTCGGGCTCTGTCGGGCTCTCTCGGGCTCTGTCGGGCTCTACTGGGCTCTGTCGGGCTCTGTCGGGCTCTGTCGGGCTCTACTGGGCCCTGTCGGGCCCTGTCGGGCTCTGTCGGGTCTGTCGGGCCCTCTCGGCTCTGTCGGGCTCTACTGGGCCCTGTCGGGCCCTGTCGGGCTCTGTCGGGCTCTGTCGGGCCCTGTCGGGCTCTGTCGGGCTCTGTCGGGCTCTACTGGGCCCTGTCGGACTCTGTCGGGCTCTGTCGGGCTCTGTCGGGCTCTGACGGGTTCTGTCGGGCTCTGTCGGGCTCTGTCGGGCTCTACTGGTCCTGTCGGGCCCTGTCGGGCTCTGTCGGGCTCTGTCGGGCTCTGTCGGACCCTGTCGGGCTCTGTCGGGCTCTGTCAGGCTCTGTCGGGCTCTACTGGGCCCCGTCGGGCCCTGTCGGGCTCTGTCGGGCTCTGTCGGGCCCTGTCGGGCTCTGTCGGGCTCTGTCGGGCTCTACTGGGCCCTGTCGGGCCCTGTCGGGCCCTGTCGGGCCCTGTCGGGCTCTGTCGGGCTCTGTCGGGCTCTGTCGGGCTCTGTCGGGCCCTGTCGGGCTCTGTCGGGCTCTGTCGGGCTCTCTCGGGCTCTGTCGGGCTCTACTGGGCTCTGTCGGGCTCTGTCGGGCTCTGTCGGGCTCTACTGGGCCCCGTCGGGCCCTGTCGGGCTCTGTCGGGCTCTGTCGGGCCCTGTCGGGCTCTGTCGGGCTCTGTCGGGCTCTACTGGGCTCTGTCGGGCTCTGTCGGGCCCTGTCGGGCTCTGTCGGGCTCTGTCGGGCTCTCCTGGGCCCTGTCGGTCCCTGTAGGGCTCTGTCGAGCTCTGTCGGTCTCTACTGGGCTAAACTGGGCTCTGTCGGGCCCTGTCGGGCCCTCTCGGGCTCTGTCGGGCTCTACTGGGCCCTGTCGGGCCCTGTCGGGCTCTGTCGGGCTCTGTCGGGCCCTGTCGGGCTCTGTCGGGCTCTGTCGGGCTCTACTGGGCTCTACTGGGCTCTGTCGGGCTCTGTCGGGCTCTGTCGGGCCCTGTCGGGCTCTGTCGGGCTCTGTCGGGCTCTACTGGGCTCTACTGGGCCCTGTCGGGCTCTGTCGGGCCCTGTTGGGCTCTGTCGGGCTCTGTCGGGCTCTGTCGGGCTCTGTCGGGCCCTACTGGGCTCTGCCGGGCTCTACTGGGCTCTACTGGGCCCTGTCGGGCTCTGTCGGGCTCTGTCGGGCTCTGTCGGGCTCTGTCGGGCTCTACTGGGCTCTGTCGGGTTCTGTCGGGCCCTGTCGGGCCCTGTCGGGCTCTGTCGGGCTCTGTCGGGCCCTGTCGGGCTCTGTCGGGCTCTGTCGGGCTCTGTCGGGCCCTGTTGGGCTCTGTCGGGCTCTGTCGGGCTCTACTGGGCTCTACTGGGCTCTACTGGGCTCTGTCGGGCCCTGTCGGGCCCTGTCGGGCCCTGTCGGGCTCTGTCGGGCTCTGTCGGGCTCTGTCGGGCTCTACTGGGCTCTGTCGGGCTCTGTCGGGCTCTGTCGGGCTCTGTCGGGCTCTACTGGGCCCTGTCGGGACCTGTCAAGCCCTCTCAGGCTCTGTCGGGCTCTGTCAGGCTCTGTCGGGCTCTACTGGGCTCTGTCGGGTTCTGTCGGGCTCTGTCGGGCTCTACTGGGCTCTGTCGGGCTCTGTCGGGCCCTGTCGGGCTCTGTCGGGCTCTGTCGGGCTCTGTCGGGCTCTACTGGGCCCTGTCGGGCTCTGTCGGGCTCTGTCGGGCTCTACTGGGCCCTGTCGGGCTCTGTCGGGCTCTGTTCGGCTCTGTGGGGCCCTGTCGGGCTCTGTCGGGCTCTGTCGGGCCCTGTCGGGCCCTGTCGGGCTCTGTCGGGCTCTACTGGACTCTGTCGGGCTCTGTCGGGCTCTACTGGGCCCTGTCAGGCTCTGTCGGGCTCTGTCGGGCTCTGTCGGGCTCTGTCAGGCTCTACTGGGCCCTGTCGGGCCCTGTCGGGCCCTGTCGGGCTCTGTCGGGCTCTTCTGGGCCCTGTCGGGCTCTGTCGGGCTCTGTCGGGCTCTGTCGGATTCTGTCGGGCTCTACTGGGCTCTACTGGGCTCTGTCGGATTCTGTCGGGCTCTACTGGGCCCTGTCGGGCCCTGTCGGGCTCTGTCGGGCTCTGTCGGGCTCTACTGGGCCCTGTCGGGCCCTGTCGGGCCCTGTCGGGCCCGGTCGGGCCCTGTCGGGCTCTGTCGGGCTCTGTCGGGCTCTGTCGGGCTCTACTGCGCTCTGTCGGGCTCTGTCGGGCTCTGTCGGGCTCTGTCGGGCTCTACTGGGCCCTGTCGGTCTCTGTCGGGCCCTGTCGGGCTCTGTCGGGCTCTGTCGGGCTCTGTCGGGCCCTGTCGGGCTCTGTCGGGCTCTGTCGGGCTCTGTCGGGCTCTACTGGGCTCTGTCGGGCTCTACTGGGCTCTACTGGGCCCTGTCGGGCTCTGTCGGGCTCTGTCGGGCCCTGTCGGGCCCTGTCGGGCTCTGTCGGGCCCTGTCGGACTCTGTCGGGCTCTGTCGGGCTCTGTCGGGCTCTGTCGGGCTCTGTCGGGCTCTACTGGGCCCTGTCGGGCTCTGTCAGGCTCTGTCGGGCCCTGTCGGGCTCTGTCGGGCCCTGTCGGGCTCTGTCGGGCTCTGTCGGGCTCTGTCGGGCTCTGTCGGGCTCTACTGGGCCCTGTCGGGCTCTGTCGGGCTCTGTCGGTCTCTGTCGGGCCCTGTCGGGCTCTGTCGGGCTCTACTGGGCTCTGTCGGGCTCTGTCGGGCTCTGTCGGGCCCTGTAGGGCTCTGTCGGGATCTGTCGGGCCCTGTCGGGCTCTACTGGGCCCTGTCGGGCGCTGTCGGGTTCTGTCGGGCTCTGTCGGGCCCTGTTGGGCCCTGTCGGGCTCTGTCGGGCTCTGTCGGGCTCTGTCGGGCTCTACTGGGCCCTGTCGGGTTCTGTCGGGCTCTGTCGGGCTCTGTCGGTCTCTACTGGGCCCTGTCGGGCCCTGTCGGGCCCTGTCGGGCTCTGTCGGGCTCTGTCGGGCTCTGTCGGGCTCTGTCGGGCCCTCTCGGGCTCTGTCGGGCTCTACTGGGCCCTGTCGGACCCTGTCGGGCTCTGTCGGGCTCTGTCGGGCCCTGTCGGGCTCTGTCAGGCTCTGTCGGGCTCTGTCGGGCTCTACTGGGCCCTGTCGGACTCTGTCGGGCTCTGTCGGGCTCTGTCGGGCTCTGTCGGGCTCTGACGGGTTCTGTCGGGCTCTGTCGGGCTCTACTGGGCCCTGTAGGGCCCTGTCGGGCCCTGTCGGGCTCTGTCGGGCTCTGTCGGGCTCTGTCGGGCTCTACTGGGCTCTTCTGGGCTCTGTCGGGCTCTGTCGGGTTCTGTCGGGCTCTGTCGGGCTCTGTCGTGCCCTGTCGGGCTCTGTCGGGCTCTGTCGGGCCCTGTCGGGCCCTGTCGGGCTCTGTCGGGCTCTGTCGGGCCCTGTCGGGCTCTGTCGGGCTCTGTCGGGCTCTACTGGGCCCTGTCGGACTCTGTCGGGCTCTGTCGGGCTCTGTCGGGCTCTGACGGGTTCTGTCGGGCTCTCTCGGGCTCTGTCGGGCTCTACTGGCCCTGTCGGGCCCTGTCGGGCTCTGTCGGGCTCTGTCGGGCTCTGTCGGACCCTGTCGGGCTCTGTCGGGCTCTGTCAGGCTCTGTCGGGCTCTACTGGGCCCTGTCGGGCCCTGTCGGGCTCTGTCGGGCTCTGTCGGGCCCTGTCGGGCTCTGTCGGGCTCTGTCGGGCTCTACTGGGCCCTGTCGGGCCCTGTCGGGCCCTGTCGGGCCCTGTCGGGCTCTGTCGGGCTCTGTCGGGCCCTGTCGGGCCCTGTCGGGCTCTGTCGGGCTCTGTCGGGCTCTCTCGGGCTCTGTCGGGCTCTACTGGGCTCTGTCGGGCTCTGTCGGGCTCTGTCGGGCTCTACTGGGCCCTGTCGGGCCCTGTCGGGCTCTGTCGGGTCTGTCGGGCCCTCTCGGCTCTGTCGGGCTCTACTGGGCCCTGTCGGGCCCTGTCGGGCTCTGTCGGGCTCTGTCGGGCTCTACTGGGCCCTGTCGGACTCTGTCGGGCTCTGTCGGGCTCTGTCGGGCTCTGACGGGTTCTGTCGGGCTCTGTCGGGCTCTGTCGGGCTCTACTGGTCCTGTCGGACCCTGTCGGGCTCTGTCGGGCTCTGTCAGGCTCTGTCGGGCTCTACTGGGCCCCGTCGGGCCCTGTCGGGCTCTGTCGGGCTCTGTCGGGCCCTGTCGGGCTCTGTCGGGCTCTGTCGGGCTCTACTGGGCCCTGTCGGGCCCTGTCGGGCCCTGTCGGGCCCTGTCGGGCTCTGTCGGGCTCTGTCGGGCCCTGTCGGGCCCTGTCGGGCTCTGTCGGGCTCTGTCGGGCCCTGTCGGGCTCTGTCGGGCTCTGTCGGGCTCTCTCGGGCTCTGTCGGGCTCTACTGGGCTCTGTCGGGCTCTGTCGGGCTCTGTCGGGCTCTACTGGGCCCTGTCGGGCTCTGTCAGGCTCTGTCGGGCCCTGTCGGGCTCTGTCGGGCTCTGTCGGGCCCTGTCGGGCCCTGTCGGGCTCTGTCGGGCTCTGTCGGGCTCTACTTGGCTCTGTCGGGCTCTACTGGGCTCTACTGGGCCCTGTCGGGCTCTGTCGGGCTCTGTCGGCCTCTGTCGGGCTCTACTGGGCTCTGTCGGGCCCTGTCGGGCCCTGTCGGGCTCTGTCGGGCTCTGTCGGGCCCTGTCGGGCTCTGTCGGGCTCTGTCGGGCTCTGTCGGGCTCTACTGGGCTCTACTGGGCTCTGTCGGGCTCTGTCGGGCTCTGTCGGGCTCTACTGGGCCCTGTCGGGCCCTGTCGGGCCCTGTCGGGCCCGGTCGGGCCCTGTCGGGCTCTGTCGGGCTCTGTCGGGCTCTGTCGGGCTCTGTCTGGCTCTGTCGGGCCCTGTCGGGCTCTGTCGGGCTCTGTCGGGCTCTACTGGGCCCTGTCGGGCCCTGTCGGGCCCTGTCGGGCCCGGTCGGGCCCTGTCGGGCTCTGTCGGGCTCTGTCGGGCTCTGTCGGGCTCTACTGGGCTCTGTCGGGCTCTGTCGGGCTCTGTCGGGCTCTGTCGGGCTCTACTGGGCCCTGTCGGTCTCTGTCGGGCCCTGTCGGTCTCTGTCGGGCTCTGTCGGGCCCTGTCGGGCTCTGTCGGGCTCTGTCGGGCTCTGTCGGGCTCTACTGGGCTCTGTCGGGCTCTACTGGGCTCTACTGGGCCCTGTCGGGCTCTGTCGGGCTCTGTCGGGCCCTGTCGGGCCCTGTCGGGCTCTGTCGGGCCCTGTCGGGCTCTGTCGGGCCCTGTCGGACTCTGTCGGGCTCTGTCGGGCTCTGTCGGGCTCTACTGGGCTCTGTCGGGCTCTGTCGGGCTCTGTCGGGCCCTGTCGGGCTCTGTCGGGCTCTGTCGGGCTCTGTCGGGCTCTGTCGGGCTCTACTGGGCCCTGTCGGGCTCTGTCGGGCTCTGTCGGTCTCTGTCGGGCCCTGTCGGGCTCTGTCGGGCTCTACTGGGCTCTGTCGGGCTCTGTCGGGCTCTGTCGGGCCCTGTCGGGCTCTGTCGGGATCTGTCGGGCCCTGTCGGGCTCTACTGGGCCCTGTCGGGCGCTGTCGGGTTCTGTCGGGCTTTGTCGGGCCCTGTTGGGCCCTGTCGGGCTCTGTCGGGCTCTGTCGGGCTCTGTCGGGCTCTACTGGGCCCTGTCGGGTTCTGTCGGGCTCTGTCGGGCTCTGTCGGGCTCTACTGGGCCCTGTCGGGCCCTGTCGGGCCCTGTCGGGCTCTGTCGGGCTCTGTCGGGCCCTCTCGGGCTCTGTCGGGCTCTACTGGGCCCTGTCGGACCCTGTCGGGCTCTGTCGGGCTCTGTCGGGCCCTGTCGGGCTCTGTCAGGCTCTGTCGGGCTCTGTCGGGCTCTACTGGGCCCTATCGGACTCTGTCGGGCTCTGTCGGGCTCTGTCGGGCTCTGTCGGGCTCTGACGGGTTCTGTCGGGCTCTGTCGGGCTCTACTGGGACCTGTAGGGCCCTGTCGGGCCCTGTCGGGCTCTGTCGGGCTCTGTCGGGCTCTGTCGGGCTCTACTGGGCTCTTCTGGGCTCTGTCGGGCTCTGTCGGGTTCTGTCGGGCTCTGTCGGGCTCTGTCGTGCCCTGTCGGGCTCTGTCGGGCTCTGTCGGGCCCTGTCGGGCCCTGTCGGGCTCTGTCGGGCCCTGTCGGGCCCTGTCGGGCTCTGTCGGGCTCTGTCGGGCCCTGTCGGGCTCTGTCGGGCTCTGTCGGGCTCTGTCGGGCTCTACTGGGCCCTGTCGGGCCCTGTCGGGCTCTGTCGGGCTCTGTCGGGCTCTGTCGGGCCCTGTCGGGCTCTGTCGGGCTCTGTCGGGCCCTGTCGGGCCCTGTCGGGCTCTGTCGGGCTCTGTCGGGCTCTACTGGGCCCTGTCGGGCTCTGTCGGGCTCTGTCGGGCTCTGTCGGGCCCTGTCGGGCCCTGTCGGGCTCTGTCGGGCCCTGTCGGGCCCTGTCGGGCTCTGTCGGGCTCTGTCGGGCTCTACTGGGCCCTGTCGGGCTCTGTCGGGCTCTGTCGGGCTCTACTGGGCCCTGTCGGGCTCTGTCGGGCTCTGTCGGGCCCTGTCGGGCTCTGTCGGGCTCTGTCGGGCCCTGTCGGGCTCTGTCGGGCTCTGTCGGGCTCTACTGGGCCCTGTCGGGCCCTGTCGGGCCCTGTCGGGCCCTGTCGGGCTCTGTCGGGCTCTGTCGGGCCCTGTCGGGCCCTGTCGGGCTCTGTCGGGCTCTGTCGGGCCCTGTCGGGCTCTGTCGGGCTCTGTCGGGCTCTCTCGGGCTCTGTCGGGCTCTACTGGGCTCTGTCGGGCTCTCTCGGGCTCTGTCGGGCTCTACTGGGCTCTGTCGGTCTCTGTCGGGCTCTGTCGGGCTCTACTGGGCCCTGTCGGGCTCTGTCAGGCTCTGTCGGGCCCTGTCGGGCTCTGTCGGGCTCTGTCGGGCCCTGTCGGGCCCTGTCGGGCTCTGTCGGGCTCTGTCGGGCTCTACTGGGCTCTGTCGGGCTCTACTGGGCTCTACTGGGCCCTGTCGGGCTCTGTCGGGCTCTGTCGGCCTCTGTCGGGCTCTACTGGGCTCTGTCGGGCCCTGTCGGGCCCTGTCGGGCTCTGTCGGGCTCTGTCGGGCCCTGTCGGGCTCTGTCGGGCTCTGTCGGGCTCTGTCGGGCTCTACTGGGCTCTACTGGGCTCTGTCGGGCTCTGTCGGGCTCTACTGGGCCCTGTCGGGCCCTGTCGGGCTCTGTCGGGCTCTGTCGGGCTCTACTGGGCCCTGTCGGGCCCTGTCGGGCCCTGTCGGGCCCGGTCGGGCCCTGTCGGGCTCTGTCGGGCTCTGTCGGGCTCTGTCGGGCTCTACTGGGCTCTGTCGGGCTCTGTCGGGCTCTGTCGGGCTCTGTCGGGCTCTACTGGGCCCTGTCGGTCTCTGTCGGGCCCTGTCGGTCTCTGTCGGGCTCTGTCGGGCCCTGTCGGGCTCTGTCGGGCTCTGTCGGGCTCTGTCGGGCTCTACTGGGCTCTGTCGGGCTCTACTGGGCTCTACTGGGCCCTGTCGGGCTCTGTCGGGCTCTGTCGGGCCCTGTCGGGCCCTGTCGGGCTCTGTCGGGCCCTGTCGGGCTCTGTCGGGCCCTGTCGGACTCTGTCGGGCTCTGTCGGGCTCTGTCGGGCTCTACTGGGCTCTGTCGGGCCCTGTCGGGCTCTGTCGGGCCCTGTCGGGCTCTGTCGGGCTCTGTCGGGCTCTGTCGGGCTCTACTGGGCCCTGTCGGGCTCTGTCGGGCTCTGTCGGTCTCTGTCGGGCCCTGTCGGTCTCTGTCGGGCTCTACTGGGCTCTGTCGGGCTCTGTCGGGCTCTGTCGGGCCCTGTCGGGCTCTGTCGGGATCTGTCGGGCCCTGTCGGGCTCTACTGGGCCCTGTCGGGCGCTGTCGGGTTCTGTCGGGCTCTGTCGGGCCCTGTTGGGCCCTGTCGGGCTCTGTCGGGCTCTGTCGGGCTCTGTCGGGCTCTACTGGGCCCTGTCGGGTTCTGTCGGGCTCTGTCGGGCTCTGTCGGGCTCTACTGGGCCCTGTCGGGCCCTGTCGGGCCCTGTCGGGCTCTGTCGGGCTCTGTCGGGCTCTGTCGGGCCCTCTCGGGCTCTGTCGGGCTCTACTGGGCCCTGTCGGACCCTGTCGGGCTCTGTCGGGCTCTGTCGGGCCCTGTCGGGCTCTGTCAGGCTCTGTCGGGCTCTGTCGGGCTCTACTGGGCCCTATCGGACTCTGTCGGGCTCTGTCGGGCTCTGTCGGGCTCTGTCGGGCTCTGACGGGTTCTGTCGGGCTCTGTCGGGCTCTACTGGGACCTGTCGGGCCCTGTCGGGCCCTGTCGGGCTCTGTCGGGCTCTGTCGGGCTCTACTGGGCTCTTCTGGGCTCTGTCGGGCTCTGTCGGGTTCTGTCGGGCTCTGTCGGGCTCTGTCGTGCCCTGTCGGGCTCTGTCGGGCTCTGTCGGGCCCTGTCGGGCCCTGTCGGGCTCTGTCGGGCCCTGTCGGGCCCTGTCGGGCTCTGTCGGGCTCTGTCGGGCCCTGTCGGGCTCTGTCGGGCTCTGTCGGGCTCTGTCGGGCTCTACTGGGCCCTGTCGGGCCCTGTCGGGCTCTGTCGGGCTCTGTCGGGCTCTGTCGGGCCCTGTCGGGCTCTGTCGGGCTCTGTCGGGCCCTGTCGGGCCCTGTCGGGCTCTGTCGGGCTCTGTCGGGCTCTACTGGGCCCTGTCGGGCTCTGTCGGGCTCTGTCGGGCTCTGTCGGGCCCTGTCGGGCCCTGTCGGGCTCTGTCGGGCCCTGTCGGGCCCTGTCGGGCTCTGTCGGGCTCTGTCGGGCTCTACTGGGCCCTGTCGGGCTCTGTCGGGCTCTGTCGGGCTCTACTGGGCCCTGTCGGGCTCTGTCGGGCTCTGTCGGGCCCTGTCGGTCCCTGTCGGGCTCTGTCGGGCTCTGTCGGGCCCTGTCGGGCTCTACTGGGCTCTACTGGGCTCTGTGAGGCTCTGTCGGGCTCTACTGGGCCCTGTCGGGTTCTGTCGGGCCCTGTCGGGCTCTGTCGGGCTCTTTCGGGCCCTGTCGGGCCCTGTCGGGCTCTGTCGGGCTCTGTCGGGCTCTACTGGGCTCTACTGGGCTCTGTCGGGCTCTGTCGGGCTCTACTGGGCCCTGTCGGGCTCTGTCGGGCCCTGTCGGGCTCTGTCGGGCTCTGTCGGGCTCTGTCGGGCTCTGTCGGGCCCTCTCGGCTCTGTCGGGCTCTACTGGGCCCTGTCGGGCCCTGTCGGGCTCTGTCGGGCTCTGTCGGGCCCTGTCGGGCTCTGTCGGGCTCTGTCGGGCTCTACTGGGCCCTGTCGGACTCTGTCGGGCTCTGTCGGGCTCTGTCGGGCTCTGACGGGTTCTGTCGGGCTCTGTCGGGCTCTGTCGGGCTCTACTGGCCCTGTCGGGCCCTGTCGGGCTCTGTCGGGCTCTGTCGGGCTCTGTCGGACCCTGTCGGGCTCTGTCGGGCTCTGTCAGGCTCTGTCGGGCTCTACTGGGCCCCGTCGGGCCCTGTCGGGCTCTGTCGGGCTCTGTCGGGCCCTGTCGGGCTCTGTCGGGCTCTGTCGGGCTCTGTCAGGCTCTGTCGGGCCCTGTCGGGCTCTGTCGGGCTCTGTCGGGCCCTGTCGGGCCCTGTCGGGCTCTGTCGGGCTCTGTCGGGCTCTACTGGGCTCTGTCGGGCTCTACTGGGCTCTACTGGGCCCTGTCGGGCTCTGTCGGGCTCTGTCGGCCTCTGTCGGGCTCTACTGGGCTCTGTCGGGCCCTGTCGGGCCCTGTCGGGCTCTGTCGGGCTCTGTCGGGCCCTGTCGGGCTCTGTCGGGCTCTGTCGGGCTCTGTCGGGCTCTACTGGGCCCTGTCGGGCTCTGTCGGGCTCTGTCGGGCTCTACTGGGCCCTGTCGGGCCCTGTCGGGCTCTGTCGGGCTCTGTCGGGCTCTGTCGGGCTCAACTGGTCTCTGTCGGGCTCTGTCGGGCTCTGTCGGGCTCTGTCGGGCTCTGTCGGGCTCTACTGGGCTCTACTGGGCTCTGTCGGGCTCTGTCGGTCTCTACTGGGCCCTGTCGGGCTCTGTCGGGCTCTGTCGGGCCCTGTCGGGCTTTGTCGGGCTCTGTCGGGCTCTACTGGGCTCTGTCGGGCCCTGTCGAGCTCTGTCGGGCTCTGTCGGGCCCTGTCGGGCCCTGTCGGGCTCTGTCGGGCTCTGTCGGGCTCTACTGGGCCCTGTCGGGCTCTGTCGGGCTCTGTCGGGCCCTGTCGGGCCCTGTCGGGCTCTGTCGGGCTCTACTGGGCCCTGTCGGGCTCTACTGGGCCCTGTCGGGCTCTGTCGTGCTCTGTCGGGATCTACTGGGCTCTACTGGGCTCTGTCGGTCTCTGTCGGGTTCTGTCGGGCTCTGTCGGGCTCTGTCGTGCCCTGTCGGGCTCTGTCGGGCTCTGTCGGGCCCTGTCGGGCCCTGTCGGGCTCTGTCGGGCTCTGTCGGGCCCTGTCGGGCTCTGTCGGGCTCTGTCGGGCTCTGTCGGGCTCTACTGGGCCCTGTCGGGCCCTGTCGGGCCCTGTCGGGCTCTGTCGGGCTCTGTCGGGCCCTGTCGGGCTCTGTCGGGCTCTGTCGGGCTCTCTCGGGCTCTGTCGGGCTCTACTGGGCTCTGTCGGGCTCTGTCGGGCTCTGTCGGGCTCTACTGGGCCCTGTCGGTCTCTGTCGGGCCCTGTCGGTCTCTGTCGGGCTCTGTCGGGCCCTGTCGGGCTCTGTCGGGCCCTGTCGGACTCTGTCGGGCTCTGTCGGGCTCTGTCGGGCTCTACTGGGCTCTGTCGGGCCCTGTCGGGCTCTGTCGGGCCCTGTCGGGCTCTGTCGGGCTCTTTCGGGCTCTGTCGGGCTCTACTGGGCCCTGTCGGGCTCTGTCGGGCTCTGTCGGTCTCTGTCGGGCCCTGTCGGGCTCTGTCGGGCTCTACTGGGCTCTGTCGGGCTCTGTCGGGCTCTGTCGGGCCCTGTCGGGCTCTGTCGGGATCTGTCGGGCCCTGTCGGGCTCTACTGGGCCCTGTCGGGCGCTGTCGGGTTCTGTCGGGCTCTGTCGGGCCCTGTTGGGCCCTGTCGGGCTCTGTCGGGCTCTGTCGGGCTCTGTCGGGCTCTACTGGGCCCTGTCGGGTTCTGTCGGGCTCTGTCGGGCTCTGTCGGGCTCTACTGGGCCCTGTCGGGCCCTGTCGGGCCCTGTCGGGCTCTGTCGGGCTCTGTCGGGCTCTGTCGGGCCCTCTCGGGCTCTGTCGGGCTCTACTGGGCCCTGTCGGACCCTGTCGGGCTCTGTCGGGCCCTGTCGGGCTCTGTCGGGCTCTGTCGGGCTCTACTGGGCCCTGTCGGGCTCTGTCGGGCTCTGTCGGGCCCTGTCGGTCCCTGTCGGGCTCTGTCGGGCTCTGTCGGGCCCTGTCGGGCTCTACTGGGCTCTACTGGGCTCTGTGAGGCTCTGTCGGGCTCTACTGGGCCCTGTCGGGTTCTGTCGGGCCCTGTCGGGCTCTGTCGGGCTCTTTCGGGCCCTGTCGGGCCCTGTCGGGCTCTGTCGGGCTCTGTCGGGCTCTACTGGGCTCTACTGGGCTCTGTCGGGCTCTGTCGGGCTCTACTGGGCCCTGTCGGGCTCTGTCGGGCCCTGTCGGGCTCTGTCGGGCTCTGTCGGGCTCTGTCGGGCTCTGTCGGGCCCTCTCGGCTCTGTCGGGCTCTACTGGGCCCTGTCGGGCCCTGTCGGGCTCTGTCGGGCTCTGTCGGGCCCTGTCGGGCTCTGTCGGGCTCTGTCGGGCTCTACTGGGCCCTGTCGGACACTGTCGGGCTCTGTCGGGCTCTGTCGGGCTCTGACGGGTTCTGTCGGGCTCTGTCGGGCTCTGTCGGGCTCTACTGGCCCTGTCGGGCCCTGTCGGGCTCTGTCGGGCTCTGTCGGGCTCTGTCGGACCCTGTCGGGCTCTGTCGGGCTCTGTCAGGCTCTGTCGGGCTCTACTGGGCCCCGTCGGGCCCTGTCGGGCTCTGTCGGGCTCTGTCGGGCCCTGTCGGGCTCTGTCGGGCTCTGTCGGGCTCTGTCAGGCTCTGTCGGGCCCTGTCGGGCTCTGTCGGGCTCTGTCGGGCCCTGTCGGGCCCTGTCGGGCTCTGTCGGGCTCTGTCGGGCTCTACTGGGCTCTGTCGGGCTCTACTGGGCTCTACTGGGCCCTGTCGGGCTCTGTCGGGCTCTGTCGGCCTCTGTCGGGCTCTACTGGGCTCTGTCGGGCCCTGTCGGGCCCTGTCGGGCTCTGTCGGGCTCTGTCGGGCCCTGTCGGGCTCTGTCGGGCTCTGTCGGGCTCTGTCGGGCTCTACTGGGCCCTGTCGGGCTCTGTCGGGCTCTGTCGGGCTCTACTGGGCCCTGTCGGGCCCTGTCGGGCTCTGTCGGGCTCTGTCGGGCTCTGTCGGGCTCAACTGGTCTCTGTCGGGCTCTGTCGGGCTCTGTCGGGCTCTGTCGGGCTCTGTCGGGCTCTACTGGGCTCTACTGGGCTCTGTCGGGCTCTGTCGGTCTCTACTGGGCCCTGTCGGGCTCTGTCGGGCTCTGTCGGGCCCTGTCGGGCTTTGTCGGGCTCTGTCGGGCTCTACTGGGCTCTGTCGGGCCCTGTCGAGCTCTGTCGGGCTCTGTCGGGCCCTGTCGGGCCCTGTCGGGCTCTGTCGGGCTCTGTCGGGCTCTACTGGGCCCTGTCGGGCTCTGTCGGGCTCTGTCGGGCCCTGTCGGGCCCTGTCGGGCTCTGTCGGGCTCTACTGGGCCCTGTCGGGCTCTACTGGGCCCTGTCGGGCTCTGTCGTGCTCTGTCGGGATCTACTGGGCTCTACTGGGCTCTGTCGGTCTCTGTCGGGTTCTGTCGGGCTCTGTCGGGCTCTGTCGTGCCCTGTCGGGCTCTGTCGGGCTCTGTCGGGCCCTGTCGGGCTCTGTCGGGCTCTGTCGGGCCCTGTCGGGCTCTGTCGGGCTCTGTCGGGCTCTGTCGGGCTCTACTGGGCCCTGTCGGGCCCTGTCGGGCCCTGTCGGGCTCTGTCGGGCTCTGTCGGGCCCTGTCGGGCTCTGTCGGGCTCTGTCGGGCTCTCTCGGGCTCTGTCGGGCTCTACTGGGCTCTGTCGGGCTCTGTCGGGCTCTGTCGGGCTCTACTGGGCCCTGTCGGTCTCTGTCGGGCCCTGTCGGTCTCTGTCGGGCTCTGTCGGGCCCTGTCGGGCTCTGTCGGGCTCTGTCGGGCTCTGTCGGGCTCTACTGGGCTCTGTCGGGCTCTACTGGGCTCTACTGGGCCCTGTCGGGCTCTGTCGGGCTCTGTCGGGCCCTGTCGGGCCCTGTCGGGCTCTGTCGGGCCCTGTCGGGCTCTGTCGGGCCCTGTCGGACTCTGTCGGGCTCTGTCGGGCTCTGTCGGGCTCTACTGGGCTCTGTCGGGCCCTGTCGGGCTCTGTCGGGCCCTGTCGGGCTCTGTCGGGCTCTTTCGGGCTCTGTCGGGCTCTACTGGGCCCTGTCGGGCTCTGTCGGGCTCTGTCGGTCTCTGTCGGGCCCTGTCGGGCTCTGTCGGGCTCTACTGGGCTCTGTCGGGCTCTGTCGGGCTCTGTCGGGCCCTGTCGGGCTCTGTCGGGATCTGTCGGGCCCTGTCGGGCTCTACTGGGCGCTGTCGGGCGCTGTCGGGTTCTGTCGGGCTCTGTCGGGCCCTGTTGGGCCCTGTCGGGCTCTGTCGGGCTCTGTCGGGCTCTGTCGGGCTCTACTGGGCCCTGTCGGGTTCTGTCGGGCTCTGTCGGGCTCTGTCGGGCTCTACTGGGCCCTGTCGGGCCCTGTCGGGCCCTGTCGGGCTCTGTCGGGCTCTGTCGGGCTCTGTCGGGCCCTCTCGGGCTCTGTCGGGCTCTACTGGGCCCTGTCGGACCCTGTCGGGCTCTGTCGGGCTCTGTCGGGCCCTGTCGGGCTCTGTCAGGCTCTGTCGGGCTCTGTCGGGCTCTACTGGGCCCTATCGGACTCTGTCGGGCTCTGTCGGGCTCTGTCGGGCTCTGTCGGGCTCTGACGGGTTCTGTCGGGCTCTGTCGGGCTCTACTGGGACCTGTCGGGCCCTGTCGGGCCCTGTCGGGCTCTGTCGGGCTCTGTCGGGCTCTGTCGGGCTCTACTGGGCTCTTCTGGGCTCTGTCGGGCTCTGTCGGGTTCTGTCGGGCTCTGTCGGGCTCTGTCGTGCCCTGTCGGGCTCTGTCGGGCTCTGTCGGGCCCTGTCGGGCCCTGTCGGGCTCTGTCGGGCCCTGTCGGGCCCTGTCGGGCTCTGTCGGGCTCTGTCGGGCCCTGTCGGGCTCTGTCGGGCTCTGTCGGGCTCTGTCGGGCTCTACTGGGCCCTGTCGGGCCCTGTCGGGCTCTGTCGGGCTCTGTCGGGCTCTGTCGGGCCCTGTCGGGCTCTGTCGGGCTCTGTTGGGCCCTGTCGGGCCCTGTCGGGCTCTGTCGGGCTCTGTCGGGCTCTACTGGGCCCTGTCGGGCTCTGTCGGGCTCTGTCGGGCTCTGTCGGGCTCTGTCGGGCCCTGTCGGGCTCTGTCGGGCCCTGTCGGGCCCTGTCGGGCTCTGTCGGGCTCTGTCGGGCTCTACTGGGCCCTGTCGGGCTCTGTCGGGCTCTGTCGGGCTCTACTGGGCCCTGTCGGGCTCTGTCGGGCTCTGTCGGGCCCTGTCGGTCCCTGTCGGGCTCTGTCGGGCTCTGTCGGGCCCTGTCGGGCTCTACTGGGCTCTACTGGGCTCTGTGAGGCTCTGTCGGGCTCTACTGGGCCCTGTCGGGTTCTGTCGGGCCCTGTCGGGCTCTGTCGGGCTCTTTCGGGCCCTGTCGGGCCCTGTCGGGCTCTGTCGGGCT
Source organism: Caloenas nicobarica (assembly GCF_036013445.1). Lineage (NCBI taxonomy): Eukaryota > Metazoa > Chordata > Aves > Columbiformes > Columbidae > Caloenas > Caloenas nicobarica. Next base: position 125,780 of record NW_027017010.1, read on the forward strand.
CTGTCGGGCTCTACTGGGCTCTACTGGGCTCTGTCGGGCTCTGTCGGGCTCTACTGGGCCCTGTCGGGCTCTGTCGGGCCCTGTCGGGCTCTGTCGGGCTCTGTCGGGCTCTGTCGGGCTCTGTCGGGCCCTCTCGGCTCTGTCGGGCTCTACTGGGCCCTGTCGGGCCCTGTCGGGCTCTGTCGGGCTCTGTCGGGCCCTGTCGGGCTCTGTCGGGCTCTGTCGGGCTCTACTGGGCCCTGTCGGACTCTGTCGGGCTCTGTCGGGCTCTGTCGGGCTCTGACGGGTTCTGTCGGGCTCTGTCGGGCTCTGTCGGGTTCTGTCGGGCTCTGTCGGGCTCTGTCGTGCCCTGTCGGGCTCTGTCGGGCTCTGTCGGGCCCTGTCGGGCCCTGTCGGGCTCTGTCGGGCCCTGTCGGGCCCTGTCGGGCTCTGTCGGGCTCTGTCGGGCCCTGTCGGGCTCTGTCGGGCTCTGTCGGGCTCTGTCGGGCTCTACTGGGCCCTGTCGGGCCCTGTCGGGCTCTGTCGGGCTCTGTCGGGCTCTGTCGGGCCCTGTCGGGCTCTGTCGGGCTCTGTCGGGCCCTGTCGGGCCCTGTCGGGCTCTGTCGGGCTCTGTCGGGCTCTACTGGGCCCTGTCGGGCTCTGTCGGGCTCTGTCGGGCTCTGTCGGGCTCTGTCGGGCCCTGTCGGGCTCTGTCGGGCCCTCTCGGGCTCTGTCGGGCTCTACTGGGCCCTGTCGGACCCTGTCGGGCTCTGTCGGGCCCTGTCGGGCTCTGTCGGGCTCTACTGGGCCCTGTCGGGCTCTGTCGGGCTCTGTCGGGCCCTGTCGGTCCCTGTCGGGCTCTGTCGGGCTCTGTCGGGCCCTGTCGGGCTCTACTGGGCTCTACTGGGCTCTGTGAGGCTCTGTCGGGCTCTACTGGGCCCTGTCGGGTTCTGTCGGGCCCTGTCGGGCTCTGTCGGGCTCTTTCGGGCCCTGTCGGGCCCTGTCGGGCTCTGTCGGGCTCTGTCGGGCTCTACTGGGCTCTACTGGGCTCTGTCGGGCTCTGTCGGGCTCTACTGGGCCCTGTCGGGCTCTGTCGGGCCCTGTCGGGCTCTGTCGGGCTCTGTCGGGCTCTGTCGGGCTCTGTCGGGCCCTCTCGGCTCTGTCGGGCTCTACTGGGCCCTGTCGGGCCCTGTCGGGCTCTGTCGGGCTCTGTCGGGCCCTGTCGGGCTCTGTCGGGCTCTGTCGGGCTCTACTGGGCCCTGTCGGACTCTGTCGGGCTCTGTCGGGCTCTGTCGGGCTCTGACGGGTTCTGTCGGGCTCTGTCGGGCTCTGTCGGGCTCTACTGGCCCTGTCGGGCCCTGTCGGGCTCTGTCGGGCTCTGTCGGGCTCTGTCGGACCCTGTCGGGCTCTGTCGGGCTCTGTCAGGCTCTGTCGGGCTCTACTGGGCCCCGTCGGGCCCTGTCGGGCTCTGTCGGGCTCTGTCGGGCTCTGTCGGGCTCTACTGGGCCCTGTCGGGCTCTGTCGGGCTCTGTCGGGCTCTACTGGGCCCTGTCGGGCTCTGTCGGGATCTACTGGGCTCTACTGGGCTCTGTCGGTCTCTGTCGGGTTCTGTCGGGCTCTGTCGGGCTCTGTCGGGCCCTGTCGGGCTCTGTCGGGCTCTGTCGGGCCCTGTCGGGCCCTGTCGGGCTCTGTCGGGCTCTACTGGGCCCTGTCGGGCTCTGTCGGGCCCTGTCGGGCTCTGTCGGGCTCTGTCGGGCTCTGTCGGGCTCTGTCGGGCCCTCTCGGCTCTGTCGGGCTCTACTGGGCCCTGTCGGGCCCTGTCGGGCTCTGTCGGGCTCTGTCGGGCCCTGTCGGGCTCTGTCGGGCTCTGTCGGGCTCTACTGGGCCCTGTCGGGCTCTGTCGGGCCCTGTCGGGCTCTGTCGGGCTCTGTCGGGCTCTGTCGGGCCCTGTCGGGCCCTGTCGGGCTCTGTCGGGCTCTGTCGGGCTCTACTGGGCCCTGTCGGGCTCTGTCGGGCTCTGTCGGGCCCTGTCGGGCCCTGTCGGGCTCTGTCGGGCTCTACTGGGCCCTGTCGGGCTCTACTGGGCCCTGTCGGGCTCTGTCGTGCTCTGTCGGGATCTACTGGGCTCTACTGGGCTCTGTCGGTCTCTGTCGGGTTCTGTCGGGCTCTGTCGGGCTCTGTCGTGCCCTGTCGGGCTCTGTCGGGCTCTGTCGGGCCCTGTCGGGCCCTGTCGGGCTCTGTCGGGCTCTGTCGGGCCCTGTCGGGCTCTGTCGGGCTCTGTCGGGCTCTGTCGGGCTCTACTGGGCCCTGTCGGGCCCTGTCGGGCCCTGTCGGGCTCTGTCGGGCTCTGTCGGGCCCTGTCGGGCTCTGTCGGGCTCTGTCGGGCTCTCTCGGGCTCTGTCGGGCTCTACTGGGCTCTGTCGGGCTCTGTCGGGCTCTGTCGGGCTCTACTGGGCCCTGTCGGTCTCTGTCGGGCCCTGTCGGTCTCTGTCGGGCTCTGTCGGGCCCTGTCGGGCTCTGTCGGGCTCTGTCGGGCTCTGTCGGGCTCTACTGGGCTCTGTCGGGCTCTACTGGGCTCTACTGGGCCCTGTCGGGCTCTGTCGGGCTCTGTCGGGCCCTGTCGGGCCCTGTCGGGCTCTGTCGGGCCCTGTCGGGCTCTGTCGGGCCCTGTCGGACTCTGTCGGGCTCTGTCGGGCTCTGTCGGGCTCTACTGGGCTCTGTCGGGCCCTGTCGGGCTCTGTCGGGCCCTGTCGGGCTCTGTCGGGCTCTTTCGGGCTCTGTCGGGCTCTACTGGGCCCTGTCGGGCTCTGTCGGGCTCTGTCGGTCTCTGTCGGGCCCTGTCGGGCTCTGTCGGGCTCTACTGGGCTCTGTCGGGCTCTGTCGGGCTCTGTCGGGCCCTGTCGGGCTCTGTCGGGATCTGTCGGGCCCTGTCGGGCTCTACTGGGCCCTGTCGGGCGCTGTCGGGTTCTGTCGGGCTCTGTCGGGCCCTGTTGGGCCCTGTCGGGCTCTGTCGGGCTCTGTCGGGCTCTGTCGGGCTCTACTGGGCCCTGTCGGGTTCTGTCGGGCTCTGTCGGGCTCTGTCGGGCTCTACTGGGCCCTGTCGGGCCCTGTCGGGCCCTGTCGGGCTCTGTCGGGCTCTGTCGGGCTCTGTCGGGCCCTCTCGGGCTCTGTCGGGCTCTACTGGGCCCTGTCGGACCCTGTCGGGCTCTGTCGGGCCCTGTCGGGCTCTGTCGGGCTCTGTCGGGCTCTACTGGGCCCTGTCGGGCTCTGTCGGGCTCTGTCGGGCCCTGTCGGTCCCTGTCGGGCTCTGTCGGGCTCTGTCGGGCCCTGTCGGGCTCTACTGGGCTCTACTGGGCTCTGTGAGGCTCTGTCGGGCTCTACTGGGCCCTGTCGGGTTCTGTCGGGCCCTGTCGGGCTCTGTCGGGCTCTTTCGGGCCCTGTCGGGCCCTGTCGGGCTCTGTCGGGCTCTGTCGGGCTCTACTGGGCTCTACTGGGCTCTGTCGGGCTCTGTCGGGCTCTACTGGGCCCTGTCGGGCTCTGTCGGGCCCTGTCGGGCTCTGTCGGGCTCTGTCGGGCTCTGTCGGGCTCTGTCGGGCCCTCTCGGCTCTGTCGGGCTCTACTGGGCCCTGTCGGGCCCTGTCGGGCTCTGTCGGGCTCTGTCGGGCCCTGTCGGGCTCTGTCGGGCTCTGTCGGGCTCTACTGGGCCCTGTCGGACACTGTCGGGCTCTGTCGGGCTCTGTCGGGCTCTGACGGGTTCTGTCGGGCTCTGTCGGGCTCTGTCGGGCTCTACTGGCCCTGTCGGGCCCTGTCGGGCTCTGTCGGGCTCTGTCGGGCTCTGTCGGACCCTGTCGGGCTCTGTCGGGCTCTGTCAGGCTCTGTCGGGCTCTACTGGGCCCCGTCGGGCCCTGTCGGGCTCTGTCGGGCTCTGTCGGGCCCTGTCGGGCTCTGTCGGGCTCTGTCGGGCTCTGTCAGGCTCTGTCGGGCCCTGTCGGGCTCTGTCGGGCTCTGTCGGGCCCTGTCGGGCCCTGTCGGGCTCTGTCGGGCTCTGTCGGGCTCTACTGGGCTCTGTCGGGCTCTACTGGGCTCTACTGGGCCCTGTCGGGCTCTGTCGGGCTCTGTCGGCCTCTGTCGGGCTCTACTGGGCTCTGTCGGGCCCTGTCGGGCCCTGTCGGGCTCTGTCGGGCTCTGTCGGGCCCTGTCGGGCTCTGTCGGGCTCTGTCGGGCTCTGTCGGGCTCTACTGGGCCCTGTCGGGCTCTGTCGGGCTCTGTCGGGCTCTACTGGGCCCTGTCGGGCCCTGTCGGGCTCTGTCGGGCTCTGTCGGGCTCTGTCGGGCTCAACTGGTCTCTGTCGGGCTCTGTCGGGCTCTGTCGGGCTCTGTCGGGCTCTACTGGGCTCTACTGGGCTCTGTCGGGCTCTGTCGGTCTCTACTGGGCCCTGTCGGGCTCTGTCGGGCTCTGTCGGGCCCTGTCGGGCTTTGTCGGGCTCTGTCGGGCTCTACTGGGCTCTGTCGGGCCCTGTCGAGCTCTGTCGGGCTCTGTCGGGCCCTGTCGGGCCCTGTCGGGCTCTGTCGGGCTCTGTCGGGCTCTACTGGGCCCTGTCGGGCTCTGTCGGGCTCTGTCGGGCCCTGTCGGGCCCTGTCGGGCTCTGTCGGGCTCTACTGGGCCCTGTCGGGCTCTACTGGGCCCTGTCGGGCTCTGTCGTGCTCTGTCGGGATCTACTGGGCTCTACTGGGCTCTGTCGGTCTCTGTCGGGTTCTGTCGGGCTCTGTCGGGCTCTGTCGTGCCCTGTCGGGCTCTGTCGGGCTCTGTCGGGCCCTGTCGGGCTCTGTCGGGCTCTGTCGGGCCCTGTCGGGCTCTGTCGGGCTCTGTCGGGCTCTGTCGGGCTCTACTGGGCCCTGTCGGGCCCTGTCGGGCCCTGTCGGGCTCTGTCGGGCTCTGTCGGGCCCTGTCGGGCTCTGTCGGGCTCTGTCGGGCTCTCTCGGGCTCTGTCGGGCTCTACTGGGCTCTGTCGGGCTCTGTCGGGCTCTGTCGGGCTCTACTGGGCCCTGTCGGTCTCTGTCGGGCCCTGTCGGTCTCTGTCGGGCTCTGTCGGGCCCTGTCGGGCTCTGTCGGGCTCTGTCGGGCTCTGTCGGGCTCTACTGGGCTCTGTCGGGCTCTACTGGGCTCTACTGGGCCCTGTCGGGCTCTGTCGGGCTCTGTCGGGCCCTGTCGGGCCCTGTCGGGCTCTGTCGGGCCCTGTCGGGCTCTGTCGGGCCCTGTCGGACTCTGTCGGGCTCTGTCGGGCTCTGTCGGGCTCTACTGGGCTCTGTCGGGCCCTGTCGGGCTCTGTCGGGCCCTGTCGGGCTCTGTCGGGCTCTTTCGGGCTCTGTCGGGCTCTACTGGGCCCTGTCGGGCTCTGTCGGGCTCTGTCGGTCTCTGTCGGGCCCTGTCGGGCTCTGTCGGGCTCTACTGGGCTCTGTCGGGCTCTGTCGGGCTCTGTCGGGCCCTGTCGGGCTCTGTCGGGATCTGTCGGGCCCTGTCGGGCTCTACTGGGCGCTGTCGGGCGCTGTCGGGTTCTGTCGGGCTCTGTCGGGCCCTGTTGGGCCCTGTCGGGCTCTGTCGGGCTCTGTCGGGCTCTGTCGGGCTCTACTGGGCCCTGTCGGGTTCTGTCGGGCTCTGTCGGGCTCTGTCGGGCTCTACTGGGCCCTGTCGGGCCCTGTCGGGCCCTGTCGGGCTCTGTCGGGCTCTGTCGGGCTCTGTCGGGCCCTCTCGGGCTCTGTCGGGCTCTACTGGGCCCTGTCGGACCCTGTCGGGCTCTGTCGGGCTCTGTCGGGCCCTGTCGGGCTCTGTCAGGCTCTGTCGGGCTCTGTCGGGCTCTACTGGGCCCTATCGGACTCTGTCGGGCTCTGTCGGGCTCTGTCGGGCTCTGTCGGGCTCTGACGGGTTCTGTCGGGCTCTGTCGGGCTCTACTGGGACCTGTCGGGCCCTGTCGGGCCCTGTCGGGCTCTGTCGGGCTCTGTCGGGCTCTGTCGGGCTCTACTGGGCTCTTCTGGGCTCTGTCGGGCTCTGTCGGGTTCTGTCGGGCTCTGTCGGGCTCTGTCGTGCCCTGTCGGGCTCTGTCGGGCTCTGTCGGGCCCTGTCGGGCCCTGTCGGGCTCTGTCGGGCCCTGTCGGGCCCTGTCGGGCTCTGTCGGGCTCTGTCGGGCCCTGTCGGGCTCTGTCGGGCTCTGTCGGGCTCTGTCGGGCTCTACTGGGCCCTGTCGGGCCCTGTCGGGCTCTGTCGGGCTCTGTCGGGCTCTGTCGGGCCCTGTCGGGCTCTGTCGGGCTCTGTTGGGCCCTGTCGGGCCCTGTCGGGCTCTGTCGGGCTCTGTCGGGCTCTACTGGGCCCTGTCGGGCTCTGTCGGGCTCTGTCGGGCTCTGTCGGGCTCTGTCGGGCCCTGTCGGGCTCTGTCGGGCCCTGTCGGGCCCTGTCGGGCTCTGTCGGGCTCTGTCGGGCTCTACTGGGCCCTGTCGGGCTCTGTCGGGCTCTGTCGGGCTCTACTGGGCCCTGTCGGGCTCTGTCGGGCTCTGTCGGGCCCTGTCGGTCCCTGTCGGGCTCTGTCGGGCTCTGTCGGGCCCTGTCGGGCTCTACTGGGCTCTACTGGGCTCTGTGAGGCTCTGTCGGGCTCTACTGGGCCCTGTCGGGTTCTGTCGGGCCCTGTCGGGCTCTGTCGGGCTCTTTCGGGCCCTGTCGGGCCCTGTCGGGCTCTGTCGGGCTCTGTCGGGCTCTACTGGGCTCTACTGGGCTCTGTCGGGCTCTGTCGGGCTCTACTGGGCCCTGTCGGGCTCTGTCGGGCCCTGTCGGGCTCTGTCGGGCTCTGTCGGGCTCTGTCGGGCTCTGTCGGGCCCTCTCGGCTCTGTCGGGCTCTACTGGGCCCTGTCGGGCCCTGTCGGGCTCTGTCGGGCTCTGTCGGGCCCTGTCGGGCTCTGTCGGGCTCTGTCGGGCTCTACTGGGCCCTGTCGGACTCTGTCGGGCTCTGTCGGGCTCTGTCGGGCTCTGACGGGTTCTGTCGGGCTCTGTCGGGCTCTGTCGGGTTCTGTCGGGCTCTGTCGGGCTCTGTCGTGCCCTGTCGGGCTCTGTCGGGCTCTGTCGGGCCCTGTCGGGCCCTGTCGGGCTCTGTCGGGCCCTGTCGGGCCCTGTCGGGCTCTGTCGGGCTCTGTCGGGCCCTGTCGGGCTCTGTCGGGCTCTGTCGGGCTCTGTCGGGCTCTACTGGGCCCTGTCGGGCCCTGTCGGGCTCTGTCGGGCTCTGTCGGGCTCTGTCGGGCCCTGTCGGGCTCTGTCGGGCTCTGTCGGGCCCTGTCGGGCCCTGTCGGGCTCTGTCGGGCTCTGTCGGGCTCTACTGGGCCCTGTCGGGCTCTGTCGGGCTCTGTCGGGCTCTGTCGGGCTCTGTCGGGCCCTGTCGGGCTCTGTCGGGCCCTGTCGGGCCCTGTCGGGCTCTGTCGGGCTCTGTCGGGCTCTACTGGGCCCTGTCGGGCTCTGTCGGGCTCTGTCGGGCTCTACTGGGCCCTGTCGGGCTCTGTCGGGCTCTGTCGGGCCCTGTCGGTCCCTGTCGGGCTCTGTCGGGCTCTGTCGGGCCCTGTCGGGCTCTACTGGGCTCTACTGGGCTCTGTGAGGCTCTGTCGGGCTCTACTGGGCCCTGTCGGGTTCTGTCGGGCCCTGTCGGGCTCTGTCGGGCTCTTTCGGGCCCTGTCGGGCCCTGTCGGGCTCTGTCGGGCTCTGTCGGGCTCTACTGGGCTCTACTGGGCTCTGTCGGGCTCTGTCGGGCTCTACTGGGCCCTGTCGGGCTCTGTCGGGCCCTGTCGGGCTCTGTCGGGCTCTGTCGGGCTCTGTCGGGCTCTGTCGGGCCCTCTCGGCTCTGTCGGGCTCTACTGGGCCCTGTCGGGCCCTGTCGGGCTCTGTCGGGCTCTGTCGGGCCCTGTCGGGCTCTGTCGGGCTCTGTCGGGCTCTACTGGGCCCTGTCGGACTCTGTCGGGCTCTGTCGGGCTCTGTCGGGCTCTGACGGGTTCTGTCGGGCTCTGTCGGGCTCTGTCGGGCTCTACTGGCCCTGTCGGGCCCTGTCGGGCTCTGTCGGGCTCTGTCGGGCTCTGTCGGACCCTGTCGGGCTCTGTCGGGCTCTGTCAGGCTCTGTCGGGCTCTACTGGGCCCCGTCGGGCCCTGTCGGGCTCTGTCGGGCTCTGTCGGGCTCTGTCGGGCTCTACTGGGCCCTGTCGGGCTCTGTCGGGCTCTGTCGGGCTCTACTGGGCCCTGTCGGGCTCTGTCGGGATCTACTGGGCTCTACTGGGCTCTGTCGGTCTCTGTCGGGTTCTGTCGGGCTCTGTCGGGCTCTGTCGGGCCCTGTCGGGCTCTGTCGGGCTCTGTCGGGCCCTGTCGGGCCCTGTCGGGCTCTGTCGGGCTCTACTGGGCCCTGTCGGGCTCTGTCGGGCCCTGTCGGGCTCTGTCGGGCTCTGTCGGGCTCTGTCGGGCTCTGTCGGGCCCTCTCGGCTCTGTCGGGCTCTACTGGGCCCTGTCGGGCCCTGTCGGGCTCTGTCGGGCTCTGTCGGGCCCTGTCGGGCTCTGTCGGGCTCTGTCGGGCTCTACTGGGCCCTGTCGGACTCTGTCGGGCTCTGTCGGGCTCTGTCGGGCTCTGACGGGTTCTGTCGGGCTCTGTCGGGCTCTGTCGGGCTCTACTGGCCCTGTCGGGCCCTGTCGGGCTCTGTCGGGCTCTGTCGGGCTCTGTCGGACCCTGTCGGGCTCTGTCGGGCTCTGTCAGGCTCTGTCGGGCTCTACTGGGCCCCGTCGGGCCCTGTCGGGCTCTGTCGGGCTCTGTCGGGCCCTGTCGGGCTCTGTCGGGCTCTGTCGGGCTCTGTCGGGCTCTACTGGGCCCTGTCGGGCTCTGTCGGGCTCTGTCGGGCTCTACTGGGCCCTGTCGGGCCCTGTCGGGCTCTGTCGGGCTCTGTCGGGCTCTACTGGGCTCAACTGGTCTCTGTCGGGCTCTGTCGGGCTCTGTCGGGCTCTGTCGGGCTCTACTGGGCTCTACTGGGCTCTGTCGGGCTCTGTCGGTCTCTACTGGGCCCTGTCGGGCTCTGTCGGGCTCTGTCGGGCCCTGTCGGGCTTTGTCGGGCTCTGTCGGGCTCTACTGGGCCCTGTCGGGCCCTGTCGAGCTCTGTCGGGCTCTGTCGGGCCCTGTCGGGCCCTGTCGGGCTCTGTCGGGCTCTGTCGGGCTCTACTGGGCCCTGTCGGGCTCTGTCGGGCTCTGTCGGGCCCTGTCGGGCCCTGTCGGGCTCTGTCGGGCTCTACTGGGCCCTGTCGGGCTCTACTGGGCCCTGTCGGGCTCTGTCGTGCTCTGTCGGGATCTACTGGGCTCTACTGGGCTCTGTCGGGCTCTGTCGGGTTCTGTCGGGCTCTGTCGGGCTCTGTCGTGCCCTGTCGGGCTCTGTCGGGCTCTGTCGGGCCCTGTCGGGCCCTGTCGGGCTCTGTCGGGCTCTGTCGGGCCCTGTCGGGCTCTGTCGGGCTCTGTCGGGCTCTGTCGGGCTCTACTGGGCCCTGTCGGGCCCTGTCGGGCCCTGTCGGGCTCTGTCGGGCCCTGTCGGGCTCTGTCGGGCCCTGTCGGGCTCTGTCGGGCTCTGTCGGGCTCTACTGGGCTCTGTCGGGCCCTGTCGGGCTCTGTCGGGCTCTGTCGGGCCCTGTCGGGCCCTGTCGGGCTCTGTCGGGCTCTGTCGGGCTCTACTGGGCCCTGTCGGGCTCTGTCGGGCTCTGTCGGGCCCTGTCGGGCTCTGTCGGGCTCTGTCGGGCTCTACTGGGCCCTGTCGGGCCCTGTCGGGCTCTGTCGGGCCCTGTCGGGCCCTGTCGGGCTCTGTCGGGCTCTGTCGGGCCCTGTCGGGCCCTGTCGGGCTCTGTCGGGCTCTGTCGGGCCCTGTCGGGCTCTGTCGGGCTCTGTCGGGCTCTCTCGGGCTCTGTCGGGCTCTACTGGGCTCTGTCGGGCTCTGTCGGGCTCTGTCGGGCTCTACTGGGCCCTGTCGGGCTCTGTCAGGCTCTGTCGGGCCCTGTCGGGCTCTGTCGGGCTCTGTCGGGCTCTGTCGGGCCCTGTCGGGCCCTGTCGGGCTCTGTCGGGCTCTGTCGGGCTCTACTGGGCTCTGTCGGTCTCTACTGGGCTCTACTGGGCCCTGTCGGGCTCTGTCGGGCTCTGTCGGCCTCTGTCGGGCTCTACTGGGCTCTGTCGGGCCCTGTCGGGCCCTGTCGGGCTCTGTCGGGCTCTGTCGGGCTCTGTCGGGCTCTGTCGGGCTCTACTGGGCCCTGTCGGGCTCTGTCGGGCTCTGTCGGGCTCTACTGGGCCCTGTCGGGCCCTGTTGGGCTCTGTCGGGCTCTGTCGGGCTCTGTCGGGCTCAACTGGTCTCTGTCGGGCTCTGTCGGGCTCTGTCGGGCTCTGTCGGGCCCTGTCGGGCTCTACTGGGCTCTACTGGGCTCTGTCGGGCTCTGTCGGGCTCTACTGGGCCCTGTCGGGCTCTGTCGGGCTCTGTCGGGCCCTGTCGGGCTCTGTCGGGCTCTGTCGGGCTCTACTGGGCTCTGTCGGGCCCTGTCGAGCTCTGTCGGGCTCTGTCGGGCCCTGTCGGGCCCTGTCGGGCTCTGTCGGGCTCTGTCGGGCTCTACTGGGCCCTGTCGGGCTCTGTCGGGCTCTGTCGGGCTCTGTCGGGCCCTGTCGGGCTCTGTCGGTCTCTGTCGGGCCCTGTCGGGCCCTGTCGGGCTCTGTCGGGCTCTACTGGGCCCTGTCGGGCTCTACTGGGCCCTGTCGGGCTCTGTCGGGCTCTGTCGGGCTCTACTGGGCTCTTCTGGGCTCTGTCGGGCTCTGTCGGGTTCTGTCGGGCTCTGTCGGGCTCTGTCGTGCCCTGTCAAGCTCTGTCGGGCTCTGTCGGGCCCTGTCGGGCTCTGACGGGTTCTGTCGGGCTCTGTCGGGCTCTGTCGGGTTCTGTCGGGCTCTGTCGGGCTCTGTCGTGCCCTGTCGGGCTCTGTCGGGCTCTGTCGGGCCCTGTCGGGCCCTGTCGGGCTCTGTCGGGCCCTGTCGGGCCCTGTCGGGCTCTGTCGGGCTCTGTCGGGCCCTGTCGGGCTCTGTCGGGCTCTGTCGGGCTCTGTCGGGCTCTACTGGGCCCTGTCGGGCCCTGTCGGGCTCTGTCGGGCTCTGTCGGGCTCTGTCGGGCCCTGTCGGGCTCTGTCGGGCTCTGTCGGGCCCTGTCGGGCCCTGTCGGGCTCTGTCGGGCTCTGTCGGGCTCTACTGGGCCCTGTCGGGCTCTGTCGGGCTCTGTCGGGCTCTGTCGGGCTCTGTCGGGCCCTGTCGGGCTCTGTCGGGCCCTGTCGGGCCCTGTCGGGCTCTGTCGGGCTCTGTCGGGCTCTACTGGGCCCTGTCGGGCTCTGTCGGGCTCTGTCGGGCTCTACTGGGCCCTGTCGGGCTCTGTCGGGCTCTGTCGGGCCCTGTCGGTCCCTGTCGGGCTCTGTCGGGCTCTGTCGGGCCCTGTCGGGCTCTACTGGGCTCTACTGGGCTCTGTGAGGCTCTGTCGGGCTCTACTGGGCCCTGTCGGGTTCTGTCGGGCCCTGTCGGGCTCTGTCGGGCTCTTTCGGGCCCTGTCGGGCCCTGTCGGGCTCTGTCGGGCTCTGTCGGGCTCTACTGGGCTCTACTGGGCTCTGTCGGGCTCTGTCGGGCTCTACTGGGCCCTGTCGGGCTCTGTCGGGCCCTGTCGGGCTCTGTCGGGCTCTGTCGGGCTCTGTCGGGCTCTGTCGGGCCCTCTCGGCTCTGTCGGGCTCTACTGGGCCCTGTCGGGCCCTGTCGGGCTCTGTCGGGCTCTGTCGGGCCCTGTCGGGCTCTGTCGGGCTCTGTCGGGCTCTACTGGGCCCTGTCGGACTCTGTCGGGCTCTGTCGGGCTCTGTCGGGCTCTGACGGGTTCTGTCGGGCTCTGTCGGGCTCTGTCGGGCTCTACTGGCCCTGTCGGGCCCTGTCGGGCTCTGTCGGGCTCTGTCGGGCTCTGTCGGACCCTGTCGGGCTCTGTCGGGCTCTGTCAGGCTCTGTCGGGCTCTACTGGGCCCCGTCGGGCCCTGTCGGGCTCTGTCGGGCTCTGTCGGGCTCTGTCGGGCTCTACTGGGCCCTGTCGGGCTCTGTCGGGCTCTGTCGGGCTCTACTGGGCCCTGTCGGGCTCTGTCGGGATCTACTGGGCTCTACTGGGCTCTGTCGGTCTCTGTCGGGTTCTGTCGGGCTCTGTCGGGCTCTGTCGGGCCCTGTCGGGCTCTGTCGGGCTCTGTCGGGCCCTGTCGGGCCCTGTCGGGCTCTGTCGGGCTCTACTGGGCCCTGTCGGGCTCTGTCGGGCCCTGTCGGGCTCTGTCGGGCTCTGTCGGGCTCTGTCGGGCTCTGTCGGGCCCTCTCGGCTCTGTCGGGCTCTACTGGGCCCTGTCGGGCCCTGTCGGGCTCTGTCGGGCTCTGTCGGGCCCTGTCGGGCTCTGTCGGGCTCTGTCGGGCTCTACTGGGCCCTGTCGGACTCTGTCGGGCTCTGTCGGGCTCTGTCGGGCTCTGACGGGTTCTGTCGGGCTCTGTCGGGCTCTGTCGGGCTCTACTGGCCCTGTCGGGCCCTGTCGGGCTCTGTCGGGCTCTGTCGGGCTCTGTCGGACCCTGTCGGGCTCTGTCGGGCTCTGTCAGGCTCTGTCGGGCTCTACTGGGCCCCGTCGGGCCCTGTCGGGCTCTGTCGGGCTCTGTCGGGCCCTGTCGGGCTCTGTCGGGCTCTGTCGGGCTCTGTCGGGCTCTACTGGGCCCTGTCGGGCTCTGTCGGGCTCTGTCGGGCTCTACTGGGCCCTGTCGGGCCCTGTCGGGCTCTGTCGGGCTCTGTCGGGCTCTACTGGGCTCAACTGGTCTCTGTCGGGCTCTGTCGGGCTCTGTCGGGCTCTGTCGGGCTCTACTGGGCTCTACTGGGCTCTGTCGGGCTCTGTCGGTCTCTACTGGGCCCTGTCGGGCTCTGTCGGGCTCTGTCGGGCCCTGTCGGGCTTTGTCGGGCTCTGTCGGGCTCTACTGGGCCCTGTCGGGCCCTGTCGAGCTCTGTCGGGCTCTGTCGGGCCCTGTCGGGCCCTGTCGGGCTCTGTCGGGCTCTGTCGGGCTCTACTGGGCCCTGTCGGGCTCTGTCGGGCTCTGTCGGGCCCTGTCGGGCCCTGTCGGGCTCTGTCGGGCTCTACTGGGCCCTGTCGGGCTCTACTGGGCCCTGTCGGGCTCTGTCGTGCTCTGTCGGGATCTACTGGGCTCTACTGGGCTCTGTCGGGCTCTGTCGGGTTCTGTCGGGCTCTGTCGGGCTCTGTCGTGCCCTGTCGGGCTCTGTCGGGCTCTGTCGGGCCCTGTCGGGCCCTGTCGGGCTCTGTCGGGCTCTGTCGGGCCCTGTCGGGCTCTGTCGGGCTCTGTCGGGCTCTGTCGGGCTCTACTGGGCCCTGTCGGGCCCTGTCGGGCCCTGTCGGGCTCTGTCGGGCCCTGTCGGGCTCTGTCGGGCCCTGTCGGGCTCTGTCGGGCTCTGTCGGGCTCTACTGGGCTCTGTCGGGCCCTGTCGGGCTCTGTCGGGCTCTGTCGGGCCCTGTCGGGCCCTGTCGGGCTCTGTCGGGCTCTGTCGGGCTCTACTGGGCCCTGTCGGGCTCTGTCGGGCTCTGTCGGGCCCTGTCGGGCTCTGTCGGGCTCTGTCGGGCTCTACTGGGCCCTGTCGGGCCCTGTCGGGCTCTGTCGGGCCCTGTCGGGCCCTGTCGGGCTCTGTCGGGCTCTGTCGGGCCCTGTCGGGCCCTGTCGGGCTCTGTCGGGCTCTGTCGGGCCCTGTCGGGCTCTGTCGGGCTCTGTCGGGCTCTCTCGGGCTCTGTCGGGCTCTACTGGGCTCTGTCGGGCTCTGTCGGGCTCTGTCGGGCTCTACTGGGCCCTGTCGGGCTCTGTCAGGCTCTGTCGGGCCCTGTCGGGCTCTGTCGGGCTCTGTCGGGCTCTGTCGGGCCCTGTCGGGCCCTGTCGGGCTCTGTCGGGCTCTGTCGGGCTCTACTGGGCTCTGTCGGTCTCTACTGGGCTCTACTGGGCCCTGTCGGGCTCTGTCGGGCTCTGTCGGCCTCTGTCGGGCTCTACTGGGCTCTGTCGGGCCCTGTCGGGCCCTGTCGGGCTCTGTCGGGCTCTGTCGGGCTCTGTCGGGCTCTGTCGGGCTCTACTGGGCCCTGTCGGGCTCTGTCGGGCTCTGTCGGGCTCTACTGGGCCCTGTCGGGCCCTGTTGGGCTCTGTCGGGCTCTGTCGGGCTCTGTCGGGCTCAACTGGTCTCTGTCGGGCTCTGTCGGGCTCTGTCGGGCTCTGTCGGGCCCTGTCGGGCTCTACTGGGCTCTACTGGGCTCTGTCGGGCTCTGTCGGGCTCTACTGGGCCCTGTCGGGCTCTGTCGGGCTCTGTCGGGCCCTGTCGGGCTCTGTCGGGCTCTGTCGGGCTCTACTGGGCCCTGTCGGGCCCTGTCGGGCCCTGTCGGGCTCTGTCGGGCCCTGTCGGGCTCTGTCGGGCCCTGTCGGGCTCTGTCGGGCTCTGTCGGGCTCTACTGGGCTCTGTCGGGCCCTGTCGGGCTCTGTCGGGCTCTGTCGGGCCCTGTCGGGCCCTGTCGGGCTCTGTCGGGCTCTGTCGGGCTCTACTGGGCCCTGTCGGGCTCTGTCGGGCTCTGTCGGGCCCTGTCGGGCTCTGTCGGGCTCTGTCGGGCTCTACTGGGCCCTGTCGGGCCCTGTCGGGCTCTGTCGGGCCCTGTCGGGCCCTGTCGGGCTCTGTCGGGCTCTGTCGGGCCCTGTCGGGCCCTGTCGGGCTCTGTCGGGCTCTGTCGGGCCCTGTCGGGCTCTGTCGGGCTCTGTCGGGCTCTCTCGGGCTCTGTCGGGCTCTACTGGGCTCTGTCGGGCTCTGTCGGGCTCTGTCGGGCTCTACTGGGCCCTGTCGGGCTCTGTCAGGCTCTGTCGGGCCCTGTCGGGCTCTGTCGGGCTCTGTCGGGCTCTGTCGGGCCCTGTCGGGCCCTGTCGGGCTCTGTCGGGCTCTGTCGGGCTCTACTGGGCTCTGTCGGTCTCTACTGGGCTCTACTGGGCCCTGTCGGGCTCTGTCGGGCTCTGTCGGCCTCTGTCGGGCTCTACTGGGCTCTGTCGGGCCCTGTCGGGCCCTGTCGGGCTCTGTCGGGCTCTGTCGGGCTCTGTCGGGCTCTGTCGGGCTCTACTGGGCCCTGTCGGGCTCTGTCGGGCTCTGTCGGGCTCTACTGGGCCCTGTCGGGCCCTGTTGGGCTCTGTCGGGCTCTGTCGGGCTCTGTCGGGCTCAACTGGTCTCTGTCGGGCTCTGTCGGGCTCTGTCGGGCTCTGTCGGGCCCTGTCGGGCTCTACTGGGCTCTACTGGGCTCTGTCGGGCTCTGTCGGGCTCTACTGGGCCCTGTCGGGCTCTGTCGGGCTCTGTCGGGCCCTGTCGGGCCCTGTCGGGCTCTGTCGGGCTCTGTCGGGCTCTACTGGGCCCTGTCGGGCTCTGTCGGGCTCTGTCGGGCTCTGTCGGGCCCTGTCGGGCTCTGTCGGTCTCTGTCGGGCCCTGTCGGGCCCTGTCGGGCTCTGTCGGGCTCTACTGGGCCCTGTCGGGCTCTACTGGGCCCTGTCGGGCTCTGTCGGGCTCTGTCGGGCTCTACTGGGCTCTTCTGGGCTCTGTCGGGCTCTGTCGGGTTCTGTCGGGCTCTGTCGGGCTCTGTCGTGCCCTGTCAAGCTCTGTCGGGCTCTGTCGGGCCCTGTCGGGCCCTGTCGGGCTCTGTCGGGCCCTGTCGGGCTCTGTCGGGATCTACTGGGCCCTGTCGGGCTCTGTCGGGCTCTGTCGGGCTCTACTGGGCCCTGTCGGGCCCTGTCGGGCCCTGTCGGGCTCTGTCGGGCCCTGTCGGGCTCTGTCGGGCCCTGTCGGGCTCTGTCGGGCTCTGTCGGGCTCTACTGGGCTCTGTCGGGCCCTGTCGGGCTCTGTCGGGCTCTGTCGGGCCCTGTCGGGCCCTGTCGGGCTCTGTCGGGCTCTGTCGGGCTCTACTGGGCCCTGTCGGGCTCTGTCGGGCTCTGTCGGGCCCTGTCGGGCTCTGACGGGCCCTGTCGGGCCCTGTCGGGCTCTGTCGGGCTCTGTCGGGCTCTGTCGGGCTCAACTGGTCTCTGTCGGGCTCTGTCGGGTTCTGTCGGGCTCTGTCGGGCTCTGTCGGGCTCTACTGGGCTCTACTGGGCTCTGTCGGGCTCTGTCGGTCTCTACTGGGCCCTGTCGGGCTCTGTCGGGCTCTGTCGGGCCCTGTCGGGCTCTGTCGGGCTCTGTCGGGTTCTGTCGGGTTCTGTCGGGCTCTGTCGGGCTCTGTCGGGCCCTGTCGGGCTCTTCTGGGCTCTGTCGGGCCCTGTCGGGCTCTGTCGGGCTCTGTCGGGCTCTGTCGGGCTCTACTGGGCCCTGTCGGGCCCTGTCGGGCCCTGTCGGGCTCTGTCGGGCTCTGTCGGGCTCTGTCGGGCTCTACTGGACTCTGTCGGGCTCTGTCGGGTTCTGTCGGGCTCTGTCGGGCTCTGTCGGGCTCTACTGGGCCCTGTCGGGCTCTGTCGGGCTCTGTCGGGCCCTGTCGGGCTCTGTCGGGCTCTGTCGGGCTCTCTCGGGCTCTGTCGGGCTCTACTGGGCTCTGTCGGGCTCTGTCGGGCTCTGTCGGGCTCTACTGGGCCCTGTCGGGCTCTGTCAGGCTCTGTCGGGCCCTGTCGGGCTCTGTCGGGCTCTGTCGGGCTCTGTCGGGCCCTGTCGGGCCCTGTCGGGCTCTGTCGGGCTCTGTCGGGCTCTACTGGGCTCTGTCGGTCTCTACTGGGCTCTACTGGGCCCTGTCGGGCTCTGTCGGGCTCTGTCGGCCTCTGTCGGGCTCTACTGGGCTCTGTCGGGCCCTGTCGGGCCCTGTCGGGCTCTGTCGGGCTCTGTCGGGCTCTGTCGGGCTCTACTGGGCCCTGTCGGGCTCTGTCGGGCTCTGTCGGGCTCTACTGGGCCCTGTCGGGCCCTGTTGGGCTCTGTCGGGCTCTGTCGGGCTCTGTCGGGCTCAACTGGTCTCTGTCGGGCTCTGTCGGGCTCTGTCGGGCTCTGTCGGGCTCTGTCGGGCTCTACTGGGCTCTACTGGGCTCTGTCGGGCTCTGTCGGGCTCTACTGGGCCCTGTCGGGCTCTGTCGGGCTCTGTCGGGCCCTGTCGGGCTCTGTCGGGCTCTGTCGGGCTCTACTGGGCTCTGTCGGGCCCTGTCGAGCTCTGTCGGGCTCTGTCGGGCCCTGTCGGGCCCTGTCGGGCTCTGTCGGGCTCTGTCGGGCTCTACTGGGCCCTGTCGGGCTCTGTCGGGCTCTGTCGGGCTCTGTCGGGCCCTGTCGGGCTCTGTCGGTCTCTGTCGGGCCCTGTCGGGCCCTGTCGGGCTCTGTCGGGCTCTACTGGGCCCTGTCGGGCTCTACTGGGCCCTGTCGGGCTCTGTCGGGCTCTGTCGGGCTCTACTGGGCTCTACTGGGCTCTGTCGGGCTCTGTCGGGTTCTGTCGGGCTCTGTCGGGCTCTGTCGTGCCCTGTCGGGCTCTGTCGGGCTCTGTCGGGCCCTGTCGGGCCCTGTCGGGCTCTGTCGGGCCCTGTCGGGCTCTGTCGGGATCTACTGGGCCCTGTCGGGCTCTGTCGGGCTCTGTCGGGCTCTACTGGGCCCTGTCGGGCCCTGTCGGGCCCTGTCGGGCTCTGTCGGGCCCTGTCGGGCTCTGTCGGGCTCTGTCGGGCTCTACTGGGCTCTGTCGGGCCCTGTCGGGCTCTGTCGGGCTCTGTCGGGCCCTGTCGGGCCCTGTCGGGCTCTGTCGGGCTCTGTCGGGCTCTACTGGGCCCTGTCGGGCTCTGTCGGGCTCTGTCGGGCCCTGTCGGGCTCTGACGGGCCCTGTCGGGCCCTGTCGGGCTCTGTCGGGCTCTGTCGGGCTCTGTCGGGCTCAACTGGTCTCTGTCGGGCTCTGTCGGGTTCTGTCGGGCTCTGTCGGGCTCTGTCGGGCTCTACTGGGCTCTACTGGGCTCTGTCGGGCTCTGTCGGTCTCTACTGGGCCCTGTCGGGCTCTGTCGGGCTCTGTCGGGCCCTGTCGGGCTCTGTCGGGCTCTGTCGGGTTCTGTCGGGTTCTGTCGGGCTCTGTCGGGCTCTGTCGGGCCCTGTCGGGCTCTTCTGGGCTCTGTCGGGCCCTGTCGGGCTCTGTCGGGCTCTGTCGGGCTCTGTCGGGCTCTACTGGGCCCTGTCGGGCCCTGTCGGGCCCTGTCGGGCTCTGTCGGGCTCTGTCGGGCTCTGTCGGGCTCTACTGGACTCTGTCGGGCTCTGTCGGGTTCTGTCGGGCTCTGTCGGGCTCTGTCGGGCTCTACTGGGCCCTGTCGGGCTCTGTCGGGCCCTGTCGGGCCCTGTCGGGCTCTGTTGGGCTCTGTCGGGCCCTGTCGGGCTCTGTCGGGCTCTGTCGGGCTCTGTCGGGCTCTGTCGGGCCCTGTCGGGCCCTGTCGGGCTCTGTCGGGCCCTGTCGGGCTCTGTCGGGCTCTGTCGGGCTCTGTCGGGCTCTACTGGTCTCTGTCGGGCTCTGTCGGGTTCTGTCGGGCTCTGTCGGGCTCTGTCGGGCTCTACTGGGCCCTGTCGGGCTCTGTCGGGCTCTGTCGGGCCCTGTCGGGCTCTGTCGGGCTCTGTCGGGCTCTGTCGGGCCCTGTCGGGCTCTGTCGGGCCCTGTCGGGCCCTGTCGGGCTCTGTCAGGCCCTGTCGGGCTCTGTCGGGCTCTGTCGGGCTCTGTCGGGCTCTGTCGGGCTCTACTGGGCTCTGTCGGGCCCTGTCGGGCTCTGTCGGGCCCTGTCGGGCTCTGTCGGGATCTGTCGGGCCCTGTCGGGCTCTACTGGGTCCTGTCGGGCGCTGTCGGGTTCTGTCGGGCTCTGTCGGGCCCTGTCGGGCCCTGTCGGGCTCTGTCGGGCTCTGTCGGGCTCTACTGGGCCCTGTCGGGTTCTGTCGGGCTCTGTCGGGCTCTGTCGGGCTCTACTGGACCCTGTCGGGCTCTGTCGGGCCCTGTCGGGCCCTGTCGGGCTCTGTCGGGCTCTGTCGGGCTCTGTCGGGCTCTGTCGGGCCCTCTCGGGCTCTGTCGGGCTCTACTGGGCCCTGTCGGACCCTGTCGGGCTCTGTCGGGCTCTGTCGGGCCCTGTCGGGCTCTGTCGGGCTCTGTCGGGCTCTGTCGGGCTCTACTGGGCCCTGTCGGACTCTGTCGGGCTCTGTCGGGCTCTGTCGGGCTCTGTCGGGCTCTGACGGGTTCTGTCGGGCTCTGTCGGGCTCTACTGGGCCCTGTCGGGCTCTGTCGTGCTCTGTCGGGATCTACTGGGCTCTACTGGGCTCTGTCGGTCTCTGTCGGGTTCTGTCGGGCTCTGTCGGGCTCTGTCGTGCCCTGTCGGGCTCTGTCGGGCTCTGTCGGGCCCTGTCGGGCCCTGTCGGGCTCTGTCGGGCTCTGTCGGGCCCTGTCGGGCTCTGTCGGGCTCTGTCGGGCTCTGTCGGGCTCTACTGGGCCCTGTCGGGCCCTGTCGGGCCCTGTCGGGCTCTGTCGGGCTCTGTCGGGCCCTGTCGGGCTCTGTCGGTCTCTGTCGGGCCCTGTCGGGCCCTGTCGGGCTCTGTCGGGCTCTACTGGGCCCTGTCGGGCTCTACTGGGCCCTGTCGGGCTCTGTCGGGCTCTGTCGGGCTCTACTGGGCTCTACTGGGCTCTGTCGGGCTCTGTCGGGTTCTGTCGGGCTCTGTCGGGCTCTGTCGTGCCCTGTCGGGCTCTGTCGGGCTCTGTCGGGCCCTGTCGGGCCCTGTCGGGCTCTGTCGGGCCCTGTCGGGCTCTGTCGGGATCTACTGGGCCCTGTCGGGCTCTGTCGGGCTCTGTCGGGCTCTACTGGGCCCTGTCGGGCCCTGTCGGGCCCTGTCGGGCTCTGTCGGGCCCTGTCGGGCTCTGTCGGGCTCTGTCGGGCTCTACTGGGCTCTGTCGGGCCCTGTCGGGCTCTGTCGGGCTCTGTCGGGCCCTGTCGGGCCCTGTCGGGCTCTGTCGGGCTCTGTCGGGCTCTACTGGGCCCTGTCGGGCTCTGTCGGGCTCTGTCGGGCCCTGTCGGGCTCTGACGGGCCCTGTCGGGCCCTGTCGGGCTCTGTCGGGCTCTGTCGGGCTCTGTCGGGCTCAACTGGTCTCTGTCGGGCTCTGTCGGGTTCTGTCGGGCTC
Source organism: Caloenas nicobarica (assembly GCF_036013445.1). NCBI lineage: Eukaryota > Metazoa > Chordata > Aves > Columbiformes > Columbidae > Caloenas > Caloenas nicobarica. The sequence continues at coordinate 145,976 of NW_027017010.1, forward strand.
TGTCGGGCTCTGTCGGGCTCTACTGGGCTCTACTGGGCTCTGTCGGGCTCTGTCGGTCTCTACTGGGCCCTGTCGGGCTCTGTCGGGCTCTGTCGGGCCCTGTCGGGCTCTGTCGGGCTCTGTCGGGTTCTGTCGGGTTCTGTCGGGCTCTGTCGGGCTCTGTCGGGCCCTGTCGGGCTCTTCTGGGCTCTGTCGGGCCCTGTCGGGCTCTGTCGGGCTCTGTCGGGCTCTGTCGGGCTCTACTGGGCCCTGTCGGGCCCTGTCGGGCCCTGTCGGGCTCTGTCGGGCTCTGTCGGGCTCTGTCGGGCTCTACTGGACTCTGTCGGGCTCTGTCGGGTTCTGTCGGGCTCTGTCGGGCTCTGTCGGGCTCTACTGGGCCCTGTCGGGCTCTGTCGGGCCCTGTCGGGCCCTGTCGGGCTCTGTTGGGCTCTGTCGGGCCCTGTCGGGCTCTGTCGGGCTCTGTCGGGCTCTGTCGGGCTCTGTCGGGCCCTGTCGGGCCCTGTCGGGCTCTGTCGGGCCCTGTCGGGCTCTGTCGGGCTCTGTCGGGCTCTGTCGGGCTCTACTGGTCTCTGTCGGGCTCTGTCGGGTTCTGTCGGGCTCTGTCGGGCTCTGTCGGGCTCTACTGGGCCCTGTCGGGCTCTGTCGGGCTCTGTCGGGCCCTGTCGGGCTCTGTCGGGCTCTGTCGGGCTCTGTCGGGCCCTGTCGGGCTCTGTCGGGCCCTGTCGGGCCCTGTCGGGCTCTGTCAGGCCCTGTCGGGCTCTGTCGGGCTCTGTCGGGCTCTGTCGGGCTCTGTCGGGCTCTACTGGGCTCTGTCGGGCCCTGTCGGGCTCTGTCGGGCCCTGTCGGGCTCTGTCGGGATCTGTCGGGCCCTGTCGGGCTCTACTGGGTCCTGTCGGGCGCTGTCGGGTTCTGTCGGGCTCTGTCGGGCCCTGTCGGGCCCTGTCGGGCTCTGTCGGGCTCTGTCGGGCTCTACTGGGCCCTGTCGGGTTCTGTCGGGCTCTGTCGGGCTCTGTCGGGCTCTACTGGACCCTGTCGGGCTCTGTCGGGCCCTGTCGGGCCCTGTCGGGCTCTGTCGGGCTCTGTCGGGCTCTGTCGGGCTCTGTCGGGCCCTCTCGGGCTCTGTCGGGCTCTACTGGGCCCTGTCGGACCCTGTCGGGCTCTGTCGGGCTCTGTCGGGCCCTGTCGGGCTCTGTCGGGCTCTGTCGGGCTCTGTCGGGCTCTACTGGGCCCTGTCGGACTCTGTCGGGCTCTGTCGGGCTCTGTCGGGCTCTGTCGGGCTCTGACGGGTTCTGTCGGGCTCTGTCGGGCTCTACTGGGCCCTGTCGGGCTCTGTCGTGCTCTGTCGGGATCTACTGGGCTCTACTGGGCTCTGTCGGTCTCTGTCGGGTTCTGTCGGGCTCTGTCGGGCTCTGTCGTGCCCTGTCGGGCTCTGTCGGGCTCTGTCGGGCCCTGTCGGGCCCTGTCGGGCTCTGTCGGGCTCTGTCGGGCCCTGTCGGGCTCTGTCGGGCTCTGTCGGGCTCTGTCGGGCTCTACTGGGCCCTGTCGGGCCCTGTCGGGCCCTGTCGGGCTCTGTCGGGCTCTGTCGGGCCCTGTCGGGCTCTGTCGGGCTCTGTCGGGCTCTCTCGGGCTCTGTCGGGCTCTACTGGGCTCTGTCGGGCTCTGTCGGGCTCTGTCGGGCTCTACTGGGCCCTGTCGGGCTCTGTCAGGCTCTGTCGGGCCCTGTCGGGCTCTGTCGGGCTCTGTCGGGCCCTGTCGGGCCCTGTCGGGCTCTGTCGGGCTCTGTCGGGCTCTACTGGGCTCTGTCGGGCTCTACTGGGCTCTACTGGGCCCTGTCGGGTTCTGTCGGGCTCTGTCGGCCTCTGTCGGGCTCTACTGGGCTCTGTCGGGCCCTGTCGGGCCCTGTCGGGCTCTGTCGGGCTCTGTCGGGCCCTGTCGGGCTCTGTCGGGCTCTGTCGGGCTCTGTCGGGCTCTACTGGGCCCTGTCGGGCTCTGTCGGGCTCTGTCGGGCTCTACTGGGCCCTGTCGGGCCCTGTCGGGCTCTGTCGGGCTCTGTCGGGCTCTGTCGGGCTCAACTGGTCTCTGTCGGGCTCTGTCGGGCTCTGTCGGGCTCTGTCGGGCTCTACTGGGCTCTACTGGGCTCTGTCGGGCTCTGTCGGTCTCTACTGGGCCCTGTCGGGCTCTGTCGGGCTCTGTCGGGCCCTGTCGGGCTTTGTCGGGCTCTGTCGGGCTCTACTGGGCTCTGTCGGGCCCTGTCGAGCTCTGTCGGGCTCTGTCGGGCCCTGTCGGGCCCTGTCGGGCTCTGTCGGGCTCTGTCGGGCTCTACTGGGCCCTGTCGGGCTCTGTCGGGCTCTGTCGGGCCCTGTCGGGCCCTGTCGGGCTCTGTCGGGCTCTACTGGGCCCTGTCGGGCTCTACTGGGCCCTGTCGGGCTCTGTCGTGCTCTGTCGGGATCTACTGGGCTCTACTGGGCTCTGTCGGGCTCTGTCGGGTTCTGTCGGGCTCTGTCGGGCTCTGTCGTGCCCTGTCGGGCTCTGTCGGGCCCTGTCGGGCCCTGTCGGGCTCTGTCGGGCTCTGTCGGGCCCTGTCGGGCTCTGTCGGGCTCTGTCGGGCTCTGTCGGGCTCTACTGGGCCCTGTCGGGCCCTGTCGGGCCCTGTCGGGCTCTGTCGGGCCCTGTCGGGCTCTGTCGGGCTCTGTCGGGCTCTACTGGGCTCTGTCGGGCCCTGTCGGGCTCTGTCGGGCTCTGTCGGGCCCTGTCGGGCCCTGTCGGGCTCTGTCGGGCTCTGTCGGGCTCTACTGGGCCCTGTCGGGCTCTGTCGGGCTCTGTCGGGCCCTGTCGGGCTCTGTCGGGCTCTGTCGGGCTCTACTGGGCCCTGTCGGGCCCTGTCGGGCTCTGTCGGGCCCTGTCGGGCCCTGTCGGGCTCTGTCGGGCTCTGTCGGGCCCTGTCGGGCCCTGTCGGGCTCTGTCGGGCTCTGTCGGGCCCTGTCGGGCTCTGTCGGGCTCTGTCGGGCTCTCTCGGGCTCTGTCGGGCTCTACTGGGCTCTGTCGGGCTCTGTCGGGCTCTGTCGGGCTCTACTGGGCCCTGTCGGGCTCTGTCAGGCTCTGTCGGGCCCTGTCGGGCTCTGTCGGGCTCTGTCGGGCTCTGTCGGGCCCTGTCGGGCCCTGTCGGGCTCTGTCGGGCTCTGTCGGGCTCTACTGGGCTCTGTCGGTCTCTACTGGGCTCTACTGGGCCCTGTCGGGCTCTGTCGGGCTCTGTCGGCCTCTGTCGGGCTCTACTGGGCTCTGTCGGGCCCTGTCGGGCCCTGTCGGGCTCTGTCGGGCTCTGTCGGGCTCTGTCGGGCTCTGTCGGGCTCTACTGGGCCCTGTCGGGCTCTGTCGGGCTCTGTCGGGCTCTACTGGGCCCTGTCGGGCCCTGTTGGGCTCTGTCGGGCTCTGTCGGGCTCTGTCGGGCTCAACTGGTCTCTGTCGGGCTCTGTCGGGCTCTGTCGGGCTCTGTCGGGCTCTGTCGGGCTCTACTGGGCTCTACTGGGCTCTGTCGGGCTCTGTCGGGCTCTACTGGGCCCTGTCGGGCTCTGTCGGGCTCTGTCGGGCCCTGTCGGGCTCTGTCGGGCTCTGTCGGGCTCTACTGGGCTCTGTCGGGCCCTGTCGAGCTCTGTCGGGCTCTGTCGGGCCCTGTCGGGCCCTGTCGGGCTCTGTCGGGCTCTGTCGGGCTCTACTGGGCCCTGTCGGGCTCTGTCGGGCTCTGTCGGGCTCTGTCGGGCCCTGTCGGGCTCTGTCGGTCTCTGTCGGGCCCTGTCGGGCCCTGTCGGGCTCTGTCGGGCTCTACTGGGCCCTGTCGGGCTCTACTGGGCCCTGTCGGGCTCTGTCGGGCTCTGTCGGGCTCTACTGGGCTCTTCTGGGCTCTGTCGGGCTCTGTCGGGTTCTGTCGGGCTCTGTCGGGCTCTGTCGTGCCCTGTCGGGCTCTGTCGGGCTCTGTCGGGCCCTGTCGGGCCCTGTCGGGCTCTGTCGGGCCCTGTCGGGCTCTGTCGGGATCTACTGGGCCCTGTCGGGCTCTGTCGGGCTCTGTCGGGCTCTACTGGGCCCTGTCGGGCCCTGTCGGGCCCTGTCGGGCTCTGTCGGGCCCTGTCGGGCTCTGTCGGGCCCTGTCGGGCTCTGTCGGGCTCTGTCGGGCTCTACTGGGCTCTGTCGGGCCCTGTCGGGCTCTGTCGGGCTCTGTCGGGCCCTGTCGGGCCCTGTCGGGCTCTGTCGGGCTCTGTCGGGCTCTACTGGGCCCTGTCGGGCTCTGTCGGGCTCTGTCGGGCCCTGTCGGGCTCTGACGGGCCCTGTCGGGCCCTGTCGGGCTCTGTCGGGCTCTGTCGGGCTCTGTCGGGCTCAACTGGTCTCTGTCGGGCTCTGTCGGGTTCTGTCGGGCTCTGTCGGGCTCTGTCGGGCTCTACTGGGCTCTACTGGGCTCTGTCGGGCTCTGTCGGTCTCTACTGGGCCCTGTCGGGCTCTGTCGGGCTCTGTCGGGCCCTGTCGGGCTCTGTCGGGCTCTGTCGGGTTCTGTCGGGTTCTGTCGGGCTCTGTCGGGCTCTGTCGGGCCCTGTCGGGCTCTTCTGGGCTCTGTCGGGCCCTGTCGGGCTCTGTCGGGCTCTGTCGGGCTCTGTCGGGCTCTACTGGGCCCTGTCGGGCCCTGTCGGGCCCTGTCGGGCTCTGTCGGGCTCTGTCGGGCTCTGTCGGGCTCTACTGGACTCTGTCGGGCTCTGTCGGGTTCTGTCGGGCTCTGTCGGGCTCTGTCGGGCTCTACTGGGCCCTGTCGGGCTCTGTCGGGCTCTGTCGGGCCCTGTCGGGCTCTGTCGGGCTCTGTCGGGCTCTCTCGGGCTCTGTCGGGCTCTACTGGGCTCTGTCGGGCTCTGTCGGGCTCTGTCGGGCTCTACTGGGCCCTGTCGGGCTCCGTCAGGCTCTGTCGGGCCCTGTCGGGCTCTGTCGGGCTCTGTCGGGCTCTGTCGGGCCCTGTCGGGCCCTGTCGGGCTCTGTCGGGCTCTGTCGGGCTCTACTGGGCTCTGTCGGTCTCTACTGGGCTCTACTGGGCCCTGTCGGGCTCTGTCGGGCTCTGTCGGCCTCTGTCGGGCTCTACTGGGCTCTGTCGGGCCCTGTCGGGCCCTGTCGGGCTCTGTCGGGCTCTGTCGGGCTCTGTCGGGCTCTACTGGGCCCTGTCGGGCTCTGTCGGGCTCTGTCGGGCTCTACTGGGCCCTGTCGGGCCCTGTTGGGCTCTGTCGGGCTCTGTCGGGCTCTGTCGGGCTCAACTGGTCTCTGTCGGGCTCTGTCGGGCTCTGTCGGGCTCTGTCGGGCTCTGTCGGGCTCTACTGGGCTCTACTGGGCTCTGTCGGGCTCTGTCGGGCTCTACTGGGCCCTGTCGGGCTCTGTCGGGCTCTGTCGGGCCCTGTCGGGCTCTGTCGGGCTCTGTCGGGCTCTACTGGGCTCTGTCGGGCCCTGTCGAGCTCTGTCGGGCTCTGTCGGGCCCTGTCGGGCCCTGTCGGGCTCTGTCGGGCTCTGTCGGGCTCTACTGGGCCCTGTCGGGCTCTGTCGGGCTCTGTCGGGCTCTGTCGGGCCCTGTCGGGCTCTGTCGGTCTCTGTCGGGCCCTGTCGGGCCCTGTCGGGCTCTGTCGGGCTCTACTGGGCCCTGTCGGGCTCTACTGGGCCCTGTCGGGCTCTGTCGGGCTCTGTCGGGCTCTACTGGGCTCTACTGGGCTCTGTCGGGCTCTGTCGGGTTCTGTCGGGCTCTGTCGGGCTCTGTCGTGCCCTGTCGGGCTCTGTCGGGCTCTGTCGGGCCCTGTCGGGCCCTGTCGGGCTCTGTCGGGCCCTGTCGGGCTCTGTCGGGATCTACTGGGCCCTGTCGGGCTCTGTCGGGCTCTGTCGGGCTCTACTGGGCCCTGTCGGGCCCTGTCGGGCCCTGTCGGGCTCTGTCGGGCCCTGTCGGGCTCTGTCGGGCTCTGTCGGGCTCTACTGGGCTCTGTCGGGCCCTGTCGGGCTCTGTCGGGCTCTGTCGGGCCCTGTCGGGCCCTGTCGGGCTCTGTCGGGCTCTGTCGGGCTCTACTGGGCCCTGTCGGGCTCTGTCGGGCTCTGTCGGGCCCTGTCGGGCTCTGACGGGCCCTGTCGGGCCCTGTCGGGCTCTGTCGGGCTCTGTCGGGCTCTGTCGGGCTCAACTGGTCTCTGTCGGGCTCTGTCGGGTTCTGTCGGGCTCTGTCGGGCTCTGTCGGGCTCTACTGGGCTCTACTGGGCTCTGTCGGGCTCTGTCGGTCTCTACTGGGCCCTGTCGGGCTCTGTCGGGCTCTGTCGGGCCCTGTCGGGCTCTGTCGGGCTCTGTCGGGTTCTGTCGGGTTCTGTCGGGCTCTGTCGGGCTCTGTCGGGCCCTGTCGGGCTCTTCTGGGCTCTGTCGGGCCCTGTCGGGCTCTGTCGGGCTCTGTCGGGCTCTGTCGGGCTCTACTGGGCCCTGTCGGGCCCTGTCGGGCCCTGTCGGGCTCTGTCGGGCTCTGTCGGGCTCTGTCGGGCTCTACTGGACTCTGTCGGGCTCTGTCGGGTTCTGTCGGGCTCTGTCGGGCTCTGTCGGGCTCTACTGGGCCCTGTCGGGCTCTGTCGGGCCCTGTCGGGCCCTGTCGGGCTCTGTTGGGCTCTGTCGGGCCCTGTCGGGCTCTGTCGGGCTCTGTCGGGCTCTGTCGGGCTCTGTCGGGCCCTGTCGGGCCCTGTCGGGCTCTGTCGGGCCCTGTCGGGCTCTGTCGGGCTCTGTCGGGCTCTGTCGGGCTCTACTGGTCTCTGTCGGGCTCTGTCGGGTTCTGTCGGGCTCTGTCGGGCTCTGTCGGGCTCTACTGGGCCCTGTCGGGCTCTGTCGGGCTCTGTCGGGCCCTGTCGGGCTCTGTCGGGCTCTGTCGGGCTCTGTCGGGCTCTACTGGGTCCTGTCGGGCGCTGTCGGGTTCTGTCGGGCCCTGTCGGGCTCTACTGGGTCCTGTCGGGCGCTGTCGGGTTCTGTCGGGCTCTGTCGGGCCCTGTCGGGCCCTGTCGGGCTCTGTCGGGCTCTGTCGGGCTCTACTGGGCCCTGTCGGGTTCTGTCGGGCTCTGTCAGGCTCTGTCGGGCTCTACTGGACCCTGTCGGGCTCTGTCGGGCCCTGTCGGGCCCTGTCGGGCTCTGTCGGGCTCTGTCGGGCTCTGTCGGGCTCTGTCGGGCCCTCTCGGGCTCTGTCGGGCTCTACTGGGCCCTGTCGGACCCTGTCGGGCTCTGTCGGGCTCTGTCGGGCCCTGTCGGGCTCTGTCGGGCTCTGTCGGGCTCTGTCGGGCTCTACTGGGCCCTGTCGGACTCTGTCGGGCTCTGTCGGGCTCTGTCGGGCTCTGTCGGGCTCTGACGGGTTCTGTCGGGCTCTGTCGGGCTCTACTGGGCCCTGTCGGGCCCTGTCGGGCCCTGTCGGGCTCTGTCGGGCTCTGTCGGGCTCTGTCGGGCTCTACTGGGCTCTACTGGGCTCTGTCGGGCTCTGTCGGGTTCTGTCGGGCTCTGTCGGGCTCTGTCGTGCCCTGTCGGGCTCTGTCAAGCTCTGTCGGGCTCTGTCGGGTTCTGTCGGGCTCTGTCGGGCTCTGTCGGGCTCTTCTGGGCTCTGTCGGGCCCTGTCGGGCTCTGTCGGGCTCTGTCGGGCTCTGTCGGGCTCTACTGGGCCCTGTCGGGCCCTGTCGGGCCCTGTCGGGCTCTGTCGGGCTCTGTCGGGCTCTAATGGACTCTGTCGGGCTCTGTCGGGTTCTGTCGGGCTCTGTCGGGCTCTGTCGGGTTCTGTCGGGCTCTGTCGGGCTCTACTGGGCCCTGTCGGGCCCTGTCGGGCCCTGTCGGGCTCTGTCGGGCCCTGTCGGGCCCTCTCGGGCTCTGTTGGGCTCTGTCGGGCCCTGTCGGGCTCTGTCGGGCCCTGTCGGGCTCTGTTGGGCTCTGTCGGGCTCTGTCGGGCTCTACTGGGCCCTGTCGGGCTCTGTCGGGCTCTGTCGGGCTCTACTGGGCCCTGTCGGGCTCTGTCGGGCTCTGTCGGGCCCTGTCGGTCCCTGTCGGGCTCTGTCAGGCTCTGTCGGGCCCTGTCGGGCTCTACTGGGCTCTACTGGGCTCTGTCAGGCTCTGTCGGGCTCTACTGGGCCCTGTCGGGTTCTGTCGGGCCCTGTCGGGCTCTGTCGGGCTCTGTCGGGCCCTGTCGGGCTCTGTCGGGGTCTGTCGGGCTCTGTCGGGCTCTACTGGGCTCTACTGGGCTCTGTCGGGCTCTGTCGGGCTCTACTGGGCCCTGTCGGGCTCTGTCGGGCTCTGTCGGGCCCTGTCGGGCCCTGTCGGGCTCTGTCGGGCTCTGTCGGGCTCTGTCGGGCTCTGTCGGGCCCTCTCGGCTCTGTCGGGCTCTACTGGGCCCTGTCGGGCCCTGTCGGGCTCTGTCGGGCTCTGTCGGGCCCTGTCGGGCTCTGTCGGGCTCTGTCGGGCCCTGTCGGGCCCTGTCGGGCTCTGTCGGGCTCTGTCGGGCCCTGTCGGGCTCTGTCGGGCTCTGTCGGGCTCTCTCGGGCTCTGTCGGGCTCTACTGGGCTCTGTCGGGCTCTGTCGGGCTCTGTCGGGCTCTACTGGGCCCTGTCGGGCTCTGTCAGGCTCTGTCGGGCCCTGTCGGGCTCTGTCGGGCTCTGTCGGGCTCTGTCGGGCCCTGTCGGGCTCTGTCGGGCTCTGTCGGGCTCTGTCGGGCTCTACTGGGCCCTGTCGGGCTCTGTCGGGCTCTGTCGGGCTCAACTGGTCTCTGTCGGGCTCTGTCGGGCTCTGTCGGGCTCTGTCGGGCTCTACTGGGCCCTGTCGGGCTCTGTCGGGCTCTGTCGGGCCCTGTCGGGCTCTGTCGGGCTCTGTCGGGCTCTACTGGGCTCTGTCGGGCCCTGTCGAGCTCTGTCGGGCTCTGTCGGGCCCTGTCGGGCCCTGTCGGGCTCTGTCGGGCTCTGTCGGGCTCTACTGGGCCCTGTCGGGCTCTGTCGGGCTCTGTCGGGCTCTGTCGGGCCCTGTCGGGCTCTGTCGGGCTCTGTCGGGCCCTGTCGGGCCCTGTCGGGCCCTGTCGGGCTCTGTCGGGCTCTGTCGGGCCCTGTCGGGCTCTGTCGGGCTCTGTCGGGCTCTGTCGGGCCTGTCGGGCTCTGTCGGGCTCTGTCGGGCCCTTTCGGGCCCTGTCGGGCTCTGTCGGGCCCTGTCGGGCTCTGTCGGGCTCTGTCGGGCTCTGTCGGGCTCTACTGGTCTCTGTCGGGCTCTGTCGGGCTCTGTCGGGCTCTGTCGGGCCCTGTCGGGCTCTACTGGGCCCTGTCGGGCTCTGTCGGGCTCTGTCGGGCTCTACTGGGCTCTACTGGGCTCTGTCGGGCTCTGTCGGGTTCTGTCGGGCTCTGTCGGGCTCTGTCGTGCCCTGTCGGGCTCTGTCGGGCTCTGTCGGGCCCTGTCGGGCCCTGTCGGGCTCTGTCGGGCCCTGTCGGGCTCTGTCGGGCTCTGTCGGGCTCTGTCGGGCCCTGTCGGGCTCTGTCGGGCTCTGTCGGGCTCTACTGGGCCCTGTCGGGCTCTGTCGGGCCCTGTCGGGCTCTGTCGGGCCCTGTCGGGCTCTGTCGGGCTCTGTCGGGCTCTACTGGGCTCTGTCGGGCCCTGTCGGGCTCTGTCGGGCCCTGTCGGGCCCTGTCGGGCCCTGTCGGGCTCTGTCGGGCTCTGTCGGGCTCTGTCGGGCCCTGTCGGGCTCTGTCGGGCTCTGTCGGGCTCTACTGGGCCCTGTCGGGCTCTGTCGGGCCCTGTCGGGCTCTGTCGGGCCCTGTCGGGCTCTGTCGGGCTCTGTCGGGCTCTACTGGGCTCTGTCGGGCCCTGTCGGGCCCTGTCGGGCTCTGTCGGGCCCTGTCGGGCCCTGTCGGGCCCTGTCGGGCTCTGTCAGGCTCTGTCGGGCTCTACTGGGCCCCGTCGGGGCCTGTCGGGCTCTGTCGGGATCTGTCGGTCCCTGTCGGGCTCTGTCGGGCTCTGTCGGGCTCTACTGGGCCCTGTCGGGCCCTGTCGGGCTCTGTCGGGCCCTGTCGGGCCCTGTCGGGCTCTGTCGGGCTCTGTCGGGCCCTGTCGGGCCCTGTCGGGCTCTGTCGGGCTCTGTCGGGCCCTGTCGGGCTCTGTCGGGCTCTGTCGGGCTCTCTCGGGCTCTGTCGGGCTCTACTGGGCTCTGTCGGTCTCTGTCGGGCTCTGTCGGGCTCTACTGGGCCCTGTCGGGCTCTGTCGGGCTCTGTCGGGCCCTGTCGGGCTCTGTCGGGCTCTGTCGGGCCCTGTCGGGCCCTGTCGGGCTCTGTCGGGCTCTGTCGGGCTCTACTGGGCTCTGTCGGGCTCTACTGGGCTCTACTGGGCTCTGTCGGGCCCTGTCGGGCCCTGTCGGGCTCTGTCGGGCCCTGTCGGGCTCTGTCGGGCCCTGTCGGGCCCTGTCGGGCTCTGTCGGGCTCTGTCGGGCCCTGTCGGGCTCTGTCGGGCTCTGTCGGGCTCTACTGGGCCCTGTCGGGCTCTGTCGGGCTCTGTCGGGCTCTACTGGGCCCTGTCGGGCCCTGTCGGGCTCTGTCGGGCTCTGTCGGGCTCTGTCGGGCTCAACTGGTCTCTGTCGGGCTCTGTCGGGCTCTGTCGGGCTCTGTCGGGCTCTGTCGGGCTCTGTCGGGCTCTACTGGGCTCTACTGGGCTCTGTCGGGCTCTGTCGGTCTCTACTGGGCCCTGTCGGGCTCTGTCGGGCTCTGTCGGGCCCTGTCGGGCTCTGTCGGGCTCTGTCGGGCTCTACTGGGCTCTGTCGGGCCCTGTCGAGCTCTGTCGGGCTCTGTCGGGCCCTGTCGGGCCCTGTCGGGCTCTGTCGGGCTCTGTCGGGCTCTACTGGGCCCTGTCGGGCTCTGTCGGGCTCTGTCGGGCTCTGTCGGGCCCTGTCGGGCTCTGTCGGGCCCTGTCGGGCTCTGTCGGGCTCTGTCGGGCCCTGTCGGGCCCTGTCGGGCCCTGTCGGGCTCTACTGGACCCTGTCGGGCTCTACTGGGCCCTGTCGGGCTCTGTCGGGCTCTGTCGGGCTCTACTGGGCTCTACTGGGCTCTGTCGGGCTCTGTCGGGTTCTGTCGGGCTCTGTCGGGCTCTGTCGTGCCCTGTCGGGCTCTGTCGGGCTCTGTCGGGCCCTGTCGGGCCCTGTCGGGCTCTGTCGGGCCCTGTCGGGCCCTGTCGGGCTCTGTCGGGCTCTGTCGGGCCCTGTCGGGCTCTGTCGGGCTCTGTCGGGCTCTGTCGGGCTCTACTGGGCCCTGTCGGGCCCTGTCGAGCCCTGTCGGGCTCTGTCGGGCCCTGTCGGGCTCTGTCGGGCCCTGTCGGGCTCTGTCGGGCTCTGTCGGGCTCTACTGGGCTCTGTCGGGCCCTGTCGGGCTCTGTCGGGCTCTGTCAGGCCCTGTCGGGCCCTGTCGGGCTCTGTCGGGCTCTGTCGGGCTCTACTGGGCCCTGTCGGGCTCTGTCGGGCTCTGTCGGGCCCTGTCGGGCTCTGTCGGGCCCTGACGGGCCCTGTCAGGCTCTGTCGGGCTCTGTCGGGCTCTGTCGGGCTCAACTGGTCTCTGTCGGGCTCTGTCGGGTTCTGTCGGGCTCTGTCGGGCTCTGTCGGGCTCTGTCGGGCTCTACTGGGCTCTACTGGGCTCTGTCGGGCTCTGTCGGTCTCTACTGGGCCCTGTCGGGCTCTGTCGGGCTCTGTCGGGCCCTGTCGGGCTCTGTCGGGCTCTGTCGGGTTCTGTCGGGCTCTGTCGGGCTCTGTCGGGCTCTGTCGGGCTCTACTGGGCTCTACTGGGCTCTGTCGGGCTCTGTCGGTCTCTACTGGGCCCTGTCGGGCCCTGTCGGGCTCTGTCGGGCTCTGTCGGGCTCTGTCGGGCTCTACTGGGCCCTGTCGGGCCCTGTCGGGCCCTGTCGGGCTCTGTCGGGCTCTGTCGGGCTCTGTCGGGCTCTACTGGACTCTGTCGGGCTCTGTCGGGTTCTGTCGGGCTCTGTCGGGCTCTGTCGGGCTCTGTCGGGCTCTACTGGGCCCTGTCGGGCTCTGTCGGGCCCTGTCGGGCCCTGTCGGGCTCTGTTGGGCTCTGTCGGGCCCTGTCGGGCTCTGTCGGGCCCTGTCGGGCCCTGTCGGGCTCTGTCGGGCCCTGTCGGGCTCTGTCGGGCTCTGTCGGGCCCTGTCGGGCTCTGTCGGGCCCTGTCGGGCTCTGTCGGGCTCTGTCGGGCTCTGTCGGGCTCTACTGGTCTCTGTCGGGCTCTGTCGGGCTCTGTCGGGCTCTGTCGGGCTCTACTGGGCTCTGTCGGGCCCTGTCGGGCTCTGTCGGGCCCTGTCGGGCTCTGTCGGGCTCTGTCGGGCTCTGTCGGGCTCTGTCGGGCTCTGTCGGGCTCTACTGGGCTCTGTCGGGCTCTGTCGGGCTCTGTCGGGCCCTGTCGGGCTCTGTCGGGATCTGTCGGGCCCTGTCGGGCTCTACTGGGCCCTGTCGGGCGCTGTCGGGTTCTGTCGGGCTCTGTCGGGCCCTGTCGGGCCCTGTCGGGCTCTGTCGGGCTCTGTCGGGCTCTGTCGGGCTCTACTGGGCCCTGTCGGGTTCTGTCGGGCTCTGTCGGGCTCTGTCGGGCTCTACTGGGCCCTGTCGGGCTCTGTCGGGCCCTGTCGGGCCCTGTCGGGCTCTGTCGGGCTCTGTCGGGCTCTGTCGGGCCCTCTCGGGCTCTGTCGGGCTCTACTGGGCCCTGTCGGACCCTGTCGGGCTCTGTCGGGCTCTGTCGGGCCCTGTCGGGCTCTGTCGGGCTCTGTCGGGCTCTGTCGGGCTCTACTGGGCCCTGTCGGACTCTGTCGGGCTCTGTCGGGCTCTGTCGGGCTCTGTCGGGCTCTGACGGGTTCTGTCGGGCTCTGTCGGGCTCTACTGGGCCCTGTCGGGCTCTGTCGGGCTCTGTCGGGCTCTTCTGGGCTCTGTCGGGCCCTGTCGGGCTCTGTCGGGCTCTGTCGGGCTCTGTCGGGCTCTACTGGGCCCTGTCGGGCCCTGTCGGGCCCTGTCGGGCTCTGTCGGGCTCTGTCGGGCTCTGTCGGGCTCTACTGGACTCTGTCGGGCTCTGTCGGGCTCTACTGGGCTCTACTGGGCTCTGTCGGGCTCTGTCGGGCTCTGTCGGGTTCTGTCGGGCTCTGTCGGGCTCTGTCGTGCCCTGTCGGGCTCTGTCGGGCCCTGTCGGGCTCTGTCGGGTTCTGTCGGGCTCTGTCGGGCTCTGTCGGGCTCTGTCGGGCTCTTCTGGGCTCTGTCGGGCCCTGTCGGGCTCTGTCGGGCTCTGTCGGGCTCTGTCGGGCTCTACTGGGCCCTGTCGGGCCCTGTCGGGCCCTGTCGGGCTCTGTCGGGCTCTGTCGGGCTCTGTCGGGCTCTACTGGACTCTGTCGGGCTCTGTCGGGTTCTGTCGGGCTCTGTCGGGCTCTGTCGGGCTCTGTCGGGCTCTACTGGGCCCTGTCGGGCTCTGTCGGGCTCTGTCGGGCCCTGTCGGGCCCTGTCGGGCTCTGTCGGGCCCTGTCGGGCCCTGTCGGGCTCTGTTGGGCTCTGTCGGGCTCTGTCGGGCCCTGTTGGGCCCTGTCGGGCTCTGTCGGGCTCTGTCGGGCTCTGTCGGGCTCTGTCGGGCCCTGTCGGGCCCTGTCGGGCTCTGTCGGGCCCTGTCGGGCTCTGTCGGGCTCTGTCGGGCTCTACTGGTCTCTGTCGGGCTCTGTCGGGCTCTGTCGGGCTCTACTGGGCCCTGTCGGGCTCTGTCGGGCTCTGTCGGGCCCTGTCGGGCTCTGTCGGGCCCTGTCGGGCTCTGTCGGGCTCTGTCGGGCTCTGTCGGGCCCTGTCGGGCTCTGTCGGGCCCTGTCGGGCCCTGTCGGGCTCTGTCGGGCCCTGTCGGGCTCTGTCGGGCTCTGTCGGGCTCTGTCGGGCTCTGTCGGGCTCTACTGGGCTCTGTCGGGCTCTGTCGGGCTCTGTCGGGCCCTGTCGGGCTCTGTCGGGATCTGTCGGGCCCTGTCGGGCTCTACTGGGCCCTGTCGGGCGCTGTCGGGTTCTGTCGGGCTCTGTCGGGCCCTGTCGGGCCCTGTCGGGCTCTGTCGGGCTCTGTCGGGCTCTGTCGGGCTCTACTGGGCCCTGTCGGGTTCTGTCGGGCTCTGTCGGGCTCTGTCGGGCTCTACTGGGCCCTGTCGGGCTCTGTCGAGCCCTGTCGGGTCCTGTCGGGCTCTGTCGGGCTCTGTCGGGCTCTGTCGGGCTCTGTCGGGCCCTCTCGGGCTCTGTCGGGCTCTACTGGGCCCTGTCGGACCCTGTCGGGCTCTGTCGGGCTCTGTCGGGCCCTGTCGGGCTCTGTCGGGCTCTGTCGGGCTCTGTCGGGCTCTACTGGGCCCTGTCGGACTCTGTCGGGCTCTGTCGGGCTCTGTCGGGCTCTGACGGGTTCTGTCGGGCTCTGTCGGGCTCTACTGGGCCCTGTCGGGCCCTGTCGGGCCCTGTCGGGCTCTGTCGGGCTCTGTCGGGCTCTGTCGGGCCCTACTGGGCTCTACTGGGCTCTGTCGGGCTCTGTCGGGTTCTGTCGGGCTCTGTCGGGCTCTGTCGTGCCCTGTCGGGCTCTGTCAAGCTCTGTGGGGCCCTGTCGGGCCCTGTCGGGCTCTGTCGGGCCCTGTCGGGCCCTGTCGGGCTCTGTCGGGCTCTGTCGGGCCCTGTCGGGCTCTGTCGGGCTCTGTCGGGCTCTGTCGGGCTCTACTGGGCCCTGTCGGGCCTGTCGGGCTCTGTGGGGCCCTGTCGGGCCCTGTCGGGCTCTGTCGGGCTCTCTCGGGCTCTGTCGGGCTCTACTGGGCCCTGTCGGGCTCTGTCGGGCTCTGTCGGGCTCTGTCGGGCCCTGTCGGGCCCTGTCGGGCTCTGTCGGGCCCTGTCGGGCCCTGTCGGGCTCTGTCGGGCTCTGTCGGGCTCTACTGGGCCCTGTCGGGCTCTGTCGGGCTCTGTCGGGCTCTACTGGGCCCTGTCGGGCTCTGTCGGGCTCTGTCGGGCCCTGTCGGGCCCTGTCGGGCTCTGTCAGGCTCTGTCGGGCCCTGTCGGGCTCTACTGGGCTCTACTGGGCTCCGTGAGGCTCTGTCGGGCTCTACTGGGCCCTGTCGGGTTCTGTCGGGCCCTGTCGGGCTCTGTCGGGCTCTGTCGGGCCCTGTCGGGCTCTGTCGTGCTCTGTCGGGCTCTGTCGGGCTCTACTGGGCTCTACTGGGCTCTGTCGGGCTCTGTCGGGCTCTACTGGGCCCTGTCGGGCTCTGTCGGGCCCTGTCGGGCCCTGTCGGGCCCTGTCGGGCTCTGTCGGGCTCTGTCGGGCTCTGTCGGGCCCTCTCGGCTCTGTCGGGCTCTACTGGGCCCTGTCGGGCCCTGTCGGGCTCTGTCGGGCTCTGTCGGGCCCTGTCGGGCTCTGTCGGGCTCTGTCGGGCTCTGTCGGGCTCTGTCGGGCTCTACTGGGCCCTGTCGTACTCTGTCGGGCTCTGTCGGGCTCTGTCGGGCTCTGACGGGTTCTGTCGGGCTCTGTCGGGCTCTGTCGGGCTCTACTGGCCCTGTCGGGCCCTGTCGGGCTCTGTCGGGCTCTGTCGGGCTCTGTCGGACCCTGTCGGGCTCTGTCGGGCTCTGTCAGGCTCTGTCGGGCTCTACTGGGCCCCGTCGGGCCCTGTCGGGCTCTGTCGGGCTCTGTCGGGCCCTGTCAGGCTCTGTCGGGCTCTGTCGGGCTCTACTGGGCCCTGTCGGGCCCTGTCGGGCTCTGTCGGGCTCTGTCGGGCCCTGTCGGGCCCTGTCGGGCTCTGTCGGGCTCTGTCGGGCCCTGTCGGGCTCTGTCGGGCTCTGTCGGGCTCTCTCGGGCTCTGTCGGGCTCTACTGGGCTCTGTCGGGCTCTGTCGGGCTCTGTCGGGCTCTACTGGGCCCTGTCGGGCTCTGTCAGGCTCTGTCGGGCCCTGTCGGGCTCTGTCGGGCTCTGTCGGGCTCTGTCGGGCCCTGTCGGGCTCTGTCGGGCTCTGTCGGGCTCTGTCGGGCTCTACAGGGCCCTGTCGGGCTCTGTCGGGCTCTGTCGGGCTCTACTGGGCCCTGTCGGGCCCTGTCGGGCTCTGTCGGGCTCTGTCGGGCTCTGTCGGGCTCAACTGGTCTCTGTCGGGCTCTGTCGGGCTCTGTCGGGCTCTGTCGGGCTCTACTGGGCTCTACTGGGCTCTGTCGGGCTCTGTCGGTCTCTACTGGGCCCTGTCGGGCTCTGTCGGGCTCTGTTGGGCCCTGTCGAGCTCTGTCGGGCTCTGTCGGGCCCTGTCGGGCCCTGTCGGGCTCTGTCGGGCTCTGTCGGGCTCTACTGGGCCCTGTCGGGCTCTGTCGGGCTCTGTCGGGCTCTGTCGGGCCCTGTCGGGCTCTGTCGGGCTCTGTCGGGCCCTGTCGGACCCTGTCGGGCCCTGTCGGGCTCTGTCGGGCTCTAGTGGGCCCTGTCGGGCTCTACTGGGCCCTGTCGGGCTCTACTGGGCCCTGTCGGGCTCTGTCGGGCTCTGTCGGGCCCTGTCGGGCTCTGTCGGGCTCTGTCGGGCTCTGTCGGGCCTGTCGGGCTCTGTCGGGCTCTGTTGGGCCCTGTCGGGCCCTGTCGGGCTCTGTCGGGCCCTGTCGGGCTCTGTCGGGCTCTGTCGGGCTCTGTCGGGCTCTACTGGTCTCTGTCGGGCTCTGTCGGGCTCTGTCGGGCCCTGTCGGGCTCTGTCGGGCTCTACTGGGCTCTGTCGGGCTCTGTCGGGCTCTGTCGGGCCCTGTCGGGCTCTGTCGGGCTCTGTCGGGCTCTCTCGGGCTCTACTGGGCCCTGTCGGGCCCTGTCGGGCTCTGTCGGGCTCTGTCGGGCTCTGTCGGGCCCTGTATGGCTCTGTCGGGCTCTCTCGGGCTCTGTCGGGCCCTCTCGGGCTCTGTCGGGCTCTACTGGGCCCTGTCGGGCCCTGTCGGGCTCTGTCGGGCCCTGTCGGGCTCTGTCGGGCTCTGTCGGGCTCTACTGGGCTCTGTCGGGCCCTGTCGGGCTCTGTCGGGCCCTGTCGGGCCCTGTCGGGCTCTGTCGGGCTCTGTCGGGCTCTACTGGGCTCTGTCGGGCTCTGTCGGGCTCTGTCGGGCCCTGTCGGGCCCTGTCGGGCTCTGTCGGGCCCTGTCGGGCCCTGTCGGGCCCTGTCGGGCTCTGTCAGGCTCTGTCGGGCTCTACTGGGCCCCGTCGGGGCATGTCGGGCTCTGTCGGGATCTGTCGGTCCCTGTCGGGCTCTGTCGGGCTCTGTCAGGCTCTACTGGGCCCTGTCGGGCCCTGTCGGGCTCTGTCGGGCCCTGTCGGGCCCTGTCGGGCTCTGTCGGGCTCTGTCGGGCCCTGTCGGGCCCTGTCGGGCTCTGTCGGGCTCTGTCGGGCCCTGTCGGGCTCTGTCGGGCTCTGTCGGGCTCTCTCGGGCTCTGTCGGGCTCTACTGGGCTCTGTCGGTCTCTGTCGGGCTCTGTCGGGCTCTACTGGGCCCTGTCGGGCTCTGTCGGGCTCTGTCGGGCCCTGTCGGGCTCTGTCGGGCTCTGTCGGGCCCTGTCGGGCCCTGTCGGGCTCTGTCGGGCTCTGTCGGGCTCTACTGGGCTCTGTCGGGCTCTACTGGGCTCTACTGGGCCCTGTCGGGCTCTGTCGGGCTCTGTCGGCCTCTGTCGGGCTCTACTGGGCTCTGTCGGGCCCTGTCGGGCCCTGTCGGGCTCTGTCGGGCTCTGTCGGGCCCTGTCGGGCTCTGTCGGGCTCTGTCGGGCTCTACTGGGCCCTGTCGGGCTCTGTCGGGCTCTGTCGGGCTCTACTGGGCCCTGTCGGGCCCTGTCGGGCTCTGTCGGGCTCTGTCGGGCTCTGTCGGGCTCAACTGGTCTCTGTCGGGCTCTGTCGGGCTCTGTCGGGCTCTGTCGGGCTCTGTCGGGCTCTGTCGGGCTCTACTGGGCTCTACTGGGCTCTGTCGGGCTCTGTCGGTCTCTACTGGGCCCTGTCGGGCTCTGTCGGGCTCTGTCGGGCCCTGTCGGGCTCTGTCGGGCTCTGTCGGGCTCTACTGGGCTCTGTCGGGCCCTGTCGAGCTCTGTCGGGCTCTGTCGGGCCCTGTCGGGCCCTGTCGGGCTCTGTCGGGCTCTGTCGGGCTCTACTGGGCCCTGTCGGGCTCTGTCGGGCTCTGTCGGGCTCTGTCGGGCCCTGTCGGGCTCTGTCGGGCCCTGTCGGGCTCTGTCGGGCTCTGTCGGGCCCTGTCGGGCCCTGTCGGGCCCTGTCGGGCTCTACTGGACCCTGTCGGGCTCTACTGGGCCCTGTCGGGCTCTGTCGGGCTCTGTCGGGCTCTACTGGGCTCTACTGGGCTCTGTCGGGCTCTGTCGGGTTCTGTCGGGCTCTTTCGGGCTCTGTCGTGCCCTGTCGGGCTCTGTCGGGCTCTGTCGGGCCCTGTCGGGCCCTGTCGGGCTCTGTCGGGCCCTGTCGGGCCCTGTCGGGCTCTGTCGGGCTCTGTCGGGCCCTGTCGGGCTCTGTCGGGCTCTGTCGGGCTCTGTCGGGCTCTACTGGGCCCTGTCGGGCCCTGTCGAGCCCTGTCGGGCTCTGTCGGGCCCTGTCGGGCTCTGTCGGGCTCTGTCGGGCTCTACTGGGCTCTGTCGGGCCCTGTCGGGCTCTGTCGGGCTCTGTCAGGCCCTGTCGGGCCCTGTCGGGCTCTGTCGGGCTCTGTCGGGCTCTACTGGGCCCTGTCGGGCTCTGTCGGGCTCTGTCGGGCCCTGTCGGGCTCTGTTGGGCCCTGACGGGCCCTGTCGGGCTCTGTCGGGCTCTGTCGGGCTCTGTCGGGCTCAACTGGTCTCTGTCGGGCTCTGTCGGGTTCTGTCGGGATCTGTCGGGCTCTGTCGGGCTCTGTCGGGCTCTACTGGGCTCTACTGGGCTCTGTCGGGCTCTGTCGGTCTCTACTGGGCCCCGTCGGGCTCTGTCGGGCTCTGTCGGGCCCTGTCGGGCTCTGTCGGGCTCTGTCGGGTTCTGTCGGGCTCTGTCGGGCTCTGTCGGGCTCTGTCGGGCTCTTCTGGGCTCTGTCGGGCCCTGTCGGGCTCTGTCGGGCTCTGTCGGGCTCTGTCGGGCTCTACTGGGCCCTGTCGGGCCCTGTCGGGCCCTGTCGGGCTCTGTCGGGCTCTGTCGGGCTCTGTCGGGCTCTACTGGACTCTGTCGGGCTCTGTCGGGTTCTGTCGGGCTCTGTCGGGCTCTGTCGGGCTCTGTCGGGCTCTACTGGGCCCTGTCGGGCTCTGTCGGGCCCTGTCGGGCCCTGTCGGGCTCTGTTGGGCTCTGTCGGGCCCTGTCGGGCTCTGTCGGGCCCTGTCGGGCCCTGTCGGGCTCTGTCGGGCTCTGTCGGGCTCTGTCGGGCTCTGTCGGGCCCTGTCGGGCTCTGTCGGGCCCTGTCGGGCTCTGTCGGGCTCTGTCGGGCTCTGTCGGGCTCTACTGGTCTCTGTCGGGCTCTGTCGGGCTCTGTCGGGCTCTGTCGGGCTCTACTGGGCCCTGTCGGGCTCTGTCGGGCTCTGTCGGGCCCTGTCGGGCTCTGTCGGGCCCTGTCGGGCTCTGTCGGGCTCTGTCGGGCTCTGTCGGGCTCTGTCGGGCTCTACTGGGCTCTGTCGGGCTCTGTCGGGCTCTGTCGGGCCCTGTCGGGCTCTGTCGGGATCTGTCGGGCCCTGTCGGGCTCTACTGGGCCCTGTCGGGCGCTGTCGGGTTCTGTCGGGCTCTGTCGGGCCCTGTCGGGCCCTGTCGGGCTCTGTCGGGCTCTGTCGGGCTCTGTCGGGCTCTACTGGGCCCTGTCGGGTTCTGTCGGGCTCTGTCGGGCTCTGTCGGGCTCTACTGGGCCCTGTCGGGCTCTGTCGGGCCCTGTCGGGCCCTGTCGGGCTCTGTCGGGCTCTGTCGGGCTCTGTCGGGCCCTCTCGGGCTCTGTCGGGCTCTACTGGGCCCTGTCGGACCCTGTCGGGCTCTGTCGGGCTCTGTCGGGCCCTGTCGGGCTCTGTCGGGCTCTGTCGGGCTCTGTCGGGCTCTACTGGGCCCTGTCGGACTCTGTCGGGCTCTGTCGGGCTCTGTCGGGCTCTGTCGGGCTCTGACGGGTTCTGTCGGGCTCTGTCGGGCTCTACTGGGCCCTGTCGGGCTCTGTCGGGCTCTGTCGGGCTCTTCTGGGCTCTGTCGGGCCCTGTCGGGCTCTGTCGGGCTCTGTCGGGCTCTGTCGGGCTCTACTGGGCCCTGTCGGGCCCTGTCGGGCCCTGTCGGGCTCTGTCGGGCTCTGTCGGGCTCTGTCGGGCTCTACTGGACTCTGTCGGGCTCTGTCGGGCTCTACTGGGCTCTACTGGGCTCTGTCGGGCTCTGTCGGGCTCTGTCGGGTTCTGTCGGGCTCTGTCGGGCTCTGTCGTGCCCTGTCGGGCTCTGTCGGGCCCTGTCGGGCTCTGTCGGGTTCTGTCGGGCTCTGTCGGGCTCTGTCGGGCTCTGTCGGGCTCTTCTGGGCTCTGTCGGGCCCTGTCGGGCTCTGTCGGGCTCTGTCGGGCTCTGTCGGGCTCTACTGGGCCCTGTCGGGCCCTGTCGGGCTCTGTCGGGCTCTGTCGGGCTCTGTCGGGCTCTACTGGACTCTGTCGGGCTCTGTCGGGTTCTGTCGGGCTCTGTCGGGCTCTGTCGGGCTCTGTCGGGCTCTACTGGGCCCTGTCGGGCTCTGTCGGGCTCTGTCGGGCCCTGTCGGGCCCTGTCGGGCTCTGTCGGGCCCTGTCGGGCCCTGTCGGGCTCTGTCGGGCTCTGTCGGGCCCTGTCGGGCCCTGTCGGGCTCTGTCGGGCCCTGTCGGGCCCTGTCGGGCTCTGTTGGGCTCTGTCGGGCTCTGTCGGGCCCTGTTGGGCCCTGTCGGGCTCTGTCGGGCTCTGTCGGGCTCTGTCGGGCCCTGTCGGGCCCTGTCGGGCTCTGTCGGGCCCTGTCGGGCTCTGTCGGGCTCTGTCGGGCTCTACTGGTCTCTGTCGGGCTCTGTCGGGCTCTGTCGGGCTCTACTGGGCCCTGTCGGGCTCTGTCGGGCTCTGTCGGGCCCTGTCGGGCTCTGTCGGGCCCTGTCGGGCTCTGTCGGGCTCTGTCGGGCTCTGTCGGGCCCTGTCGGGCCCTGTCGGGCTCTGTCGGGCCCTCTCGGGCTCTGTCGGGCTCTGTCGGGCTCTGTCGGGCTCTACTGGGCTCTGTCGGGCTCTGTCGGGCTCTGTCGGGCCCTGTCGGGCTCTGTCGGGATCTGTCGGGCCCTGTCGGGCTCTACTGGGCCCTGTCGGGCGCTGTCGGGTTCTGTCGGGCTCTGTCGGGCCCTGTCGGGCCCTGTCGGGCTCTGTCGGGCTCTGTCGGGCTCTGTCGGGCTCTACTGGGCCCTGTCGGGTTCTGTCGGGCTCTGTCGGGCTCTGTCGGGCTCTACTGGGCCCTGTCGGGCTCTGTCGAGCCCTGTCGGGTCCTGTCGGGCTCTGTCGGGCTCTGTCGGGCTCTGTCGGGCTCTGTCGGGCCCTCTCGGGCTCTGTCGGGCTCTACTGGGCCCTGTCGGACCCTGTCGGGCTCTGTCGGGCTCTGTCGGGCCCTGTCGGGCTCTGTCGGGCTCTGTCGGGCTCTGTCGGGCTCTACTGGGCCCTGTCGGACTCTGTCGGGCTCTGTCGGGCTCTGTCGGGCTCTGACGGGTTCTGTCGGGCTCTGTCGGGCTCTACTGGGCCCTGTCGGGCCCTGTCGGGCCCTGTCGGGCTCTGTCGGGCTCTGTCGGGCTCTGTCGGGCCCTACTGGGCTCTACTGGGCTCTGTCGGGCTCTGTCGGGTTCTGTCGGGCTCTGTCGGGCTCTGTCGTGCCCGGTCGGGCTCTGTCGGGCTCTGTGGGGCCCTGTCGGGCCCTGTCGGGCTCTGTCGGGCCCTGTCGGGCCCTGTCGGGCTCTGTCGGGCTCTGTCGGGCCCTGTCGGGCTCTGTCGGGCTCTGTCGGGCTCTGTCGGGCTCTACTGGGCCCTGTCGGGCCTGTCGGGCTCTGTGGGGCCCTGTCGGGCCCTGTCGGGCTCTGTCGGGCTCTCTCGGGCTCTGTCGGGCTCTACTGGGCCCTGTCGGGCTCTGTCGGGCTCTGTCGGGCTCTGTCGGGCCCTGTCGGGCCCTGTCGGGCTCTGTCGGGCCCTGTCGGGCCCTGTCGGGCTCTGTCGGGCTCTGTCGGGCTCTACTGGGCCCTGTCGGGCTCTGTCGGGCTCTGTCGGGCTCTACTGGGCCCTGTCGGGCTCTGTCGGGCTCTGTCGGGCCCTGTCGGGCCCTGTCGGGCTCTGTCAGGCTCTGTCGGGCCCTGTCGGGCTCTACTGGGCTCTACTGGGCTCCGTGAGGCTCTGTCGGGCTCTACTGGGCCCTGTCGGGTTCTGTCGGGCCCTGTCGGGCTCTGTCGGGCTCTGTCGGGCCCTGTCGGGCTCTGTCGTGCTCTGTCGGGCTCTGTCGGGCTCTACTGGGCTCTACTGGGCTCTGTCGGGCTCTGTCGGGCTCTACTGGGCCCTGTCGGGCTCTGTCGGGCCCTGTCGGGCCCTGTCGGGCCCTGTCGGGCTCTGTCGGGCTCTGTCGGGCTCTGTCGGGCCCTCTCGGCTCTGTCGGGCTCTACTGGGCCCTGTCGGGCCCTGTCGGGCTCTGTCGGGCTCTGTCGGGCCCTGTCGGGCTCTGTCGGGCTCTGTCGGGCTCTGTCGGGCTCTGTCGGGCTCTACTGGGCCCTGTCGTACTCTGTCGGGCTCTGTCGGGCTCTGTCGGGCTCTGACGGGTTCTGTCGGGCTCTGTCGGGCTCTGTCGGGCTCTACTGGCCCTGTCGGGCCCTGTCGGGCTCTGTCGGGCTCTGTCGGGCTCTGTCGGACCCTGTCGGGCTCTGTCGGGCTCTGTCGGGCTCTGTCGGGCTCTACTGGGCCCCGTCGGGCCCTGTCGGGCTCTGTCGGGCTCTGTCGGGCCCTGTCAGGCTCTGTCGGGCTCTGTCGGGCTCTACTGGGCCCTGTCGGGCCCTGTCGGGCTCTGTCGGGCCCTGTCGGGCCCTGTCGGGCTCTGTCGGGCTCTGTCGGGCCCTGTCGGGCCCTGTCGGGCTCTGTCGGGCTCTGTCGGGCCCTGTCGGGCTCTGTCGGGCTCTGTCGGGCTCTCTCGGGCTCTGTCGGGCTCTACTGGGCTCTGTCGGGCTCTGTCGGGCTCTGTCGGGCTCTACTGGGCCCTGTCGGGCTCTGTCAGGCTCTGTCGGGCCCTGTCGGGCTCTGTCGGGCTCTGTCGGGCTCTGTCGGGCCCTGTCGGGCTCTGTCGGGCTCTGTCGGGCTCTGTCGGGCTCTACAGGGCCCTGTCGGGCTCTGTCGGGCTCTGTCGGGCTCTACTGGGCCCTGTCGGGCCCTGTCGGGCTCTGTCGGGCTCTGTCGGGCTCTGTCGGGCTCAACTGGTCTCTGTCGGGCTCTGTCGGGCTCTGTCGGGCTCTGTCGGGCTCTACTGGGCTCTACTGGGCTCTGTCGGGCTCTGTCGGTCTCTACTGGGCCCTGTCGGGCTCTGTCGGGCTCTGTTGGGCCCTGTCGAGCTCTGTCGGGCTCTGTCGGGCCCTGTCGGGCCCTGTCGGGCTCTGTCGGGCTCTGTCGGGCTCTACTGGGCCCTGTCGGGCTCTGTCGGGCTCTGTCGGGCTCTGTCGGGCCCTGTCGGGCTCTGTCGGGCTCTGTCGGGCCCTGTCGGACCCTGTCGGGCCCTGTCGGGCTCTGTCGGGCTCTACTGGGCCCTGTCGGGCTCTACTGGGCCCTGTCGGGCTCTACTGGGCCCTGTCGGGCTCTGTCGGGCTCTGTCGGGCCCTGTCGGGCTCTGTCGGGCTCTGTCGGGCTCTGTCGGGCCTGTCGGGCTCTGTCGGGCTCTGTTGGGCCCTGTCGGGCCCTGTCGGGCTCTGTCGGGCCCTGTCGGGCTCTGTCGGGCTCTGTCGGGCTCTGTCGGGCTCTACTGGTCTCTGTCGGGCTCTGTCGGGCTCTGTCGGGCCCTGTCGGGCTCTGTCGGGCTCTACTGGGCTCTGTCGGGCTCTGTCGGGCTCTGTCGGGCCCTGTCGGGCTCTGTCGGGCTCTGTCGGGCTCTCTCGGGCTCTACTGGGCCCTGTCGGGCCCTGTCGGGCTCTGTCGGGCTCTGTCGGGCTCTGTCGGGCCCTGTATGGCTCTGTCGGGCTCTCTCGGGCTCTGTCGGGCCCTCTCGGGCTCTGTCGGGCTCTACTGGGCCCTGTCGGGCCCTGTCGGGCTCTGTCGGGCTCTGTCGGGCTCTGTCGGGCTCTACTGGGCCCTGTTGGACTCTGTCGGGCTCTGTCGGGCTCTGTCGGGCTCTGACGGGTTCTGTCGGGCTCTGTCGGGCTCTACTGGGCCCTGTCGGGCCCTGTCGGGCTCTGTCGGGCTCTGTCGGGCTCTACTGGGCTCTACTGGGCTCTGTCGGGCTCTGTCGGGCTCTGTCGGGCTCTGTCGGGCCCTGTCGGGCTCTGTCGGGCTCTGTCGTGCCCTGTCGGGCTCTGTCGGGCCCTGTCGGGCCCTGTCGCGCCCTGTCGGGCTCTGTCGGGCCCTGTCGGGCCCTGTCGGGCTCTGTCGGGATCTGTCGGGCCCTGTCGGGCTCTGTCGGGCTCTGTCGGGCTCTGTCGGGCTCTACTGGGCCCTGTCGGGCCCTGTCGGGCTCTGTCGGGCTCTGTCGGGCTCTGTCGGGCTCTACTGGGCTCTGTCGGGCCCTGTCGGGCCCTGTCGGGCTCTGTCGGGCTCTGTCGGGCCCTGTCGGGCCCTGTCGGGCTCTGTCGGAATCTGTCGGGCTCTACTGGGCCCTGTCGGGCCCTGTCGGACTCTGTCGGGCCCTGTCGGGCTCTGTCGGGCTCTGTCGGGCCCTGTCGGGCTCTGTCGGGCTCTGTCGGGCTCTGTCGGGCTCTACTGGGCCCTGTCGGGCTCTGTCGGGCTCTGTCGGCCTCTACTGGGCCCTGTCGGGCTCTGTCGGGCTCTGTCGGGCCCTGTCGGTCCCTGTCGGGCTCTGTCAGGCTCTGTCGGGCTCTGTCGGGCTCGACAGGGCCCTGTCAGGCCCTGTCGGGCCCTGTCGGGCTCTACTGGTCTCTACTGGGCTCTGTCGGGCTCTGTCGGGCTCTACTGGGCCCTGTCGGGCTCTCTCGGGCCCTGTCGGGCTCTGTCGGGCTCTGTCGGGCTCTGTCGGGCTCTACTGGGCTCTACTGGGCTCTGTCGGGCTCTGTCGTTCTCTACTAGGCCCTGTCGGACCCTGTCGGGCCCTGTCGGGCTCTGTCGGGCTCTGTCGGGTTCTGTCGGGCTCTACTGGGCTCTGTCGGGCTCTGTCGGGCTCTGTCGGGCTCTGTCGGGCTCTACTGGGCCCTGTCGGGCCCTGTCGGGCCCTGTCGGGCTCTGTCGGGCCCTGTCGGGCTCTGTCGGGCTCTGTCGGGCTCTGTCGGGCTCTACTGCGCTCTGTTGGGCTCTGTCGGGCTCTGTCGGGCTCTGTCGGGCTCTGTCGGGCTCTACTGGGCCCTGTCGGGCTCTGTCGGGCTCTGTCGGGCCCTGTCGGGCTCTGTCGGGCCCTGTCGGGCCCTGTCGGGCTCTGTCGGGCTCTGTCGGGCTCTGTCGGGCTCTACTGGGCCCTGTCGGGCCCTGTCGGGCTCTGTCGGGCTCTGTCGGGCTCTACTGGGCCCTGTCGGGCTCTGTCGGGCTCTGTCGGGCCCTGTCGGGCCCTGTCGGGCTCTGTCAGGCTCTGTCGGGCTCTGTCGGGC
The DNA here is from genome assembly GCF_036013445.1 of Caloenas nicobarica. Lineage (NCBI taxonomy): Eukaryota > Metazoa > Chordata > Aves > Columbiformes > Columbidae > Caloenas > Caloenas nicobarica. Next base: position 171,694 of record NW_027017010.1, read on the forward strand.
TCTACTGGGCCCTGTCGGGCCCTGTCGGGCCCTGTCGGGCTCTACTGGGCTCTAGTGGGCTCTGTCGGGCTCTTTCGGGCTCTACTGGGCCCTGTCGGGCCCTGTCGGGCCCTGTCGGGCCCTGTCGGGCTCTGTCGGGCCCTGTCGGGCCCTGTCGGGCTCTGTCGGGCCCTGTCGGGCCCTGTCGGGCTCTGTCGGGCTCTGTCGGGCTCTGTCGGGCTCAACTGGTCTCTGTCGGGCTCTGTCGGGCTCTGTCGGGCTCTGTCGGGCTCTGTCGGGCTCTACTGGGCTCTACTGGGCTCTGTCGGGCTCTGTCGGTCTCTACTGGGCCCTGTCGGGCTCTGTCGGGCTCTGTCGGGCCCTGTCGGGCTCTGTCGGGCTCTGTCGGGCTCTACTGGGCTCTGTCGGGCCCTGTCGAGCTCTGTCGGGCTCTGTCGGGCCCTGTCGGGCCCTGTCGGGCTCTGTCGGGCTCTGTCGGGCTCTACTGGGCCCTGTCGGGCTCTGTCGGGCTCTGTCGGGCTCTGTCGGGCCCTGTCGGGCTCTGTCGGGCCCTGTCGGGCTCTGTCGGGCTCTGTCGGGCCCTGTCGGGCCCTGTCGGGCCCTGTCGGGCTCTACTGGACCCTGTCGGGCTCTACTGGGCCCTGTCGGGCTCTGTCGGGCTCTGTCGGGCTCTACTGGGCTCTACTGGGCTCTGTCGGGCTCTGTCGGGTTCTGTCGGGCTCTGTCGGGCTCTGTCGTGCCCTGTCGGGCTCTGTCGGGCTCTGTCGGGCCCTGTCGGGCCCTATCGGGCTCTGTCGGGCCCTGTCGGGCCCTGTCGGGCTCTGTCGGGCTCTGTCGGGCCCTGTCGGGCTCTGTCGGGCTCTGTCGGGCTCTGTCGGGCTCTACTGGGCCCTGTCGGGCCCTGTCGAGCCCTGTCGGGCTCTGTCGGGCCCTGTCGGGCTCTGTCGGGCCCTGTCGGGCTCTGTCGGGCTCTGTCGGGCTCTACTGGGCTCTGTCGGGCCCTGTCGGGCTCTGTCGGGCTCTGTCAGGCCCTGTCGGGCCCTGTCGGGCTCTACTGGGCTCTACTGGGCTCTGTCGGGCTCTGTCGGTCTCTACTGGGCCCTGTCGGGCTCTGTCGGGCTCTGTCGGGCCCTGTCGGGCTCTGTCGGGCTCTGTCGGGTTCTGTCGGGCTCTGTCGGGCTCTGTCGGGCTCTGTCGGGCTCTTCTGGGCTCTGTCGGGCCCTGTCGGGCTCTGTCGGGCTCTGTCGGGCTCTGTCGGGCTCTACTGGGCCCTGTCGGGCCCTGTCGGGCCCTGTCGGGCTCTGTCGGGCTCTGTCGGGCTCTGTCGGGCTCTACTGGACTCTGTCGGGCTCTGTCGGGTTCTGTCGGGCTCTGTCGGGCTCTGTCGGGCTCTGTCGGGCTCTACTGGGCCCTGTCGGGCTCTGTCGGGCCCTGTCGGGCCCTGTCGGGCTCTGTTGGGCTCTGTCGGGCCCTGTCGGGCTCTGTCGGGCCCTGTCGGGCCCTGTCGGGCTCTGTCGGGCTCTGTCGGGCTCTGTCGGGCTCTGTCGGGCCCTGTCGGGCTCTGTCGGGCCCTGTCGGGCTCTGTCGGGCTCTGTCGGGCTCTGTCGGGCTCTACTGGTCTCTGTCGGGCTCTGTCGGGCTCTGTCGGGCTCTGTCGGGCTCTACTGGGCCCTGTCGGGCTCTGTCGGGCTCTGTCGGGCCCTGTCGGGCTCTGTCGGGCCCTGTCGGGCTCTGTCGGGCTCTGTCGGGCTCTGTCGGGCTCTGTCGGGCTCTACTGGGCTCTGTCGGGCTCTGTCGGGCTCTGTCGGGCCCTGTCGGGCTCTGTCGGGATCTGTCGGGCCCTGTCGGGCTCTACTGGGCCCTGTCGGGCGCTGTCGGGTTCTGTCGGGCTCTGTCGGGCCCTGTCGGGCCCTGTCGGGCTCTGTCGGGCTCTGTCGGGCTCTGTCGGGCTCTACTGGGCCCTGTCGGGTTCTGTCGGGCTCTGTCGGGCTCTGTCGGGCTCTACTGGGCCCTGTCGGGCTCTGTCGGGCCCTGTCGGGCCCTGTCGGGCTCTGTCGGGCTCTGTCGGGCTCTGTCGGGCCCTCTCGGGCTCTGTCGGGCTCTACTGGGCCCTGTCGGACCCTGTCGGGCTCTGTCGGGCTCTGTCGGGCCCTGTCGGGCTCTGTCGGGCTCTGTCGGGCTCTGTCGGGCTCTACTGGGCCCTGTCGGACTCTGTCGGGCTCTGTCGGGCTCTGTCGGGCTCTGTCGGGCTCTGACGGGTTCTGTCGGGCTCTGTCGGGCTCTACTGGGCCCTGTCGGGCTCTGTCGGGCTCTGTCGGGCTCTTCTGGGCTCTGTCGGGCCCTGTCGGGCTCTGTCGGGCTCTGTCGGGCTCTGTCGGGCTCTACTGGGCCCTGTCGGGCCCTGTCGGGCCCTGTCGGGCTCTGTCGGGCTCTGTCGGGCTCTGTCGGGCTCTACTGGACTCTGTCGGGCTCTGTCGGGCTCTACTGGGCTCTACTGGGCTCTGTCGGGCTCTGTCGGGCTCTGTCGGGTTCTGTCGGGCTCTGTCGGGCTCTGTCGTGCCCTGTCGGGCTCTGTCGGGCTCTGTCGGGCTCTGTCGGGTTCTGTCGGGCTCTGTCGGGCTCTGTCGGGCTCTGTCGGGCTCTTCTGGGCTCTGTCGGGCCCTGTCGGGCTCTGTCGGGCTCTGTCGGGCTCTGTCGGGCTCTACTGGGCCCTGTCGGGCCCTGTCGGGCCCTGTCGGGCTCTGTCGGGCTCTGTCGGGCTCTGTCGGGCTCTACTGGACTCTGTCGGGCTCTGTCGGGTTCTGTCGGGCTCTGTCGGGCTCTGTCGGGCTCTGTCGGGCTCTACTGGGCCCTGTCGGGCTCTGTCGGGCTCTGTCGGGCCCTGTCGGGCCCTGTCGGGCTCTGTCGGGCCCTGTCGGGCCCTGTCGGGCTCTGTTGGGCTCTGTCGGGCTCTGTCGGGCCCTGTTGGGCCCTGTCGGGCTCTGTCGGGCTCTGTCGGGCTCTGTCGGGCCCTGTCGGGCCCTGTCGGGCTCTGTCGGGCCCTGTCGGGCTCTGTCGGGCTCTGTCGGGCTCTACTGGTCTCTGTCGGGCTCTGTCGGGCTCTGTCGGGCTCTACTGGGCCCTGTCGGGCTCTGTCGGGCTCTGTCGGGCCCTGTCGGGCTCTGTCGGGCCCTGTCGGGCTCTGTCGGGCTCTGTCGGGCTCTGTCGGGCCCTGTCGGGCCCTGTCGGGCTCTGTCGGGCCCTGTCGGGCTCTGTCGGGCTCTGTCGGGCTCTGTCGGGCTCTGTCGGGCTCTACTGGGCTCTGTCGGGCTCTGTCGGGCTCTGTCGGGCCCTGTCGGGCTCTGTCGGGATCTGTCGGGCCCTGTCGGGCTCTACTGGGCCCTGTCGGGCGCTGTCGGGTTCTGTCGGGCTCTGTCGGGCCCTGTCGGGCCCTGTCGGGCTCTGTCGGGCTCTGTCGGGCTCTGTCGGGCTCTACTGGGCCCTGTCGGGTTCTGTCGGGCTCTGTCGGGCTCTGTCGGGCTCTACTGGGCCCTGTCGGGCTCTGTCGAGCCCTGTCGGGTCCTGTCGGGCTCTGTCGGGCTCTGTCGGGCTCTGTCGGGCTCTGTCGGGCCCTCTCGGGCTCTGTCGGGCTCTACTGGGCCCTGTCGGACCCTGTCGGGCTCTGTCGGGCTCTGTCGGGCCCTGTCGGGCTCTGTCGGGCTCTGTCGGGCTCTGTCGGGCTCTACTGGGCCCTGTCGGACTCTGTCGGGCTCTGTCGGGCTCTGTCGGGCTCTGACGGGTTCTGTCGGGCTCTGTCGGGCTCTACTGGGCCCTGTCGGGCCCTGTCGGGCCCTGTCGGGCTCTGTCGGGCTCTGTCGGGCTCTGTCGGGCCCTACTGGGCTCTACTGGGCTCTGTCGGGCTCTGTCGGGTTCTGTCGGGCTCTGTCGGGCTCTGTCGTGCCCGGTCGGGCTCTGTCGGGCTCTGTGGGGCCCTGTCGGGCCCTGTCGGGCTCTGTCGGGCCCTGTCGGGCCCTGTCGGGCTCTGTCGGGCTCTGTCGGGCCCTGTCGGGCTCTGTCGGGCTCTGTCGGGCTCTGTCGGGCTCTACTGGGCCCTGTCGGGCCTGTCGGGCTCTGTGGGGCCCTGTCGGGCCCTGTCGGGCTCTGTCGGGCTCTCTCGGGCTCTGTCGGGCTCTACTGGGCCCTGTCGGGCTCTGTCGGGCTCTGTCGGGCTCTGTCGGGCCCTGTCGGGCCCTGTCGGGCTCTGTCGGGCCCTGTCGGGCCCTGTCGGGCTCTGTCGGGCTCTACTGGGCCCTGTCGGGCTCTGTCGGGCTCTGTCGGGCTCTACTGGGCCCTGTCGGGCTCTGTCGGGCTCTGTCGGGCCCTGTCGGGCCCTGTCGGGCTCTGTCAGGCTCTGTCGGGCCCTGTCGGGCTCTACTGGGCTCTACTGGGCTCCGTGAGGCTCTGTCGGGCTCTACTGGGCCCTGTCGGGTTCTGTCGGGCCCTGTCGGGCTCTGTCGGGCTCTGTCGGGCCCTGTCGGGCTCTGTCGTGCTCTGTCGGGCTCTGTCGGGCTCTACTGGGCTCTACTGGGCTCTGTCGGGCTCTGTCGGGCTCTACTGGGCCCTGTCGGGCTCTGTCGGGCTCTGTCGGGCCCTGTCGGGCTCTGTCGGGCTCTGTCGGGCTCTGTCGGGCTCTACTGGGCTCTACTGGGCTCTGTCGGGCTCTGTCGGGCTCTACTGGGCCCTGTCGGGCTCTGTCGGGCCCTGTCGGGCCCTGTCGGGCTCTGTCGGGCTCTGTCGGGCTCTGTCGGGCCCTCTCGGCTCTGTCGGGCTCTACTGGGCCCTGTCGGGCCCTGTCGGGCTCTGTCGGGCTCTGTCGGGCCCTGTCGGGCTCTGTCGGGCTCTGTCGGGCTCTGTCGGGCTCTGTCGGGCTCTACTGGGCCCTGTCGTACTCTGTCGGGCTCTGTCGGGCTCTGTCGGGCTCTGACGGGTTCTGTCGGGCTCTGTCGGGCTCTGTCGGGCTCTACTGGCCCTGTCGGGCCCTGTCGGGCTCTGTCGGGCTCTGTCGGGCTCTGTCGGACCCTGTCGGGCTCTGTCGGGCTCTGTCAGGCTCTGTCGGGCTCTACTGGGCCCCGTCGGGCCCTGTCGGGCTCTGTCGGGCTCTGTCGGGCCCTGTCAGGCTCTGTCGGGCTCTGTCGGGCTCTACTGGGCCCTGTCTGGCCCTGTCGGGCTCTGTCGGGCCCTGTCGGGCCCTGTCGGGCTCTGTCGGGCTCTGTCGGGCCCTGTCGGGCCCTGTCGGGCTCTGTCGGGCTCTGTCGGGCCCTGTCGGGCTCTGTCGGGCTCTGTCGGGCTCTCTCGGGCTCTGTCGGGCTCTACTGGGCTCTGTCGGGCTCTGTCGGGCTCTGTCGGGCTCTACTGGGCCCTGTCGGGCTCTGTCAGGCTCTGTCGGGCCCTGTCGGGCTCTGTCGGGCTCTGTCGGGCTCTGTCGGGCCCTGTCGGGCTCTGTCGGGCTCTGTCGGGCTCTGTCGGGCTCTACAGGGCCCTGTCGGGCTCTGTCGGGCTCTGTCGGGCTCTACTGGGCCCTGTCGGGCCCTGTCGGGCTCTGTCGGGCTCTGTCGGGCTCTGTCGGGCTCAACTGGTCTCTGTCGGGCTCTGTCGGGCTCTGTCGGGCTCTGTCGGGCTCTACTGGGCTCTCCTGGGCTCTGTCGGGCTCTGTCGGTCTCTACTGGGCCCTGTCGGGCTCTGTCGGGCTCTGTTGGGCCCTGTCGAGCTCTGTCGGGCTCTGTCGGGCCCTGTCGGGCCCTGTCGGGCTCTGTCGGGCTCTGTCGGGCTCTACTGGGCCCTGTCGGGCTCTGTCGGGCTCTGTCGGGCTCTGTCGGGCCCTGTCGGGCTCTGTCGGGCTCTGTCGGGCCCTGTCGGACCCTGTCGGGCCCTGTCGGGCTCTGTCGGGCTCTACTGGGCCCTGTCGGGCTCTACTGGGCCCTGTCGGGCTCTACTGGGCCCTGTCGGGCTCTGTCGGGCTCTGTCGGGCCCTGTCGGGCTCTGTCGGGCTCTGTCGGGCTCTGTCGGGCCTGTCGGGCTCTGTCGGGCTCTGTTGGGCCCTGTCGGGCCCTGTCGGGCTCTGTCGGGCCCTGTCGGGCTCTGTCGGGCTCTGTCGGGCTCTGTCGGGCTCTACTGGTCTCTGTCGGGCTCTGTCGGGCTCTGTCGGGCCCTGTCGGGCTCTGTCGGGCTCTACTGGGCTCTGTCGGGCTCTGTCGGGCTCTGTCGGGCCCTGTCGGGCTCTGTCGGGCTCTGTCGGGCTCTCTCGGGCTCTACTGGGCCCTGTCGGGCCCTGTCGGGCTCTGTCGGGCTCTGTCGGGCTCTGTCGGGCCCTGTATGGCTCTGTCGGGCTCTCTCGGGCTCTGTCGGGCCCTCTCGGGCTCTGTCGGGCTCTACTGGGCCCTGTCGGGCCCTGTCGGGCTCTGTCGGGCTCTGTCGGGCTCTGTCGGGCTCTACTGGGCCCTGTTGGACTCTGTCGGGCTCTGTCGTGCTCTGTCGGGCTCTGACGGGTTCTGTCGGGCTCTGTCGGGCTCTACTGGGCCCTGTCGGGCCCTGTCGGGCTCTGTCGGGCTCTGTCGGGCTCTACTGGGCTCTGTCGGGCTCTGTCGGGCTCTGTCGGGCTCTGTCGGGCCCTGTCGGGCTCTGTCGGGCTCTGTCGTGCCCTGTCGGGCTCTGTCGGGCCCTGTCGGGCCCTGTCGCGCCCTGTCGGGCTCTGTCGGGCCCTGTCGGGCCCTGTCGGGCTCTGTCGGGATCTGTCGGGCCCTGTCGGGCTCTGTCGGGCTCTGTCGGGCTCTGTCGGGCTCTACTGGGCCCTGTCGGGCCCTGTCGGGCTCTGTCGGGCTCTGTCGGGCTCTGTCGGGCTCTACTGGGCTCTGTCGGGCCCTGTCGGGCCCTGTCGGGCTCTGTCGGGCTCTGTCGGGCCCTGTCGGGCCCTGTCGGGCTCTGTCGGAATCTGTCGGGCTCTACTGGGCCCTGTCGGGCCCTGTCGGACTCTGTCGGGCCCTGTCGGGCTCTGTCGGGCTCTGTCGGGCCCTGTCGGGCTCTGTCGGGCTCTGTCGGGCTCTGTCGGGCTCTACTGGGCCCTGTCGGGCTCTGTCGGGCTCTGTCGGCCTCTACTGGGCCCTGTCGGGCTCTGTCGGGCTCTGTCGGGCCCTGTCGGTCCCTGTCGGGCTCTGTCAGGCTCTGTCGGGCTCTGTCGGGCTCGACAGGGCCCTGTCAGGCCCTGTCGGGCCCTGTCGGGCTCTACTGGTCTCTACTGGGCTCTGTCGGGCTCTGTCGGGCTCTACTGGGCCCTGTCGGGCTCTCTCGGGCCCTGTCGGGCTCTGTCGGGCTCTGTCGGGCTCTGTCGGGCTCTACTGGGCTCTACTGGGCTCTGTCGGGCTCTGTCGTTCTCTACTAGGCCCTGTCGGACCCTGTCGGGCCCTGTCGGGCTCTGTCGGGCTCTGTCGGGTTCTGTCGGGCTCTACTGGGCTCTGTCGGGCTCTGTCGGGCTCTGTCGGGCTCTGTCGGGCTCTACTGGGCCCTGTCGGGCCCTGTCGGGCCCTGTCGGGCTCTGTCGGGCCCTGTCGGGCTCTGTCGGGCTCTGTCGGGCTCTGTCGGGCTCTACTGCGCTCTGTTGGGCTCTTCCGGGCTCTGTCGGGCTCTGTCGGGCTCTGTCGGGCTCTACTGGGCCCTGTCGGGCTCTGTCGGGCTCTGTCGGGCCCTGTCGGGCTCTGTCGGGCCCTGTCGGGCCCTGTCGGGCTCTGTCGGGCTCTGTCGGGCTCTGTCGGGCTCTACTGGGCCCTGTCGGGCCCTGTCGGGCTCTGTCGGGCTCTGTCGGGCTCTACTGGGCCCTGTCGGGCTCTGTCGGGCTCTGTCGGGCCCTGTCGGGCCCTGTCGGGCTCTGTCAGGCTCTGTCGGGCTCTGTCGGGCTCTACTGGGCCCTGTCGGGCCCTGTCGGGCCCTGTCGGGCTCTACTGGGCTCTAGTGGGCTCTGTCGGGCTCTTTCGGGCTCTACTGGGCCCTGTCGGGCCCTGTCGGGCCCTGTCGGGCCCTGTCGGGCTCTGTCGGGCCCTGTCGGGCCCTGTCGGGCTCTGTCGGGCCCTGTCGGGCCCTGTCGGGCTCTGTCGGGCTCTGTCGGGCTCTACTGGGCTCTACTGGGCTCTGTCGGGCTCTGTCGGGCTCTACTGGGCCCTGTCGGGCCCTGTCGGGCCCTGTCGGGCTCTGTCGGGCTCTACTGGGCTCTGTCGGGCTCTGTCGGGCTCTGTCGGGCTCTACTGGGCCCTGTCGGGCTCTGTCGGGCCCTGTCGGGCTCTGTCGGGCTCTGTCGGGTTCTGTCGGGCCCTGTCGGGCTCTGTCGGGCCCTGTCGGGCTCTGTCGGGCTCTGTCGGGCTCTACTGGGCTCTGTCGGGCCCTGTCGGGCCCTTTCGGGCCCTGTCGGGCTCTGTCGGGCTCTGTCGGGCTCTACTGGGCCCTGTCGGGCCCTGTCGGGCTCTGTCGGGCCCTTTCGGGCCCTGTCGGGCTCTGTCGGGCTCTGTCGGGCCCTGTCGGGCTCTGTCGGGCCCTGTCGGGCTCTGTCGGGCTCTGTCGGGCTCTCTCGGGCTCTGTCGGGCTCTACTGGGCTCTGTCGGGCTCTGTCGGGCTCTGTCGGGCTCTGTCGGGCTCTACTGGGCCCTGTCGGGCTCTGTCAGGCCCTGTCGGGCCCTGTCGGGCTCTGTCGGGCTCTGTCGGGCTCTGTCGGGCCCTGTCGGGCCCTGTCGGGCTCTGTCGGGCTCTATCGGGCTCTACTGGGCTCTGTCAGGCTCTACTGGGCTCTACTGGGCCCTGTCGGGCTCTGTCGGGCTCTGTCGGGCTCTACTGGGCTCTGTCGGGCCCTGTCGGGCTCTGTCGGGCTCTGTCGGGCCCTGTCGGGCTCTGTCGGGCTCTGTCGGGCTCTGTCGGGCTCTACTGGGCTCTGTCGGGCTCTGTCGGGCTCTGTCGGGCTCTGTCGGGCTCTACTTGGCCCTGTCGGGCCCTGTCGCGCTCTGTCGGGCTCTGTCGGGCTCTGTCGGGCTCAACTGGTCTCTGTCGGGCTCTGTCGGGTTCTGTCGGGCTCTGTCGGGCTCTGTCGGGCTCTACTGGGCTCTACTGGGCTCTGTCGGGCTCTGTCGGTCTCTACTGGGCCCTGTCGGGCTCTGTCGGGCCCTGTCGGGCTCTGTCGGGCTCTGTCGGGCTCTGTCGGGTTCTGTCGGGCTCTGTCGGGCTCTGTCGGGCTCTTCTGGGCCCTGTCGGGCCCTGTCTGGCTCTGTCGGGCTCTGTCGGGCTCTGTCGGCCTCTACTGGGCCCTGTCGGGCTCTGTCGGGCTCTGTCGGGCTCTACTGGACTCTGTCGGGCTCTGTCCGGTTCTGTCGGGCTCTGTCGGGCTCTGTCGGGCTCTACTGGGCTCTGTCGGGCCCTGTCGGGCCCTGTCGGGCTCTGTCGGGCCCTGTCGGGCCCTGTCGGGCTCTGTCGGGCTCTGTCGGGCTCTGTCGGGCTCTGTCGGGCTCTACTGGGCTCTGTCGGGCCCTGTCGGGCCCTGTCGGGCTCTGTCGGGCTCTGTCGGGCCCTGTCGGGCTCTGTCGGGCTCTGTCGGGCTCTGTCGGGCCTGTCGGGCTCTGTCGGGCTCTGTCGGGCCCTGTCGGGCCCTGTCGGGCTCTGTCGGGCCCTGTCGGGCTCTGTCGGGCTCTGTCGGGCTCTGTCGGGCTCTACTGGTCTCTGTCGGGCTCTGTCGGGCTCTGTCGGGCCCTCTCGGGCTCTGTCGGGCTCTACTGGGCTCTGTCGGGCTCTGTCGGGCTCTGTCGGGCCCTGTCGGGCTCTGTCGGGCTCTGTCGGGCTCTCTCGGGCTCTACTGGGCCCTGTCGGGCCCTGTCGGGCTCTGTCGGGCTCTGTCGGGCTCTGTCGGGCCCTGTCGGGCTCTGTCGGGCTCTGTTGGGCTCTGTCGGGCCCTGTCGGGCTCTGTCGGGCTCTGTCGGGCTCTGTCGGGCTCTGTCGGGCCCTCTCGGGCTCTGTCGGGCTCTACTGGGCCCTGTCGGGCCCTGTCGGGCTCTGTCGGGCTCTACTGGGCCCTGTTGGACTCTGTCGGGCTCTGTCGGGCTCTGTCGGGCTCTGACGGGTTCTGTCGGGCTCTGTCGGGCTCTACTGGGCCCTGTCGGGCCCTGTCGGGCTCTGTCGGGCTCTGTCGGGCTCTACTGGGCTCTACTGGGCTCTGTCGGGCTCTGTCGGGCTCTGTCGGGCTCTGTCGGGCCCTGTCGGGCTCTGTCGGGCTCTGTCGTGCCCTGTCGGGCTCTGTCGGGCCCTGTCGGGCCCTGTCGCGCCCTGTCGGGCTCTGTCGGGCCCTGTCGGGCCCTGTCGGGCTCTGTCGGGATCTGTCGGGCCCTGTCGGGCTCTGTCGGGCTCTGTCGGGCTCTGTCGGGCTCTACTGGGCCCTGTCGGGCCCTGTCGGGCTCTGTCGGGCTCTGTCGGGCTCTGTCGGGCTCTACTGGGCTCTGTCGGGCCCTGTCGGGCCCTGTCGGGCTCTGTCGGGCTCTGTCGGGCCCTGTCGGGCCCTGTCGGGCTCTGTCGGAATCTGTCGGGCTCTACTGGGCCCTGTCGGGCCCTGTCGGACTCTGTCGGGCCCTGTCGGGCTCTGTCGGGCTCTGTCGGGCCCTGTCGGGCTCTGTCGGGCTCTGTCGGGCTCTGTCGGGCTCTACTGGGCCCTGTCGGGCTCTGTCGGGCTCTGTCGGGCTCTACTGGGCCCTGTCGGGCTCTGTCGGGCTCTGTCGGGCCCTGTCGGTCCCTGTCGGGCTCTGTCAGGCTCTGTCGGGCTCTGTCGGGCTCGACAGGGCCCTGTCAGGCCCTGTCGGGCCCTGTCGGGCTCTACTGGTCTCTACTGGGCTCTGTCGGGCTCTGTCGGGCTCTACTGGGCCCTGTCGGGCTCTGTCGGGCCCTGTCGGGCTCTGTCGGGCTCTGTCGGGCTCTGTCGGGCTCTACTGGGCTCTACTGGGCTCTGTCGGGCTCTGTCGTTCTCTACTAGGCCCTGTCGGACCCTGTCGGGCCCTGTCGGGCTCTGTCGGGCTCTGTCGGGTTCTGTCGGGCTCTACTGGGCTCTGTCGGGCTCTGTCGGGCTCTGTCGGGCTCTGTCGGGCTCTACTGGGCCCTGTCGGGCCCTGTCGGGCCCTGTCGGGCTCTGTCGGGCCCTGTCGGGCTCTGTCGGGCTCTGTCGGGCTCTGTCGGGCTCTACTGGGCTCTGTTGGGCTCTGTCGGGCTCTGTCGGGCTCTGTCGGGCTCTGTCGGGCTCTACTGGGCCCTGTCGGGCTCTGTCGGGCTCTGTCGGGCCCTGTCGGGCTCTGTCGGGCCCTGTCGGGCCCTGTCGGGCTCTGTCGGGCTCTGTCGGGCTCTGTCGGGCTCTACTGGGCCCTGTCGGGCCCTGTCGGGCTCTGTCGGGCTCTGTCGGGCTCTACTGGGCCCTGTCGGGCTCTGTCGGGCTCTGTCGGGCCCTGTCGGGCCCTGTCGGGCTCTGTCAGGCTCTGTCGGGCTCTGTCGGGCTCTACTGGGCCCTGTCGGGCCCTGTCGGGCCCTCTCGGGCTCTACTGGGCTCTAGTGGGCTCTGTCGGGCTCTTTCGGGCTCTACTGGGCCCTGTCGGGCCCTGTCGGGCCCTGTCGGGCCCTGTCGGGCTCTGTCGGGCCCTGTCGGGCCCTGTCGGGCTCTGTCGGGCCCTGTCGGGCCCTGTCGGGCTCTGTCGGGCTCTGTCGGGCTCTACTGGGCTCTACTGGGCTCTGTCGGGCTCTGTCGGGCTCTGTCGGGTTCTGTCGGGCTCTGTCGGGCTCTGTCGTGCCCTGTCGGGCTCTGTCGGGCTCTGTCGGGCTCTGTCGGGTTCTGTCGGGCTCTGTCGGGCTCTGTCGGGCTCTGTCGGGCTCTTCTGGGCTCTGTCGGGCCCTGTCGGGCTCTGTCGGGCTCTGTCGGGCTCTGTCGGGCTCTACTGGGCCCTGTCGGGCCCTGTCGGGCCCTGTCGGGCTCTGTCGGGCTCTGTCGGGCTCTGTCGGGCTCTACTGGACTCTGTCGGGCTCTGTCGGGTTCTGTCGGGCTCTGTCGGGCTCTGTCGGGCTCTGTCGGGCTCTACTGGGCCCTGTCGGGCTCTGTCGGGCTCTGTCGGGCCCTGTCGGGCCCTGTCGGGCTCTGTCGGGCCCTGTCGGGCCCTGTCGGGCTCTGTTGGGCTCTGTCGGGCTCTGTCGGGCCCTGTTGGGCCCTGTCGGGCTCTGTCGGGCTCTGTCGGGCTCTGTCGGGCCCTGTCGGGCCCTGTCGGGCTCTGTCGGGCCCTGTCGGGCTCTGTCGGGCTCTGTCGGGCTCTACTGGTCTCTGTCGGGCTCTGTCGGGCTCTGTCGGGCTCTACTGGGCCCTGTCGGGCTCTGTCGGGCTCTGTCGGGCCCTGTCGGGCTCTGTCGGGCCCTGTCGGGCTCTGTCGGGCCCTGTCGGGCTCTGTCGGGCCCTGTCGGGCCCTGTCGGGCTCTGTCGGGCCCTGTCGGGCTCTGTCGGGCTCTGTCGGGCTCTGTCGGGCTCTACTGGGCTCTGTCGGGCTCTGTCGGGCTCTGTCGGGCCCTGTCGGGCTCTGTCGGGATCTGTCGGGCCCTGTCGGGCTCTACTGGGCCCTGTCGGGCGCTGTCGGGTTCTGTCGGGCTCTGTCGGGCCCTGTCGGGCCCTGTCGGGCTCTGTCGGGCTCTGTCGGGCTCTGTCGGGCTCTACTGGGCCCTGTCGGGTTCTGTCGGGCTCTGTCGGGCTCTGTCGGGCTCTACTGGGCCCTGTCGGGCTCTGTCGAGCCCTGTCGGGTCCTGTCGGGCTCTGTCGGGCTCTGTCGGGCTCTGTCGGGCTCTGTCGGGCCCTCTCGGGCTCTGTCGGGCTCTACTGGGCCCTGTCGGACCCTGTCGGGCTCTGTCGGGCTCTGTCGGGCCCTGTCGGGCTCTGTCGGGCTCTGTCGGGCTCTGTCGGGCTCTACTGGGCCCTGTCGGACTCTGTCGGGCTCTGTCGGGCTCTGTCGGGCTCTGACGGGTTCTGTCGGGCTCTGTCGGGCTCTACTGGGCCCTGTCGGGCCCTGTCGGGCCCTGTCGGGCTCTGTCGGGCTCTGTCGGGCTCTGTCGGGCCCTACTGGGCTCTACTGGGCTCTGTCGGGCTCTGTCGGGTTCTGTCGGGCTCTGTCGGGCTCTGTCGTGCCCGGTCGGGCTCTGTCGGGCTCTGTGGGGCCCTGTCGGGCCCTGTCGGGCTCTGTCGGGCCCTGTCGGGCCCTGTCGGGCTCTGTCGGGCTCTGTCGGGCCCTGTCGGGCTCTGTCGGGCTCTGTCGGGCTCTGTCGGGCTCTACTGGGCCCTGTCGGGCCTGTCGGGCTCTGTGGGGCCCTGTCGGGCCCTGTCGGGCTCTGTCGGGCTCTCTCGGGCTCTGTCGGGCTCTACTGGGCCCTGTCGGGCTCTGTCGGGCTCTGTCGGGCTCTGTCGGGCCCTGTCGGGCCCTGTCGGGCTCTGTCGGGCCCTGTCGGGCCCTGTCGGGCTCTGTCGGGCTCTACTGGGCCCTGTCGGGCTCTGTCGGGCTCTGTCGGGCTCTACTGGGCCCTGTCGGGCTCTGTCGGGCTCTGTCGGGCCCTGTCGGGCCCTGTCGGGCTCTGTCAGGCTCTGTCGGGCCCTGTCGGGCTCTACTGGGCTCTACTGGGCTCCGTGAGGCTCTGTCGGGCTCTACTGGGCCCTGTCGGGTTCTGTCGGGCCCTGTCGGGCTCTGTCGGGCTCTGTCGGGCCCTGTCGGGCTCTGTCGTGCTCTGTCGGGCTCTGTCGGGCTCTACTGGGCTCTACTGGGCTCTGTCGGGCTCTGTCGGGCTCTACTGGGCCCTGTCGGGCTCTGTCGGGCCCTGTCGGGCCCTGTCGGGCCCTGTCGGGCTCTGTCGGGCTCTGTCGGGCTCTGTCGGGCCCTCTCGGCTCTGTCGGGCTCTACTGGGCCCTGTCGGGCCCTGTCGGGCTCTGTCGGGCTCTGTCGGGCCCTGTCGGGCTCTGTCGGGCTCTGTCGGGCTCTGTCGGGCTCTGTCGGGCTCTACTGGGCCCTGTCGTACTCTGTCGGGCTCTGTCGGGCTCTGTCGGGCTCTGACGGGTTCTGTCGGGCTCTGTCGGGCTCTGTCGGGCTCTACTGGCCCTGTCGGGCCCTGTCGGGCTCTGTCGGGCTCTGTCGGGCTCTGTCGGACCCTGTCGGGCTCTGTCGGGCTCTGTCAGGCTCTGTCGGGCTCTACTGGGCCCCGTCGGGCCCTGTCGGGCTCTGTCGGGCTCTGTCGGGCCCTGTCAGGCTCTGTCGGGCTCTGTCGGGCTCTACTGGGCCCTGTCGGGCCCTGTCGGGCTCTGTCGGGCCCTGTCGGGCCCTGTCGGGCTCTGTCGGGCTCTGTCGGGCCCTGTCGGGCCCTGTCGGGCTCTGTCGGGCTCTGTCGGGCCCTGTCGGGCTCTGTCGGGCTCTGTCGGGCTCTCTCGGGCTCTGTCGGGCTCTACTGGGCTCTGTCGGGCTCTGTCGGGCTCTGTCGGGCTCTACTGGGCCCTGTCGGGCTCTGTCAGGCTCTGTCGGGCCCTGTCGGGCTCTGTCGGGCTCTGTCGGGCTCTGTCGGGCCCTGTCGGGCTCTGTCGGGCTCTGTCGGGCTCTGTCGGGCTCTACAGGGCCCTGTCGGGCTCTGTCGGGCTCTGTCGGGCTCTACTGGGCCCTGTCGGGCCCTGTCGGGCTCTGTCGGGCTCTGTCGGGCTCTGTCGGGCTCAACTGGTCTCTGTCGGGCTCTGTCGGGCTCTGTCGGGCTCTGTCGGGCTCTACTGGGCTCTCCTGGGCTCTGTCGGGCTCTGTCGGTCTCTACTGGGCCCTGTCGGGCTCTGTCGGGCTCTGTTGGGCCCTGTCGAGCTCTGTCGGGCTCTGTCGGGCCCTGTCGGGCCCTGTCGGGCTCTGTCGGGCTCTGTCGGGCTCTACTGGGCCCTGTCGGGCTCTGTCGGGCTCTGTCGGGCTCTGTCGGGCCCTGTCGGGCTCTGTCGGGCTCTGTCGGGCCCTGTCGGACCCTGTCGGGCCCTGTCGGGCTCTGTCGGGCTCTACTGGGCCCTGTCGGGCTCTACTGGGCCCTGTCGGGCTCTACTGGGCCCTGTCGGGCTCTGTCGGGCTCTGTCGGGCCCTGTCGGGCTCTGTCGGGCTCTGTCGGGCTCTGTCGGGCCTGTCGGGCTCTGTCGGGCTCTGTTGGGCCCTGTCGGGCCCTGTCGGGCTCTGTCGGGCCCTGTCGGGCTCTGTCGGGCTCTGTCGGGCTCTGTCGGGCTCTACTGGTCTCTGTCGGGCTCTGTCGGGCTCTGTCGGGCCCTGTCGGGCTCTGTCGGGCTCTACTGGGCTCTGTCGGGCTCTGTCGGGCTCTGTCGGGCCCTGTCGGGCTCTGTCGGGCTCTGTCGGGCTCTCTCGGGCTCTACTGGGCCCTGTCGGGCCCTGTCGGGCTCTGTCGGGCTCTGTCGGGCTCTGTCGGGCCCTGTATGGCTCTGTCGGGCTCTCTCGGGCTCTGTCGGGCCCTCTCGGGCTCTGTCGGGCTCTACTGGGCCCTGTCGGGCCCTGTCGGGCTCTGTCGGGCTCTGTCGGGCTCTGTCGGGCTCTACTGGGCCCTGTTGGACTCTGTCGGGCTCTGTCGTGCTCTGTCGGGCTCTGACGGGTTCTGTCGGGCTCTGTCGGGCTCTACTGGGCCCTGTCGGGCCCTGTCGGGCTCTGTCGGGCTCTGTCGGGCTCTACTGGGCTCTGTCGGGCTCTGTCGGGCTCTGTCGGGCTCTGTCGGGCCCTGTCGGGCTCTGTCGGGCTCTGTCGTGCCCTGTCGGGCTCTGTCGGGCCCTGTCGGGCCCTGTCGCGCCCTGTCGGGCTCTGTCGGGCCCTGTCGGGCCCTGTCGGGCTCTGTCGGGATCTGTCGGGCCCTGTCGGGCTCTGTCGGGCTCTGTCGGGCTCTGTCGGGCTCTACTGGGCCCTGTCGGGCCCTGTCGGGCTCTGTCGGGCTCTGTCGGGCTCTGTCGGGCTCTACTGGGCTCTGTCGGGCCCTGTCGGGCCCTGTCGGGCTCTGTCGGGCTCCGTCGGGCCCTGTCGGGCCCTGTCGGGCTCTGTCGGAATCTGTCGGGCTCTACTGGGCCCTGTCGGGCCCTGTCGGACTCTGTCGGGCCCTGTCGGGCTCTGTCGGGCTCTGTCGGGCCCTGTCGGGCTCTGTCGGGCTCTGTCGGGCTCTGTCGGGCTCTACTGGGCCCTGTCGGGCTCTGTCGGGCTCTGTCGGCCTCTACTGGGCCCTGTCGGGCTCTGTCGGGCTCTGTCGGGCCCTGTCGGTCCCTGTCGGGCTCTGTCAGGCTCTGTCGGGCTCTGTCGGGCTCGACAGGGCCCTGTCAGGCCCTGTCGGGCCCTGTCGGGCTCTACTGGTCTCTACTGGGCTCTGTCGGGCTCTGTCGGGCTCTACTGGGCCCTGTCGGGCTCTCTCGGGCCCTGTCGGGCTCTGTCGGGCTCTGTCGGGCTCTGTCGGGCTCTACTGGGCTCTACTGGGCTCTGTCGGGCTCTGTCGTTCTCTACTAGGCCCTGTCGGACCCTGTCGGGCCCTGTCGGGCTCTGTCGGGCTCTGTCGGGTTCTGTCGGGCTCTACTGGGCTCTGTCGGGCTCTGTCGGGCTCTGTCGGGCTCTGTCGGGCTCTACTGGGCCCTGTCGGGCCCTGTCGGGCCCTGTCGGGCTCTGTCGGGCCCTGTCGGGCTCTGTCGGGCTCTGTCGGGCTCTGTCGGGCTCTACTGCGCTCTGTTGGGCTCTGTCGGGCTCTGTCGGGCTCTGTCGGGCTCTGTCGGGCTCTACTGGGCCCTGTCGGGCTCTGTCGGGCTCTGTCGGGCCCTGTCGGGCTCTGTCGGGCCCTGTCGGGCCCTGTCGGGCTCTGTCGGGCTCTGTCGGGCTCTGTCGGGCTCTACTGGGCCCTGTCGGGCCCTGTCGGGCTCTGTCGGGCTCTGTCGGGCTCTACTGGGCCCTGTCGGGCTCTGTCGGGCTCTGTCGGGCCCTGTCGGGCCCTGTCGGGCTCTGTCAGGCTCTGTCGGGCTCTGTCGGGCTCTACTGGGCCCTGTCGGGCCCTGTCGGGCCCTGTCGGGCTCTACTGGGCTCTAGTGGGCTCTGTCGGGCTCTTTCGGGCTCTACTGGGCCCTGTCGGGCCCTGTCGGGCCCTGTCGGGCCCTGTCGGGCTCTGTCGGGCCCTGTCGGGCCCTGTCGGGCTCTGTCGGGCCCTGTCGGGCCCTGTCGGGCTCTGTCGGGCTCTGTCGGGCTCTACTGGGCTCTACTGGGCTCTGTCGGGCTCTGTCGGGCTCTACTGGGCCCTGTCGGGCCCTGTCGGGCCCTGTCGGGCTCTGTCGGGCTCTACTGGGCTCTGTCGGGCTCTGTCGGGCTCTGTCGGGCTCTACTGGGCCCTGTCGGGCTCTGTCGGGCCCTGTCGGGCTCTGTCGGGCTCTGTCGGGTTCTGTCGGGCCCTGTCGGGCTCTGTCGGGCCCTGTCGGGCTCTGTCGGGCTCTGTCGGGCTCTACTGGGCTCTGTCGGGCCCTGTCGGGCCCTTTCGGGCCCTGTCGGGCTCTGTCGGGCTCTGTCGGGCTCTACTGGGCCCTGTCGGGCCCTGTCGGGCTCTGTCGGGCCCTTTCGGGCCCTGTCGGGCTCTGTCGGGCTCTGTCGGGCCCTGTCGGGCTCTGTCGGGCCCTGTCGGGCTCTGTCGGGCTCTGTCGGGCTCTCTCGGGCTCTGTCGGGCTCTACTGGGCTCTGTCGGGCTCTGTCGGGCTCTGTCGGGCTCTGTCGGGCTCTACTGGGCCCTGTCGGGCTCTGTCAGGCCCTGTCGGGCCCTGTCGGGCTCTGTCGGGCTCTGTCGGGCTCTGTCGGGCCCTGTCGGGCCCTGTCGGGCTCTGTCGGGCTCTGTCGGGCTCTACTGGGCTCTGTCAGGCTCTACTGGGCTCTACTGGGCCCTGTCGGGCTCTGTCGGGCTCTGTCGGGCTCTACTGGGCTCTGTCGGGCCCTGTCGGGCTCTGTCGGGCTCTGTCGGGCCCTGTCGGGCTCTGTCGGGCTCTGTCGGGCTCTGTCGGGCTCTACTGGGCTCTGTCGGGCTCTGTCGGGCTCTGTCGGGCTCTGTCGGGCTCTACTTGGCCCTGTCGGGCCCTGTCGCGCTCTGTCGGGCTCTGTCGGGCTCTGTCGGGCTCAACTGGTCTCTGTCGGGCTCTGTCGGGTTCTGTCGGGCTCTGTCGGGCTCTGTCGGGCTCTACTGGGCTCTACTGGGCTCTGTCGGGCTCTGTCGGTCTCTACTGGGCCCTGTCGGGCTCTGTCGGGCCCTGTCGGGCTCTGTCGGGCTCTGTCGGGCTCTGTCGGGTTCTGTCGGGCTCTGTCGGGCTCTGTCGGGCTCTTCTGGGCCCTGTCGGGCCCTGTCTGGCTCTGTCGGGATCTGTCGGGCTCTGTCGGCCTCTACTGGGCCCTGTCGGGCTCTGTCGGGCTCTGTCGGGCTCTACTGGACTCTGTCGGGCTCTGTCCGGTTCTGTCGGGCTCTGTCGGGCTCTGTCGGGCTCTACTGGGCTCTGTCGGGCCCTGTCGGGCCCTGTCGGGCTCTGTCGGGCCCTGTCGGGCCCTGTCGGGCTCTGTCGGGCTCTGTCGGGCTCTGTCGGGCTCTACTGGGCTCTGTCGGGCCCTGTCGGGCCCTGTCGGGCTCTGTCGGGCTCTGTCGGGCCCTGTCGGGCTCTGTCGGGCTCTGTCGGGCTCTGTCGGGCCTGTCGGGCTCTGTCGGGCTCTGTCGGGCCCTGTCGGGCCCTGTCGGGCTCTGTCGGGCCCTGTCGGGCTCTGTCGGGCTCTGTCGGGCTCTGTCGGGCTCTACTGGTCTCTGTCGGGCTCTGTCGGGCTCTGTCGGGCCCTCTCGGGCTCTGTCGGGCTCTACTGGGCTCTGTCGGGCTCTGTCGGGCTCTGTCGGGCCCTGTCGGGCTCTGTCGGGCTCTGTCGGGCTCTCTCGGGCTCTACTGGGCCCTGTCGGGCCCTGTCGGGCTCTGTCGGGCTCTGTCGTGCTCTGTCGGGCCCTGTCGGGCTCTGTCGGGCTCTGTTGGGCTCTGTCGGGCCCTGTCGGGCTCTGTCGGGCTCTGTCGGGCTCTGTCGGGCCCTGTCGGGCCCTCTCGGGCTCTGTCGGGCTCTACTGGGCCCTGTCGGGCCCTGTCGGGCTCTGTCGGGCTCTGTCGGGCTCTGTCGGGCTCTACTGGGCCCTGTTGGACTCTGTCGGGCTCTGTCGGGCTCTGTCGGGCTCTGACGGGTTCTGTCGGGCTCTGTCGGGCTCTACTGGGCCCTGTCGGGCCCTGTCGGGCTCTGTCGGGCTCTGTCGGGCTCTACTGGGCTCTACTGGGCTCTGTCGGGCTCTGTCGGGCTCTGTCGGGCCCTGTCGGGCCCTGTCGGGCTCTGTCGGGCTCTGTCGTGCCCTGTCGGGCTCTGTCGGGCCCTGTCGGGCCCTGTCGCGCCCTGTCGGGCTCTGTCGGGCCCTGTCGGGCCCTGTCGGGCTCTGTCGGGATCTGTCGGGCCCTGTCGGGCTCTGTCGGGCTCTGTCGGGCTCTGTCGGGCTCTACTGGGCCCTGTCGGGCCCTGTCGGGCTCTGTCGGGCTCTGTCGGGCTCTGTCGGGCTCTACTGGGCTCTGTCGGGCCCTGTCGGGCCCTGTCGGGCTCTGTCGGGCTCTGTCGGGCCCTGTCGGGCCCTGTCGGGCTCTGTCGGAATCTGTCGGGCTCTACTGGGCCCTGTCGGGCCCTGTCGGACTCTGTCGGGCCCTGTCGGGCTCTGTCGGGCTCTGTCGGGCCCTGTCGGGCTCTGTCGGGCTCTGTCGGGCTCTGTCGGGCTCTACTGGGCCCTGTCGGGCTCTGTCGGGCTCTGTCGGGCTCTACTGGGCCCTGTCGGGCTCTGTCGGGCTCTGTCGGGCCCTGTCGGTCCCTGTCGGGCTCTGTCAGGCTCTGTCGGGCTCTGTCGGGCTCGACAGGGCCCTGTCAGGCCCTGTCGGGCCCTGTCGGGCTCTACTGGTCTCTACTGGGCTCTGTCGGGCTCTGTCGGGCTCTACTGGGCCCTGTCGGGCTCTGTCGGGCCCTGTCGGGCTCTGTCGGGCTCTGTCGGGCTCTGTCGGGCTCTACTGGGCTCTACTGGGCTCTGTCGGGCTCTGTCGTTCTCTACTAGGCCCTGTCGGACCCTGTCGGGCCCTGTCGGGCTCTGTCGGGCTCTGTCGGGTTCTGTCGGGCTCTACTGGGCTCTGTCGGGCTCTGTCGGGCTCTGTCGGGCTCTGTCGGGCTCTACTGGGCCCTGTCGGGCCCTGTCGGGCCCTGTCGGGCTCTGTCGGGCCCTGTCGGGCTCTGTCGGGCTCTGTCGGGCTCTGTCGGGCTCTACTGGGCTCTGTTGGGCTCTGTCGGGCTCTGTCGGGCTCTGTCGGGCTCTGTCGGGCTCTACTGGGCCCTGTCGGGCTCTGTCGGGCTCTGTCGGGCCCTGTCGGGCTCTGTCGGGCCCTGTCGGGCCCTGTCGGGCTCTGTCGGGCTCTGTCGGGCTCTGTCGGGCTCTACTGGGCCCTGTCGGGCCCTGTCGGGCTCTGTCGGGCTCTGTCGGGCTCTACTGGGCCCTGTCGGGCTCTGTCGGGCTCTGTCGGGCCCTGTCGGGCCCTGTCGGGCTCTGTCAGGCTCTGTCGGGCTCTGTCGGGCTCTACTGGGCCCTGTCGGGCCCTGTCGGGCCCTGTCGGGCTCTACTGGGCTCTAGTGGGCTCTGTCGGGCTCTTTCGGGCTCTACTGGGCCCTGTCGGGCCCTGTCGGGCCCTGTCGGGCCCTGTCGGGCTCTGTCGGGCCCTGTCGGGCCCTGTCGGGCTCTGTCGGGCCCTGTCGGGCCCTGTCGGGCTCTGTCGGGCTCTGTCGGGCTCTACTGGGCTCTACTGGGCTCTGTCGGGCTCTGTCGGGCTCTACTGGGCCCTGTCGGGCCCTGTCGGGCCCTGTCGGGCTCTGTCGGGCTCTACTGGGCTCTGTCGGGCTCTGTCGGGCTCTGTCGGGCTCTACTGGGCCCTGTCGGGCCCTGTCGGGCCCTGTCGGGCTCTGTCGGGCTCTGTCGGGTTCTGTCGGGCCCTGTCGGGCTCTGTCGGGCCCTGTCGGGCTCTGTCGGGCTGTGTCGGGCTCTGTCGGGCTCTGTCGGGCTCTACTGGGCTCTGTCGGGCCCTGTCGGGCCCTTTCGGGCCCTGTCGGGCTCTGTCGGGCTCTGTCGGGCTCTACTGGGCCCTGTCGGGCCCTGTCGGGCTCTGTCGGGCCCTGTCGGGCCCTGTCGGGCCCTGTCGGGCTCTGTCGGGCCCTGTCGGGCTCTGTCGGGCTCTGTCGGGCTCTCTCGGGCTCTGTCGGGCTCTACTGGGCTCTGTCGGGCTCTGTCGGGCTCTGTCGGGCTCTACTGGGCCCTGTCGGGCCCTGTCGGGCCCTGTCGGGCTCTGTCGGGCTCTGTCGGGTTCTGTCGGGCCCTGTCGGGCTCTGTCGGGCCCTGTCGGGCTCTGTCGGGCTGTGTCGGGCTCTGTCGGGCTCTGTCGGGCCCTGTCGGGCCCTGTCGGGCTCTGTCGGGCTCTGTCGGGCTCTACTGGGCTCTGTCAGGCTCTACTGGGCTCTACTGGGCCCTGTCGGGCTCTGTCGGTCTCTGTCGGGCTCTACTGGGCTCTGTCGGGCCCTGTCGGGCTCTGTCGGGCTCTGTCGGGCCCTGTCGGGCTCTGTCGGGCTCTGTCGGGCCCTGTCGGGCTCTGTCGGGCTCTGTCGGGCTCTGTCGGGCTCTACTGGGCTCTGTCGGGCTCTGTCGGGCTCTGTCGGGCTCTGTCGGGCTCTACTTGGCCCTGTCGGGCCCTGTCGCGCTCTGTCGGGCTCTGTCGGGCTCTGTCGGGCTCAACTGGTCTCTGTCGGGCTCTGTCGGGTTCTGTCGGGCTCTGTCGGGCTCTGTCGGGCTCTACTGGGCTCTACTGGGCTCTGTCGGGCTCTGTCGGTCTCTACTGGGCCCTGTCGGGCTCTGTCGGGCTCTGTCGGGCCCTGTCGGGCTCTGTCGGGCTCTGTCGGGCTCTGTCGGGTTCTGTCGGGCTCTGTCGGGCTCTGTCGGGCTCTTCTGGGCCCTGTCGGGCCCTGTCTGGCTCTGTCGGGCTCTGTCGGGCTCTGTCGGCCTCTACTGGGCCCTGTCAGGCTCTGTCGGGCTCTGTCGGGCTCTACTGGACTCTGTCGGGCTCTGTCGGGTTCTGTCGGGCTCTGTCGGGCTCTGTCGGGTTCTGTCGGGCTCTGTCGGGCTCTGTCGGGCTCTACTGGGCTCTGTCGGGCCCTGTCGGGCCCTGTCGGGCTCTGTCGGGCCCTGTCGGGCCCTGTCGGGCTCTGTCGGGCTCTGTCGGGCTCTGTCGGGCCCTGTCGGGCCCTGTCGGGTTCTGTCGGGCTCTGTCGGGCCCTGTCGGGCTCTGTCGGGCTCTGTCGGGCTCTGTCGGGCTCTACTGGTCTCTGTCGGGCTCTGTCGGGCTCTGTCGGGCTCTGTCGGGCTCTACTGGGCCCTGTCGGGCCCTGTCGGGCTCTGTCGGGCTCTGTCGGGCCCTGTCGGGCCCTGTCGGGCCCTGTCGGGCTCTGTCGGGCCCTGTCGGGCTCTGTCGGGCTCTACTGGGCCCTGTCGGGCTCTGTCGGGCTCTGTCGGGCTCTGTCGGGCCCTGTCGGGCTCTGTCGGGCTCTACTGGGCTCTGTCGGGCTCTGTCGGGCTCTGTCGGGCCCTGTCGGGCTCTGTCGGGCTCTGTCGGGCCCTGTCGGGCTCTACTGGGCCCTGTCGGGCGCTGTCGGGTTCTGTCGGGCTCTGTCGGGCTCTGTCGGGCCCTGTCGGTCTCTGTCGGGCTCTGTCGGCCTCTGTCGGGCTCTACGGGGCCCTGTCGGGTTCTGTCGGGCTCTGTCGGGCTCTGTCGGGCTCTACTGGGCCCTGTCGGGCCCTGTCGGGCTCTGTCGGGTTCTGTCGGGCTCTGTCGGGCTCTACTGGGCCCTGTCGGGCCCTGTCGGGCTCTGTCGGGTTCTGTCGGGCCCTGTCGGGCCCTGTCGGGCTCTGTCGGGCTCTGTCGGGCCCTCTCGGGCTCTGTCGGGCTCTACTGGGCCCTGTCGGGCCCTGTCGGGCTCTGTCGGGCCCTGTCGGGCCCTGTCGGGCTCTGTCGGGCTCTGTCGGGCTCTACTGGGCCCTGTCGGACTCTGTCGGGCCCTGTCGGGCTCTGTCGGGCCCTGTCGGGCTCTGTCGGGCTCTGACGGGTTCTGTCGGGCTCTGTCGGGCTCTACTGGGCCCTGTCGGGCCCTGTCGGGCCCTGTCGGGCTCTGTCGGGCTCTGTCGGGCTCTGTCGGGCTCTGTCGGGCTCTACTGGGCCCTGTCGGGCTCTGTCGCGCTCTGTCGGGCCCTGTCGGGCCCTGTCGGGCTCTGTCGGGCTCTGTCGGGCTCTACTGGGCCCTGTCGGGCCCTGTCGGGCTCTGTCGGGCTCTGTCGGGCTCTGTCGGGCCCTGTCGGGCTCTGTCGGGCTCTGTCGGGCCCTGTCGGGCTCTGTCGGGCTCTGTCGGGCTCTGTTGGGCTCTGTCGGGCTCTACTGGGCCCGGTCGGGCTCTGTCGGGCTCTGTCGGGCTCTACTGGGCACTGTCGGGCTCTGTCGGGCTTTGTCGGGGCCTGTCGGTGCCTGTCGGGCTCTGTCAGGCTCTGTCGGGCTCTGTCGGGCTTGACAGGGCCCTGTCGGGCCCTGTCGGGCCCTGTCGGGCTCTACTGGGCTCTACTGGGCTCTGTCGGGTTCTGTTGGGCTCTACTGGGCCCTGTCGGGCCCTGTCGGGCTCTGTCGGGCCCTGTCGGGCTCTGTCGGGCTCTGTCGGGCCCTGTCGGGCTCTGTCGGCCTCTGTCGGGCTCTGTCGGGCTCTACTGGGCTCTACTGGGCTCTGTCGGGCTCTGTCGGGCTCTACTGGGCCCTGTCGGGCCCTGTCGGGCCCTGTCGGGCTCTGTCGGGCTCTACTGGGCTCTGTCGGGCTCTGTCGGGCTCTGTCGGGTTCTGTCGGGCTCTACTGGGCTCTGTCGGGCTCTGTCGGGCTCTGTCGGGCTCTACTGGGCCCTGTTGGGCTCTACTGGGCCCTGTCGGGCTCTGTCGGGCTCTGTCGGGCTCTGTCGGACCCTGTCGGGCCCTGTCGGGCTCTGTCGGGCTCTGTCGGGCTCTGTCGGGCTCTACGGGGCTCTGTCGGGCTCTACGGGGCTCTGTCGGGCTCTACGGGGCTCTGTCGGGCTCTGTCGGGCTCTGTCGGGCTCTACTGGGCCCTGTCGGGCTCTGTCGGGCTCTGTCGGGCCCTGTCGGGCTCTGTCGGGCTCTACTGGGCCCTGTCGGGCCCTGTCGCGCCCTGTAGGGCTCTACTGGGCTCTACTGGGCTCTGTCGGGCACTTTCGGGCTCTACTGGGCCCTGTCGGGCCCTGTCGGGCTCTGTCGGGCTCTGTCGGGCCCTGTCGGGCTCTGTCGGGCTCTGTCGGGCTCTACTGGGCCCTGTCGGGCCCTGTCGGGCTCTGTCGGGCTCTGTCGGGCCCTGTCGGGCTCTGTCGGGCTCTGTCGGGCTCTGTCGGGCCCTGTCGGGCCCTGTCGGGCTCTGTCGGGCCCTGTCGGGCTCTGTCGGGCTCTGTCGGGCTCTACTGGGCTCTGTCGGGCCCTGTCGGGCCCTGTCGGGCTCTACTGGGCTCTACTGGGCTCTGTCGGGCTCTGTCGGGCTCTACTGGGCTCTACTGGGCTCTACTGGGCTCTGTCGGGCCCTGTCGGGCCCTGCCGGGCTCTGTCGGGCCCTGTCGGGCCCTGTCGGGCTCTGTCGGGCTCTGTCGGGCTCTACTGGGCTCTACTGGGCTCTGTCGGGCTCTGTCGGGCTCTACTGGGCCCTGTCGGGCCCTGTCGGGCCCTGTCGGGCTCTGTCGGGCTCTACTGGGCTCTGTCGGGCTCTGTCGGGCTCTGTCGGGTTCTGTCGGGCTCTACTGGGCTCTGTCGGGCTCTGTCGGGCTCTGTCGGGCTCTACTGGGCCCTGTCGGGCTCTGTCGGGCTCTGTCGGGCTCTGTCGGACCCTGTCGGGCCCTGTCGGGCTCTGTCGGGCCCTGTCGGGCTCTGTCGGGCTCTGTCGGGCTCTGTCGGGCTCTACTGGGCTCTGTCGGGCTCTGTTGGGCTCTGTCGGGCTCTGTCGGGCTCTGTCGGGCTCTACTGGGCCCTGTCGGGCCCTGTCGGGCTCTGTCGGGCGCTGTCAGGCTCTGTCGGGCTCTGTCGGGCTCTACTGGGCCCTGTCGGGCTCTGTCGGGCTCTGTCGGGCCCTGTCGGGCCCTGTCGGGCTCTGTCAGGCTCTGTCGGGCTCTGTCGGGCTCTACTGGGCCCTGTCGGGCCCTGTCGGGCCCTGTCGGGCTCTACTGGGCTCTACTGGGCTCTGTCGGGCTCTTTCGGGCTCTACTGGGCCCTGTCGGGCCGTGTCGGGCCCTGTCGGGCTCTGTCGGGCTCTAATGGGCTCTGTCGGGCTCTGTAGGGCTCTGTCGGGCTCTACTGGGCTCTGTCGGGCTCTGTCGGGCTCTACTGGGCCCTGTCGGGCTCTGTCGGGCTCTGTCGGGCTCTGTCGGGCTCTACTGGGCCCTGTCGGGCTCTGTCGGGCTCTGTCGGGCCCTGTCGGGCTCTGTCGGGCTCTACTGGGCCCTGTCGGGCCCTGTCGGGCCCTGTCGGGCTCTACTGGGCTCTACTGGGTTCTGTCGGGCTCTTTCGGGCTCTACTGGGCCCTGTCGGGCCCTGTCGGGCTCTGTCGGGCTCTGTCGGGCCCTGTCGGGCTCTGTCGGGCTCTGTCGGGCTCTACTGGGCCCTGTCGGGCCCTGTCGGGCTCTGTCGGGCTCTGTCGGGCCCTGTCGGGCTCTGTCGGGCTCTGTCGGGCGCTGTCGGGCCCTGTCGGGCTCTGTCGTGCTCTGTCGGGCCCTGTCGGGCTCTGTCGGGCTCTGTCGGGCTCTCTCGGGCTCTGTCGGGCTCTATTGGGCTCTGTCGGGCTCTGTCGGGCTCTGTCGGGCCGTGTCGGGCTCTGTCGGGCTCTGTCGGGCTCTCTCGGGCTCTGTCGGGCTCTACTGGGCCCTGTCGGGCTCTGTCAGTCTCTGTCGGGCCCTGTCGGGCCCTGTCGGGCCCTGTCGGGCCCTGTCGGTCTCTGTCGGGCTCTGTCGGGCTCTGTCGGGCTCTACTGGGCTCTGTCGGGCTCTACTGGGCTCTACTGGGCCCTGTCGGGCTCTGTCGGGCTCTGTCGGGCTCTGTCGGGCTCTACTGGGCTCTGTCGGGCCCTGTCGGGCCCTGTCGGGCTCTGTCGGGCTCTGTCGGGCTCTGTCGGGCTCTACTGGGCTCTGTCGGGCTCTGTCGGGCCCTGTCGGGCTCTGTCGGGCTCTGTCGGGCTCTCCTGGGCCCTGTCGGTCCCTGTAGGGCTCTGTCGAGCTCTGTCGGTCTCTACTGGGCTAAACTGGGCTCTGTCGGGCCCTGTCGGGCCCTCTCGGGCTCTGTCGGGCTCTACTGGGCCCTGTCGGGCCCTGTCGGGCTCTGTCGGGCTCTGTCGGGCCCTGTCGGGCTCTGTCGGGCTCTGTCGGGCTCTACTGGGCTCTACTGGGCTCTGTCGGGCTCTGTCGGGCTCTGTCGGGCCCTGTCGGGCTCTGTCGGGCTCTGTCGGGCTCTACTGTGCTCTACTGGGCCCTGTCGGGCTCTGTCGGGCCCTGTTGGGCTCTGTCGGGCTCTGTCGGGCTCTGTCGGGCCCTACTGGGCTCTGCCGGGCTCTACTGGGCTCTACTGGGCCCTGTCGGGCTCTGTCGGGCTCTGTCGGGCTCTGTCGGGCTCTGTCGGGCTCTACTGGGCTCTGTCGGGTTCTGTCGGGCCCTGTCGGGCCCTGTCGGGCTCTGTCGGGCTCTGTCGGGCCCTGTCGGGCTCTGTCGGGCTCTGTCGGGCTCTGTCGGGCCCTGTTGGGCTCTGTCGGGCTCTGTCGGGCTCTACTGGGCTCTACTGGGCTCTACTGGGCTCTGTCGGCCCCTGTCGGGCCCTGTCGGGCCCTGTCGGGCTCTGTCGGGCTCTGTCGGGCTCTGTCGGGCACTACTGGGCTCTGTCGGGCTCTGTCGGGCTCTGTCGGGCTCTACTGGGCCCTGTCGGGACCTGTCAAGCCCTGTCGGGCTCTGTCGGGCTCTGTCAGGCTCTGTCGGGCTCTACTGGGCTCTGTCGGGTTCTGTCGGGCTCTGTCGGGCTCTACTGGGCTCTGTCGGGCTCTGTCGGGCCCTGTCGGGCTCTGTCGGGCTCTGTCGGGCTCTGTCGGGCTCTACTGGGCCCTGTCGGGCTCTGTCGGGCTCTGTCGGGCTCTACTGGGCCCTGTCGGGCTCTGTCGGGCTCTGTCGGGCTCTGTGGGGCCCTGTCGGGCTCTGTCGGGCTCTGTCGGGCTCTGTCGGGCTCTGTCGGGCCCTGTCGGTCCCTGTCGGGCTCTGTCGGGCTCTACTGGGCTCTGTCGGGCTCTGTCGGGTTCTGTTGGGCTCTGTCGGGCTCTGTCGGGCTCTGTCGGGCTCTACTGGGCTCTACTGGACTCTGTCGGGCTCTGTCGGGCTCTACTGGGCCCTGTCGGGCTCTGTCGGGCTCTGTCGGGCTCTGTCGGGCTCTGTCGGGCTCTACTGGGCCCTGTCGGGCCCTGTCGGGCCCGGTCGGGCTCTGTCGGGCTCTACTGGGCCCTGTCGGGCTCTGTCGGGCTCTGTCGGGCTCTGTCGGGCTCTGTCGGGCTCTACTGGGCTCTACTGGGCTCTGTCGGGCTCTGTCGGGCTCTACTGGGCCCTGTCGGGCCCTGTCGGGCTCTGTCGGGCTCTGTCGGGCTCTACTGGGCCCTGTCGGGCCCTGTCGGGCCCGGTCGGGCCCTGTCGGGCTCTGTCGGGCTCTGTCGGGCTCTGTCGGGCTCTACTGGGCTCTGTCGGGCTCTGTCGGGCTCTGTCGGGCTCTGTCAGGCTCTACTGGGCCCTGTCGGTCTCTGTCGGGCCCTGTCGGGCTCTGTCGGGCTCTGTCGGGCTCTGTCGGGCCCTGTCGGGCTCTGTCGGGCTCTGTCGGGCTCTGTCGGGCTCTACTGGTCTCTGTCGGGCTCTACTGGGCTCTACTGGGCCCTGTCGGGCTCTGTCGGGCTCTGTCGGGCTCTGTCGGGCTCTACTGGGCCCTGTCGGGCTCTGTCGGGCCCTGTCGGGCCCTGCCGGGCTCTGTCGGGCTCTGTCGGGCCCTACTGGGCTCTGCCGGGCTCTGTCGGGCTCTGTCGGGCTCTACTGGGCCCTGTCGGGCTCTGTCGGGCTCTGTCGGGCTCTGTCGGGCCCTGTCGGGCTCTGTCGGGCTCTACTGGGCCCTGTCGGGCCCTGTCGGGCTCTACTGGGCTCTACTGGGCTCTGTCGGGCCCTGTCGGGCCCTGTCGGGCTCTGTCGGGCTCTGTCGGGCCCTGTCGGGCTCTGTCGGGCTCTACTGGGCCCTGTCGGGCTCTGTCGGGCTCTACTGGGCCCTGTCGGGCCCTGTCGGGCCCTGTCGGGCTCTGTCGGACTCTACTGGGCTCTGTCGGGCTCTGTCGGGCTCTGTCGGACTCTACTGGGCTCTGTCGGGCTCTGTCGGGCTCTGTCGGGCTCTACTGGGCCCTGTCGGGCCCTGTCGGGCTCTGTCGGGCTCTGTCGGGCTCTGTCGGGCTCTGTCGGGCTCTACTGGGCCCTGTCGGACTCTGTCGGGCTCTGTCGGACTCTGTCGGGCTCTACTGGGCCCTGTCGGACTCTGTCGGGCTCTGTCGGGCTCTGTCGGGCTCTGTCGGGCCCTGTCGGGCTCTGTCGGGCTCTGTCGGGCTCTCCTGGGCCCTGTCGGGCCCTGTCGGGCTCTGTCAGGCTCTGTCGGGCTCTACTGGGCTAAACTGGGCTCTGTCGGGCCCTGTCGGGCCCTGTCGGGCTCTGTCGGGCTCTGTCGGGCTCTGTCGGGCTCTACTGGGCTCTACTGGGCTCTGTCGGGCTCTGTCGGGCTCTGTCGGGCTCTACTGGGCTCTACTGGGCTCTGTCGGGCTCTGTCGGGCTCTGTCGGGCCCTGTCGGGCTCTGTCGGGCTCTGTCGGGCTCTACTGGGCTCTACTGGGCTCTGTCGAGCTCTGTCAAGCCCTTTCGGGCTCTGTCGGGCTATGTCTAGCTCTGTCGGGATCTGTCGCGCTCTGTCGGGCCCTGTCGGGCTCTGTCGGGCTCTGTTGGGCTCTGTCGGGCTCTGTCGGGCTCTACTTGTCTCTACTGTTCCCTGTCGGGCCCTGTCGGGCTCTGTCGGGCTCTGTCGGGCCCTGTCGGGCCCTGTCGGGCTCTGTCGGGCTCTGGCGGGCTCTACTGGGCTCTACTGGGCTCTGTCGCGCCCTGTCGGGCCCTGTCGGGCTCTGTCGGGCTCTGTCGGGCCCTGTCGGGCCCTGTCGGGCTCTGTCGGGCTCTGTCGGGCTCTACTGGGCCCTGTCGGGCCCTGTCGGGCTCTGTCGGGCTCTACTGGGCCCTGTCGGGCTCTGTCGGGCTCTGTCGGGCTCTGTCGGGCTCTGTCGGGCTCTACTGGGCTCTACTGGGCTCTGTCGGGCTCTGTCGGGCTCTACTGGGCCCTGTCGGGCCCTGTCGGGCTCTTTCGGGCTCTACTGGGCCCTGTCGGGCTCTGTCGGGCTCTGTCGGGCTCTGTCGGGCTCTGTCGGGCTCTACTGGGCCCTGTCGGGCTCTGTCGGGCCTTGTCGGGCTCTGTCGGGCTCTGTCGGGCCCTGTCGGGCTCTGTCGGGCTCTGTCGGGCTCTGTCGGGCTCTACTGGGCTCTGTCGGGCTCTACTGGGCTCTACTGGGCCCTGTCGGGCTCTGTCGGGCTCTGTCGGGCTCTGTCGGGCTCTACTGGGCTCTGTCAGGCTCTGTCGGGCCCTGTCGGGCCCTGCCGGGCTCTGTCGGGCTCTGTCGGGCCCTGTCGGGCTCTGTCGGGCTCTGTCGGGCTCTGTCGGGCTCTACTGGGCCCTGTCGGGCTCTGTCGGGCTCTGTCGGGCTCTGTCGGGCCCTGTCGGGCTCTGTCGGGCTCTACTGGGCCCTGTCGGGCCCTGTTGGGCTCTACTGGGCTCTACTGGGCTCTGTCGGGCCCTGTCGGGCTCTGTCGGGCTCTGTCGGGCCCTGTCGGGCTCTGTCGGGCTCTGTCGGGCTCTGTCGGGCTCTAGTGGGCCCTGTCGGGCTCTGTCGGGCTCTACTGGGCCCTGTCGGGCCCTGTCGGGCCCTGTCGGGCTCTGTCGGACTCTACTGGGCTCTGTCGGGCTCTGTCGGGCTCTGTCGGACTCTACTGGGCTCTGTCGGGCTCTGTCGGGCTCTGTCGGGCTCTACTGGGCCCTGTCGGGCTCTGTCGGGCTCTGTCGGGCTCTGTCGGGCCCTGTCGGGCTCTGTCGGGCTCTGTCGGGCTCTACTGGGCCCTGTCGGACTCTGTCGGGCTCTGTCGGGCTCTGTCGGGCTCTACTGGGCCCTGTCGGACTCTGTCGGGCTCTGTCGGGCTCTGTCGGGCCCTGTCGGGCTCTGTCGGGCTCTGTCGGGCTCTCCTGGGCCCTGTCGGGCCCTGTCGGGCTCTGTCAGGCTCTGTCGGGCTCTACTGGGCTCTGTCGGGCTCTGTCGGGCCCTGTCGGGCCCTGTCGGGCTCTGTCGGGCCCTGTCGGGCTCTACTGGGCTCTACTGGGCTCTCTCGAGCTCTGTCGGGCCCTGTCGAGCTCTGTCGGGCTATGTCGGGCTCTGTCGGGCCCTGTCGGGCTCTGTCGGGCCCTGTCGGGCTCTGTCGGGCTCTGTTGGGCTCTGTCGGGCTCTGTCGGGCTCTACTTGTCTCTACTGTTCCCTGTCGGGCCCTGTCGGGCTCTGTCGGGCTCTGTCGGGCCCTGTCGGGCCCTGTCGGGCTCTGTCGGGCTCTGTCGGGCTCTACTGGGCTCTACTGGGCTCTGTCGCGCCCTGTCGGGCCCTGTCGGGCTCTGTCGGGCTCTGTCGGGCCCTGTCGGGCCCTGTCGGGCTCTGTCGGGCTCTGTCGGGCTCTACTGGGCTCTACTGTTCCCTGTCGGGCCCTGTCGGGCCCTGTCGGGCTCTGTCGGGCTCTGTTGGGCTCTACTGGGCTCTGTCGGCCTCTGTCGGGCTCTGTCGGGCTCTACTGGGCTCTACTGGGCTCTACTGTTCCCTGTTGGGCCCTGTCGGGCTCTGTCGGGCCCTGTCGGGCTCTGTCGGGCTCTGTCGGGCTCTACTGGGCTCTACTGGGCTCTGTCGGGCTCTGTCGGGCCCTGTCGGGCCCTGTCGGGCTCTGTCGGGCCCTGTCGGGCTCTGTCGGGCTCTGTCGGGCTCTGTCGGGCTCTACTGGGCTCTACTGGGCTCTACTGGGCTCTGTCGGGCTCTGTCGGGCCCTATCGGGCCCTGTCGGGCCCTGTCGGGCTCTGTCGGGCTCTGTCGGGCTCTGTCGGGCTCTACTGGGCTCTGTCGGGCTCTGTCGGGCTCTGTCGGGCTCTACTGGGCCCTGTCGGGCCCTGTCAAGCCCTGTCGGGCTCTGTCGGGCTCTGTCGGGCTCTGTCGGGCTCTACTGGGCTCTGTCGGGTTCTTTCGGGCTCTGTCGGGCTCTGTCGGTCTCTGTCGGGCTCTGTCGGGCTCTACTGGGCTCTGTCGGGCTCTGTCGGGCCCTGTCGGGCTCTGTCGGGCTCTGTCGGGCTCTACTGGGCCCTGTCGGGCTCTGTCGGGCTCTGTCGGGCTCTGTCGGGCCCTGTTGGGCCCTGTCGGGCACTGTCGGGCTCTGTTGGGCTCTGTCCGCCTCTACTGGGCTCTGTCGGGCTCTGTCGGGCTCTGTCGGGCTCTACTGGGCTCTACTGGGCTCTGTCGGGCTCTGTCGGGCTCTACTGGGCCCTGTCGGGCTCTGTCGGGCTCTGTCGGGCTCTGTCGGGCTCTACTGGGCCCTGTCGGGCCCTGTCGGGCCCTGTCGGGCTCTGTCGGGCTCTACTGGGCCCTGTCGGGCCCTGTCGGGCTCTGTCGGGCTCTGTCGGGCTCTGTCGGGCTCTACTGGGCTCTACTGGGCTCTGTCGGGCTCTGTCGGGCTCTACTGGGCCCTGTCGGGCCCTGTCGGGCTCTGTCGGGCTCTGTCGGGCTCTGTCGGGCTCTACTGGGCCCTGTCGGGCCCTGTCGGGCTCTGTCGGGCCCTGTCGGGCTCTGTCGGGCTCTGTCGGGCCCTGTCGGGCTCTGTCGGGCTCTGTCGGGCTCTACTGGGCCCTGTCGGGCCCTGTCGGGCTCTGTCGGGCCCTGTCGGGCTCTGTCGGGCTCTGTCGGGCTCTGTCGGGCCCTGTCGGGCTCTGTCGGGCTTTGTCGGGCTCTGTCGGGCTCTACTGGGCTCTGTCGGGCTCTGTCGGGCTCTGTCGGGCTGTGTCGGGCTCTACTGGGCCCTGTCGGGCTCTGTCGGGCCCTGTCGGGCTCTGTCGGGCTCTGTCGGGCTCTGTCGGGCTCTACTGGGCTCTGCCGGGCTCTAGTGGGCTCTACTGGGCCCTGTCGGGCTCTGTCGGGCTCTGTCGGGCTCTGTCGGGCTCTACTGGGCTCTGTCGGGCCCTGTCGGGCCCTGTCGGGCCCTGTCGGGCTCTGTCGGGCTCTGTCGGGCTCTGTCGGGCTCTACTGGGCTCTGTCGGGCTCTGTCGGGCTCTGTCGGGCTCTG
The DNA here is from genome assembly GCF_036013445.1 of Caloenas nicobarica. Classification (NCBI taxonomy): domain Eukaryota; kingdom Metazoa; phylum Chordata; class Aves; order Columbiformes; family Columbidae; genus Caloenas; species Caloenas nicobarica. The sequence goes on from NW_027017010.1 coordinate 204,378, forward strand.
TCGGGCTCTACTGGGCCCTGTCGGGCCCTGTCAAGCCCTGTCGGGCTCTGTCGGGCTCTGTCAGGCTCTGTCGGGCTCTACTGGGCTCTGTCGGGTTCTGTCGGGCTCTGTCGGGCTCTGTCGGGCTCTACTGGGCTCTGTCGGGCTCTGTCGGGCCCTGTCGGGCTCTGTCGGGCTCTGTCGGGCTCTACTGGGCCCTGTCGGGCTCTGTCGGGCCCTGTCGGGCCCTGTCGGGCTCTGTCGGGCTCTGTCGGGCTCTGTCGGGCTCTACTGGGCTCTGTCGGGCCCTGTCGGGCCCTGTCGGGCTCTGTCGGGCTCTGTCGGGCCCTGTCGGGCTCTGTCGGGCTCTGTCGGGCTCTGTCGGGCTCTACTGGGCTCTGTCGGGCTCTACTGGGCTCTACTGGGCCCTGTCGGGCCCTGTCGGGCTCTGTCGGGCTCTGTTGGGCTCTACTGGGCTCTGTCGGTCTCTGTCGGGCTCTGTCGGGCTCTACTGGGCTCTACTGGGCTCTACTGTTCCCTGTTGGGCCCTGTCGGGCTCTGTCGGGCCCTGTCGGGCTCTGTCGGGCTCTGTCGGGCTCTACTGGGCTCTACTGGGCTCTGTCGGGCTCTGTCGGGCCCTGTCGGGCCCTGTCGGGCTCTGTCGGGCCCTGTCGGGCTCTGTCGGGCTCTGTCGGGCTCTGTCGGGCTCTACTGGGCTCTACTGGGCTCTACTGGGCTCTGTCGGGCTCTGTCGGGCCCTATCGGGCCCTGTCGGGCCCTGTCGGGCTCTGTCGGGCTCTGTCGGGCTCTGTCGGGCTCTACTGGGCTCTGTCGGGCTCTGTCGGGCTCTGTCGGGCTCTACTGGGCCCTGTCGGGCCCTGTCAAGCCCTGTCGGGCTCTGTCGGGCTCTGTCGGGCTCTGTCGGGCTCTACTGGGCTCTGTCGGGTTCTTTCGGGCTCTGTCGGGCTCTGTCGGTCTCTGTCGGGCTCTGTCGGGCTCTACTGGGCTCTGTCGGGCTCTGTCGGGCCCTGTCGGGCTCTGTCGGGCTCTGTCGGGCTCTACTGGGCCCTGTCGGGCTCTGTCGGGCTCTGTCGGGCTCTGTCGGGCCCTGTTGGGCCCTGTCGGGCACTGTCGGGCTCTGTTGGGCTCTGTCCGCCTCTACTGGGCTCTGTCGGGCTCTGTCGGGCTCTGTCGGGCTCTACTGGGCTCTACTGGGCTCTGTCGGGCTCTGTCGGGCTCTACTGGGCCCTGTCGGGCTCTGTCGGGCTCTGTCGGGCTCTGTCGGGCTCTACTGGGCCCTGTCGGGCCCTGTCGGGCCCTGTCGGGCTCTGTCGGGCTCTACTGGGCCCTGTCGGGCCCTGTCGGGCTCTGTCGGGCTCTGTCGGGCTCTGTCGGGCTCTGTCGGGCTCTACTGGGCTCTACTGGGCTCTGTCGGGCTCTGTCGGGCTCTACTGGGCCCTGTCGGGCCCTGTCGGGCTCTGTCGGGCTCTGTCGGGCTCTGTCGGGCTCTACTGGGCCCTGTCGGGCCCTGTCGGGCTCTGTCGGGCCCTGTCGGGCTCTGTCGGGCTCTGTCGGGCCCTGTCGGGCTCTGTCGGGCTCTGTCGGGCTCTACTGGGCCCTGTCGGGCCCTGTCGGGCTCTGTCGGGCCCTGTCGGGCTCTGTCGGGCTCTGTCGGGCTCTGTCGGGCCCTGTCGGGCTCTGTCGGGCTTTGTCGGGCTCTGTCGGGCTCTACTGGGCTCTGTCGGGCTCTGTCGGGCTCTGTCGGGCTGTGTCGGGCTCTACTGGGCCCTGTCGGGCTCTGTCGGGCCCTGTCGGGCTCTGTCGGGCTCTGTCGGGCTCTGTCGGGCTCTACTGGGCTCTGCCGGGCTCTAGTGGGCTCTACTGGGCCCTGTCGGGCTCTGTCGGGCTCTGTCGGGCTCTGTCGGGCTCTACTGGGCTCTGTCGGGCTCTGTCGGGCTCTGTCGGGCTCTGTCGGGCTCTACTGGGCCCTGTCGGGCCCTGTAAAGCCCTGTCGGGCTCTGTCGGGCTCTGTCAGGCTCTGTCGGGCTCTACTGGGCTCTGTCGGGTTCTGTCGGGCTCTGTCGGGCTCTGTCGGGCTCTACTGGGCTCTGTCGGGCTCTGTCGGGCCCTGTCGGGCTCTGTCGGGCTCTGTCGGGCTCTACTGGGCCCTGTCGGGCTCTGTCGGGCCCTGTCGGGCCCTGTCGGGCTCTGTCGGGCTCTGTCGGGCTCTGTCGGGCTCTACTGGGCTCTGTCGGGCCCTGTCGGGCCCTGTCGGGCTCTGTCGGGCTCTGTCGGGCCCTGTCGGGCTCTGTCGGGCTCTGTCGGGCTCTGTCGGGCTCTACTGGGCTCTGTCGGGCTCTACTGGGCTCTACTGGGCCCTGTCGGGCTCTGTCGGGCTCTGTCGGGCTCTGTCGGGCTCTACTGGGCCCTGTCGGGCTCTGTCGGGCCCTGTCGGGCCCTGTCGGGCTCTGTCGGGCTCTGTCGGGCCCTGTCGGGCTCTGTCGGGCTCTGTCGGGATCTGTCGGGCTCTACTGGGCCCTGTCGGGCTCTGTCGGGCTCTGTCGGGCTCTGTCGGGCCCTGTCGAGCTCTGTCGGGCTCCACTGGGCCCTGTCGGACTCTGTCGGGCTCTGTCGGGCTCTGTCGGGCCCTGTCGGGCCCTGTCGGGCTCTGTCGGGCTCTGTCGGGCTCTACTGGGCTCTGTCGGGCTCTGTCGGGCTCTGTCGGGCTCTGTCGGGCTCTGTTGGGCTCTGTTGGGCTCTGTCGGGCTCTGTCGGGCCCTGTCGGGCTCTGTCGGGCTCTGTTGGGCTCTTCTGGGCTCTGTCGGGCTCTGTCGGGCTCTGTCGGGCTCTACTGGGCTCTACTGGGCTCTACTGTTCCCTGTTGGGCCCTGTCGGGCTCTGTCGGGCCCTGTCGGGCTCTGTCGGGCTCTGTCGGGCTCTACTGGGCTCTACTGGGCTCTGTCAGGCTCTGTCGGGCCCTGTCGGGCCCTGTCGGGCTCTGTCGGGCCCTGTCGGGCTCTGTCGGGCTCTGTCGGGCTCTGTCGGGCTCTACTGGGCTCTACTGGGCTCTACTGGGCTCTGTCGGGCTCTGTCGGGCTCTGTCGGGCTCTGTCGGGCTCTACTGGGCTCTGTCGGGCTCTGTCGGGCTCTGTCGGGCTCTGTCGGGCTCTACTGGGCCCTGTCGGGCCCTGTCAAGCCCTGTCGGGCTCTGTCGGGCTCTGTCGGGCTCTGTCGGGCTCTACTGGGCTCTGTCGGGTTCTTTCGGGCTCTGTCGGGCTCTGTCGTCCAGTAGAACCCGACAGAGCCCAGTAGAGCCCGACAGGGCCCGACAGAGCCCGACAGGGCCCGACAGAGCCCGACAGGGCCCAGTAGAGCCCAACAGAGCCCGACAAAGCCCGACAGAGCCCGACAGAGCCCAGTAGAGCCCGACAGAGCCCGACAGAGCCTGACAGGGCCCGACAGAGCCCGACAGAGCCCAGTAGAGCCCGACAGAGCCCGTCAGGGCCCGACAGGGCCCGACAGGGCCCAGTAGAGCCCGACAGAGCCCGACAGAGCCCAGTAGAGCCCAGTAGAGCCCGACAGAGCCCGACAGAGCCCGACAGAGCCCGACAGGGCCCAGTAGAGCCCGACAGATCCCGACAGAGCCCGACAGAGCCCGACAGGGCCCGACAGAGCCCGACAGAGCCCGACAGGGCCCGACAGGGCCCGACAGGGCCCAGTAGAGCCCGACAGAGCCCGACAGAGCCCAGTAGAGCCCAGTAGAGCCCGACAGAGCCCGACAGAGCCCGACAGAGCCCGACAGGGCCCGACAGGGCCCAGTAGAGCCCGACAGAGCCCGACAGGGCCCGACAGGGCCCGACAGGGCCCAGTAGAGCCCGACAGAGCCCGACAGAGCCCGACAGAGCCCGACAGGGCCCAGTAGAGCCCGACAGAGCCCGACAGAGCCCAGTAGAGCCCAGTAGAGCCCGACAGAGCCCGACAGAGCCCGACAGAGCCCAGTAGAGGCGGACAGAGCCCAACAGAGCCCGACAGTGCCCGACAGGGCCCAACAGGGCCCGACAGAGCCCGACAGAGCCCGACAGAGCCCGACAGGGCCCAGTAGAGCCCGACAGAGCCCGACAGAGCCCGACAGGGCCCGACAGAGCCCGACAGAGCCCAGTAGAGCCCGACAGAGCCCGACAGAGACCGACAGAGCCCGACAGAGCCCGAAAGAACCCGACAGAGCCCAGTAGAGCCCGACAGAGCCCGACAGAGCCCGACAGAGCCCGACAGGGCTTGACAGGGCCCGACAGGGCCCAGTAGAGCCCGACAGAGCCCGACAGAGCCCGACAGAGCCCAGTAGAGCCCGACAGAGCCCGACAGAGCCCGACAGAGCCCGACAGGGCCCGACAGGGCCCGATAGGGCCCGACAGAGCCCGACAGAGCCCAGTAGAGCCCAGTAGAGCCCAGTAGAGCCCGACAGAGCCCGACAGAGCCCGACAGAGCCCGACAGGGCCCGACAGAGCCCGACAGGGCCCGACAGGGCCCGACAGAGCCCGACAGAGCCCAGTAGAGCCCAGTAGAGCCCGACAGAGCCCGACAGAGCCCGACAGGGCCCGACAGAGCCCGACAGGGCCCAACAGGGAACAGTAGAGCCCAGTAGAGCCCAGTAGAGCCCGACAGAGCCCGACAGAGACCGACAGAGCCCAGTAGAGCCCAACAGAGCCCGACAGAGCCCGACAGGGCCCGACAGGGCCCGACAGGGAACAGTAGAGCCCAGTAGAGCCCGACAGAGCCCGACAGAGCCCGACAGGGCCCGACAGGGCCCGACAGAGCCCGACAGAGCCCGACAGGGCCCGACAGGGCGCGACAGAGCCCAGTAGAGCCCAGTAGAGCCCGACAGAGCCCGACAGAGCCCGACAGGGCCCGACAGGGCCCGACAGAGCCCGACAGAGCCCGACAGGGCCCGACAGAGCCCGACAGAGCCCGACAGGGCCCGACAGAGCCCGACAGGGCCCGACAGGGTCCAGTAGAGCCCGACAGAGCCCGACAGAGCCCGACAGGGCCCGACAGGGCCCGACAGAGCCCGACAGGGCCCGACAGGGCCCGACAGAGCCCAGTAGAGCCCGACAGAGCCCGACAGAGCCCGACAGAACCCGACAGAGCCCGACAGAGCCCAGTAGAGCCCGACAGAGCCCGTCAGGGCCCGACAGGGCCCGACAGGGCCCAGTAGAGCCCGACAGAGCCCGACAGAGCCCAGTAGAGCCCAGTAGAGCCCGACAGAGCCTGACAGAGCCCGACAGGGCCCGACAGGGCCCAGGAGAGCCCGACAGAGCCCGACAGAGCCCGACAGGGCCCGACAGAGCCCGACAGGGCCCGACAGAGTCCGACAGGGCCCAGTAGAGCCCGACAGAGCCCGACAGGGCCCGACAGAGCCCAGAAGAGCCCGACAGAGCCCGACAGAGCCCGACAGAGCCCGACAGAACCCGACAGAGCCCGACAGAGCCCGACAGAGCCCGACAGGGCCCGACAGGGCCCGACAGAGCCCGACAGGGCCCAGTAGAGCCCGACAGAGCCCGACAGAGCCCGACAGAGCCCGACAGAGCCCAGTAGAACCCGACAGAGCCCGACAGAGCCCGACAGAGCCCGACAGGGCCCGACAGGGCCCGACAGAGCCCGACAGAGCCCGACAGGGCCCAGTAGAGCCCGACAGAGCCCGACAGAGCCCGACAGAGCCCAGTAGAGCCCGACAGAGCCCGACAGAGCCCGACAGGGCCCGACAGGTCCCGACAGAGCCCGACAGAGCCCGACAGGGCCCGACAGGGCCCGACAGAGCCCAGTAGAGCCCGACAGAGCCCGACAGAGCCCGACAGAGCCTGACAGGGCCCGACAGGGCCCGACAGGGCCCAGTAGAGCCCGACAGAGCCCGACAGAGCCCGACAGAGCCCGACAGGGCCCGACAGAGCCCGACAGAGCCCGACAGGGCCCGACAGGGCCCGACAGGGCCCGACAGAGCCCGCCAGGGCCCGACAGGGCACGACAGAGCCCGACAGGGCCCGACAGGGCCCAGTAGAGCCCGACAGAGCCCGACAGAGCCCGACAGAGCCCGACAGGGCCCGACAGGGCCCAGTAGAGCCCGACAGAGCCCGACAGAGCCCGACAGAGCCCAGTAGAGCCCAGTAGAGCCCGACAGAGCCCGACACAGCCCGACAGAGCCCGACAGAGCCCGACAGGGCCCGACAGAGCCCGACAGAGCCCGACAGGGCCCAGTAGAGCCCGACAGAGCCCGACAGAGCCCGACAGGGACCGACAGAGCCCGACAGAGCCCGACAGGTCCCGACAGTGCCTGACAGAGCCCAACAGAGCCCGACAGAGCCCGACAGGGACCGACAGAGCCCGACAGGCCCGACAGGGCCCGACAGAGCCCGACAGAGCCCGACAGGGCCCGACAGAGCCCGACAGAGCCCGACAGGGCCCAGTAGAGCCCAGTAGAACCTGACAGAGCCCAGTAGAGCCCGACAGAGCCCGACAGAGCCCGACAGAGCCCGACAGGGCCCGACAGAGCCCGACAGGGCCCAGTAGAGCCCGACAGAGCCCGACAAAGCCCGACAGAGCCCGACAGAGCCCAGTAGAGCCCGACAGAGCCCGACAGAACCTGACAGGGCCCGACAGAGCCCGACAGAGCCCAGTAGAGCCCGACAGAGCCCGACAGAGCCCGACAGAACCCGACAGGGCCCAGTAGAGCCCGACAGAGCCCGACAGAGCCCGTCAGGGCCCGACAGGGCCCGACAGGGCCCAGTAGAGCCCAACAGAGCCCGACAGAGCCCAGTAGAGCCCGACAGAGCCCGACAGAGCCCGACAGAGCCCGACAGGGCCCGACAGGGCCCGACAGAGCCCGACAGGGCCCGACAGAGCCCGACAGAGCCCGACAGAGCCCAGTAGAGCCCGACAGAGCCCGACAGAGCCCGACAGAACCCGACAGGGCCCAGTAGAGCCCGACAGAGCCCGACAGAGCCCGACAGAGCCCGACAGGGCCCGACAGAGCCCGACAGAGCCCGACAGCGCCCGACAGGGCCCAGTAGAGCCCGACAGAGCCCGACAGAGCCCGACAGAGCCCGACAGGGCCCGACAGAGCCCGACAGAGCACGACAGGGCCCAGTAGAGCCCGACAGAGCCCAACAGGGCCCGACAGAGCCCGACAGAGCCCGACAGAGCCCGACAGGGCCCGACAGGGCCCGACAGAGACCGACAGAGCCCGACAGAGCCCGACAGGGCCCGACAGAGCCCGACAGAGCCCGACAGGGCCCGACAGAGCCCGACAGAGCCCGACAGGGCCCGACAGAGCCCGACAGGGCCCAGTAGAGCCCGACAGAGCCCGACAGAGCCCGACAGAGCCCGACAGAGCCCAGTAGAGCCCGACATAGCCCGACAGAGCCCGACAGAGCCCGACAGGGCCCGACAGAGCCCGACAGGGCCCAACAGGGCCCGACAGAGCCCGACAGAGCCCGACAGGGCCCGACAGAGCCCGACAGGGCCCAGTAGAGCCCGACAGAGCCCGATAGAGCCCGACAGGGCCCAACAGGGCCCAGTAGAGCCCGACAGAGCCCGACAGAGCCCAGTAGAGCCCAGTAGAGCCCGACAGAGCCCGACAGAGCCCGACAGAGCCCGACAGGGCCCGACAGAGCCCGACAGAGCCCGACAGGGCCCGACAGGGCCCGACAGGGCCCAGTAGAGCCCGAAAGAGCCCGACAGAGCCCAGTAGAGCCCAGTAGAGCCCGACAGGGCCCGACAGGGCCCATTAGAGCCCGACAGAGCCCGACAGAGCCTGACAGAGCCCGACAGGGCCCGACAGGGCCCGACAGAGTCCGACAGAGCCCGACAGGGCCCAGTAGAGCCCGACAGAGCCCGACAGAGCCCGACAGGGCCCGACAGGGCCCGACAGGGCCCGACAGAGCCCAGTAGAGCCCAGTAGAGCCCGACAGAGCCCGACAGAGCCCGACAGGGCCCGACAGAGCCCGACAGGGCCCAGTAGAGCCCGACAGAGCCCGACAGAGCCCGACAGAGCCCGACAGAGCCCAGTAGAGCCCGACATAGCCCGACAGAGCCCGACAGAGCCCGACAGGGCCCGACAGAGCCCGACAGGGCCCAACAGGGCCCGACAGAGCCCGACAGAGCCCGACAGGGCCCAGTAGAGCCCGACAGAGCCCGATAGAGCCCGACAGGGCCCGACAGGGCCCAGTAGAGCCCGACAGAGCCCGACAGAGCCCAGTAGAGCCCAGTAGAGCCCGACAGAGCCCGACAGAGCCCGACAGAGCCCGACAGGGCCCGACAGAGCCCGACAGAGCCCGACAGGGCCCGACAGGGCCCGACAGGGCCCAGTAGAGCCCGAAAGAGCCCGACAGAGCCCAGTAGAGCCCAGTAGAGCCCGACAGGGCCCGACAGGGCCCGACAGGGCCCATTAGAGCCCGACAGAGCCCGACAGAGCCTGACAGAGCCCGACAGGGCCCGACAGGGCCCGACAGGGCCCGACAGAGCCCGACAGGGCCCGACAGGGCCCGACAGGGTCCGACAGGGCCTAGTAGAGCCCGATAGAGCCCGACAGAGCCCGACTGAGCCCGACAGGGCCCGACAGAGCCCGACAGAGCCCGACAGGGCTTGATAGAGCCCGACAGGGCCCGACAGAGCCCGACAGAGCCCGACAGGGCCCGACAGAGCCCGACAGAGCCCGACAGGGCCCGACAGAGCCCGACAGAGCCCGACAGAGCCCGACAGGGCCCAGTAGAGCCCGACAGAGCCCAGTAGAGCGCAGTAGAGCCCGACAGAGCCCGACAGAGCCCGACAGAGCCCGACAGGGCCCGACAGGGCCCGACAGGGCCCAGTAGAGCCCGACAGAGCCCGACAGGGCCCGACAGAGCCCGACAGAGCCCGACAGGGCCCGACAGAGCCCGATAGGGCCCGATAGAGCCCGACAGAGCCCGACAGGGCCCGACAGGGCACGACAGAGCCCGACAGGGCCCGACAGAGCCCGACAGAGCCCGACAGAGCCCGACAGGGCCCCACAGAGCCCGAAAGAGCCCGACAGGGCCCAGTAGAGCCCGACAGAGCCCGACAGAGCCCGACAGAGCCCGACAGGGCCCGACAGGGCCCGACAGAGCCCGACAGAGCCCGACAGGGCCCAGTAGAGCCCGACAGAGCCCGACAGAGCCCGACAGAGCCCGACAGATCCCAGTAGAGCCCGACAGAGCCCGACAGAGCCCGACAGGGCCCGACAGGGCCCGACAGAGCCCGACAGAGCCCGACAGGGCCCGACAGGGCCCGACAGGGCCCAGTAGAGCCCGACAGAGCCCGACAGAGCCCGACAGAGCCCGACAGGGCCCGACAGAGCCCGACAGAGCCCGACAGGGCCCGACAGGGCCCGACAGAGCCCAGTAGAGCCCGACAGAGCCCGACAGAGCCCGACAGAGCCCGACAGGGCCCGACAGGGCCCGACAGGGCCCAGTAGAGCCCGACAGAGCCCGACAGAGCCCGACAGAGCCCGACAGGGCCCGACAGAGCCCGACAGAGCCCGACAGGGCCCAGTAGAGCCCGACAGAGCCCGACAGAGCCCGACAGAGCCCAGTAGAGACCGACAGAGCCCGACAGAGCCCGACAGAGGCCGACAGGGCCCGACAGAGCCCGACAGGGCCCGACAGGGCCCGACAGAGCCCGACAGGGCCCGACAGAGCCCGACAGAGCCCGACAGAGCCCAGTAGAGCCCGACAGAGCCCGACAGGGCCCGACAGAGCCCGACAGGGCCCAGTAGAGCCCGACAGAGCCCGATAGAGCCCGACAGGGCCCGACAGGGCCCGACAGGGCCCAGTAGAGCCCGACAGAGCCCGACAGAGCCCAGTAGAGCCCAGTAGAGCCCGACAGAGCCCGACAGAGCCCGACAGGGCCCGACAGAGCCCGACAGAGCCCGACAGAGCCCGACAGGGCCCGACAGAGCCCGACAGGGCCCGACAGGGCCCGACAGGGCCCAGTAGAGCCCGAAAGAGCCCGACAGAGCCCAGTAGAGCCCAGTAGAGCCCGACAGGGCCCGACAGGGCCCGACAGGGCCCATTAGAGCCCGACAGAGCCCGACAGAGCCTGACAGAGCCCGACAGGGCCCGACAGGGCCCGACAGAGCCCGACAGAGCCCGACAGGGCCCAGTAGAGCCCGACAGAGCCCGACAGAGCCCGACAGAGCCCGACAGGGCCCGACAGGGCCCGACAGAGCCCGACAGAGCCCGACAGGGCCCGACAGAGCCCGACAGGGCCCGACAGGGCCCAGTAGAGCCCGATAGAGCCCGACAGAGCCCGACAGAGCCCGACAGGGCCCGACAGAGCCCGACAGAGCCCGACAGGGCCCGACAGGGCCAGACAGAGCCCGACAGGTCCCGATAGAGCCCGACAGGGCCCGACAGAGCCCGACAGAGCCCGACAGGGCATGACAGAGCCCGACAGAGCCCGACAGGGCCCGACAGAGCCCGACAGAGCCCGACAGAGCCCGACAGGGCCCAGTAGAGCCCGACAGAGCCCAGTAGAGCCCAGTAGAGCCCGACAGAGCCCGACAGAGCCCGACAGAGCCCGACAGGGCCCGACAGGGCCCGACAGAGCCCGACAGAGCCCGACAGGGCCCAGTAGAACCCGACAGAGCCCGACAGAGCCCGACAGGGCCCGACAGGGCACGACAGAGCCCGACAGGGCCCGACAGGGCCCGACAGGGCCCAGTAGAGCCCGACAGAGCCCGACAGAGCCCGACAGAGCCCGACAGGGCCCGACAGGGCCCAGTAGAGCCCGAAAGAGCCCGACAGAGCCCAGTAGAGCCCAGTAGAGCCCGACAGGGCCCGACAGGGCCCGACAGGGCCCATTAGAGCCCGACAGAGCCCGACAGATCCTGACAGAGCCCGACAGGGCCCGACAGGGCCCGACAGAGTCCGACAGAGCCCGACAGGGCCCAGTAGAGCCCGACAGAGCCCGACAGAGCCCGACAGGGCCCGACAGGGCCCGACAGGGCCCGACAGAGCCCGACAGGGCCCAGTAGAGCCCGATAGAGCCCGACAGAGCCCGACCGAGCCCGACAGGGCCCGACAGAGCCCGACAGAGCCCGACAGGGCCCGACAGGGCCCGACAGAGCCCGACAGGGCCCGATAGAGCCCGACAGGGCCCGACAGAGCCCGACAGAGCCCGACAGGGCACGACAGAGCCCGACAGAGCCCGACAGGGCCCGACAGAGCCCGACAGAGCCCGACAGAGCCCGACAGGGCCCAGTAGAGCCCGACAGAGCCCAGTAGAGCCCAGTAGAGCCCGACAGAGCCCGACAGAGCCCGACAGAGCCCGACAGGGCCCGACAGGGCCCGACAGGGCCCAGTAGAGCCCGACAGAGCCCGACAGGGCCCGACAGAGCCCGACAGAGCCCGACAGGGCCCGACAGAGCCCGACAGAGCCCGACAGGGCCCAGTAGAGCCCGACAGAGCCCGACAGAGCCCGACAGAGCCCGACAGAGCCCGACAGAGCCCGACAGGGCCCGACAGGGCACGACAGAGCCCGACAGGGCCCGACAGAGCCCGACAGAGCCCGACAGAGCCCGACAGGGCCCCACAGAGCCCGAAAGAGCCCGACAGGGCCCAGTAGAGCCCGACAGAGCCCGACAGAGCCCGACAGAGCCCGACAGGGCCCGACAGGGCCCGACAGAGCCCGACAGAGCCCGACAGGGCCCAGTAGAGCCCGACAGAGCCCGACAGAGCCCGACAGATCCCAGTAGAGCCCGACAGAGCCCGACAGAGCCCGACAGGGCCCGACAGGGCCCGACAGAGCCCGACAGAGCCCGACAGGGCCCGACAGGGCCCGACAGGGCCCAGTAGAGCCCGACAGAGCCCGACAGAGCCCGACAGAGCCCGACAGGGCCCGACAGAGCCCGACAGAGCCCGACAGGGCCCGACAGGGCCCGACAGAGCCCAGTAGAGCCCGACAGAGCCTGACAGAGCCCGACAGAGCCCGACAGGGCCCGACAGGGCCCGACAGGGCCCAGTAGAGCCCGACAGAGCCCGACAGAGCCCGACAGAGCCCGACAGGGCCCGACAGAGCCCGACAGAGCCCGACAGGGCCCAGTAGAGCCCGACAGAGCCCGACAGAGCCCGACAGAGCCCGACAGAGCCCAGTAGAGCCCGACAGAGCCCGACAGAGCCCGACAGAGGCCGACAGGGCCCGACAGAGCCCAACAGGGCCCGACAGGGCCCGACAGAGCCCGACAGGGCCCGACAGAGCCCGACAGAGCCCAGTAGAGCCCGACAGAGCCCGACAGGGCCCGACAGAGCCCGACAGGGCCCAGTAGAGCCCGACAGAGCCCGATAGAGCCCGACAGGGCCCGACAGGGCCCGACAGGGCCCAGTAGAGCCCGACAGAGCCCGACAGAGCCCAGTAGAGCCCAGTAGAGCCCGACAGAGCCCGACAGAGCCCGACAGAGCCCGACAGGGCCCGACAGAGCCCGACAGAGCCCGACAGAGCCCGACAGGGCCCGACAGGGCCCGACAGAGCCCGACAGGGCCCGACAGGGCCCGACAGGGCCCAGTAGAGCCCGAAAGAGCCCGACAGAGCCCAGTAGAGCCCAGTAGAGCCCGACAGGGCCCGACAGGGCCCGACAGGGCCCATTAGAGCCCGACAGAGCCCGACAGAGCCTGACAGAGCCCGACAGGGCCCGACAGGGCCCGACAGAGCCCGACAGAGCCCGACAGGGCCCAGTAGAGCCCGACAGAGCCCGACAGAGCCCGACAGAGCCCGACAGGGCCCGACAGGGCCCGACAGAGCCCGACAGAGCCCGACAGGGCCCTACAGAGCCCGACAGGGCCCGACAGGGCCCAGTAGAGCCCGATAGAGCCCGACAGAGCCCGACAGAGCCCGACAGGGCCCGACAGAGCCCGACAGAGCCCGACAGGGCCCGACAGGGCCAGACAGAGCCCGACAGGGCCCGATAGAGCCCGACAGGGCCCGACAGAGCCCGACAGAGCCCGACAGGGCATGACAGAGCCCGACAGAGCCCGACAGGGCCCGACAGAGCCCGACAGAGCCCGACAGAGCCCGACAGGGCCCAGTAGAGCCCGACAGAGCCCAGTAGAGCCCAGTAGAGCCCGACAGAGCCCGACAGAGCCCGACAGAGCCCGACAGGGCCCGACAGGGCCCGACAGAGCCCGACAGAGCCCGACAGGGCCCAGTAGAACCCGACAGAGCCCGACAGAGCCCGAAATAACCCGACAGAGCCCGACAGGGCCCGACAGGGCCCGACAGAGCCCGACAGGGCCCGACAGAGCCCGACAGAGCCCGACAGAGCCCGACAGGGCCCGACAGGGCCCGACAGGGCCCGACAGGGCACGACAGAGCCCGACAGGGCCCGACAGGGCCCAGTAGAGCCCGACAGAGCCCGACAGAGCCCGACAGAGCCCGACAGGGCCCGACAGGGCCCAGTAGAGCCCGACAGAGCCCGACAGAGCCCGACAGAGCCCAGTAGAGCCCAGTAGAGCCCGACAGAGCCCGACAGAGCCCGACAGAGCCCGACAGGGCCCGACAGGGCCCGACAGAGCCCGACAGAGCCCGACAGAGCCCGACAGGGCCCAGTAGAGCCCGACAGAGCCCGACAGAGCCCGACAGAGCCCAGTAGAGCCCGACAGAGCCCGACAGAGCCCGACAGGGCCCGACAGAGCCCGACAGAGCCCGACAGGGCCCGACAGGGCCCGACAGAGCCCGACAGGGCCCGACAGGGCCCGACAGAGCCCGACAGGGCCCGACAGGGCACGACAGAGCCCGACAGGGCCCGGCAGGGCCCGACAGGGCCCAGTAGAGCCCGACAGAGCCCGACAGAGCCCGACAGAGCCCGACAGGGCCCGACAGGGCCCAGTAGAGCCCGAAAGAGCCCGACAGAGCCCAGTAGAGCCCAGTAGAGCCCGACAGGGCCCGACAGGGCCCGACAGGGCCCATTAGAGCCCGACAGAGCCCGACAGAGCCTGACAGAGCCCGACAGGGCCCGACAGGGCCCGACAGAGTCCGACAGAGCCCGACAGGGCCCAGTAGAGCCCGACAGAGCCCGACAGAGCCCGACAGGGCCCGACAGGGCCCGACAGGGCCCGACAGAGCCCGACAGGGCCCGACAGGGCCCGACAGGGCCCAGTAGAGCCCGATAGAGCCCGACAGAGCCCGACCGAGCCCGACAGGGCCCGACAGAGCCCGACAGAGCCCGACAGGGCCCGACAGGGCCCGACAGAGCCCGAAAGAGCCCGACAGGGCCCAGTAGAGCCCGACAGAGCCCGACAGAGCCCGACAGAGCCCGACAGGGCCCGACAGGGCCCGACAGAGCCCGACAGAGCCCGACAGGGCCCAGTAGAGCCCGACAGAGCCCGACAGAGCCCGACAGATCCCAGTAGAGCCCGACAGAGCCCGACAGAGCCCGACAGGGCCCGACAGGGCCCGACAGAGCCCGACAGAGCCCGACAGGGCCCGACAGGGCCCGACAGGGCCCAGTAGAGCCCGACAGAGCCCGACAGAGCCCGACAGAGCCCGACAGGGCCCGACAGAGCCCGACAGAGCCCGACAGGGCCCGACAGGTCCCGACAGAGCCCAGTAGAGCCCGACAGAGCCTGACAGAGCCCGACAGAGCCCGACAGGGCCCGACAGGGCCCGACAGGGCCCAGTAGAGCCCGACAGAGCCCGACAGAGCCCGACAGAGCCCGACAGGGCCCGACAGAGCCCGACAGAGCCCGACAGGGCCCAGTAGAGCCCGACAGAGCCCGACAGAGCCCGACAGAGCCCGACAGAGCCCAGTAGAGCCCGACAGAGCCCGACAGAGCCCGACAGAGGCCGACAGGGCCCGACAGAGCCCGACAGGGCCCGACAGGGCCCGACAGAGCCCGACAGGGCCCGACAGAGCCCGACAGAGCCCGACAGAGCCCAGTAGAGCCCGACAGAGCCCGACAGGGCCCGACAGAGCCCGACAGGGCCCAGTAGAGCCCGACAGAGCCCGATAGAGCCCGACAGGGCCCGACAGGGCCCGACAGGGCCCAGTAGAGCCCGACAGAGCCCGACAGAGCCCAGTAGAGCCCAGTAGAGCCCGACAGAGCCCGACAGAGCCCGACAGAGCCCGACAGGGCCCGACAGAGCCCGACAGAGCCCGACAGAGCCCGACAGGGCCCGACAGGGCCCGACAGAGCCCGACAGAGCCCGACAGGGCCCAGTAGAGCCCGACAGAGCCCGACAGAGCCCGACAGAGCCCGACAGGGCCCGACAGGGCCCGACAGAGCCCGACAGAGCCCGACAGGGCCCTACAGAGCCCGACAGGGCCCGACAGGGCCCAGTAGAGCCCGATAGAGCCCGACAGAGCCCGACAGAGCCCGACAGGGCCCGACAGAGCCCGACAGAGCCCGACAGGGCCCGACAGGGCCAGACAGAGCCCGACAGGGCCCGATAGAGCCCGACAGGGCCCGACAGAGCCCGACAGAGCCCGACAGGGCATGACAGAGCCCGACAGAGCCCGACAGGGCCCGACAGAGCCCGACAGAGCCCGACAGAGCCCGACAGGGCCCAGTAGAGCCCGACAGAGCCCAGTAGAGCCCAGTAGAGCCCGACAGAGCCCGACAGAGCCCGACAGAGCCCGACAGGGCCCGACAGGGCCCGACAGAGCCCGACAGAGCCCGACAGGGCCCAGTAGAACCCGACAGAGCCCGACAGAGCCCGAAATAACCCGACAGAGCCCGACAGGGCCCGACAGGGCCCGACAGAGCCCGACAGGGCCCGACAGAGCCCGACAGAGCCCGACAGAGCCCGACAGGGCCCGACAGGGCCCGACAGGGCCCGACAGGGCACGACAGAGCCCGACAGGGCCCGACAGGGCCCAGTAGAGCCCGACAGAGCCCGACAGAGCCCGACAGAGCCCGACAGGGCCCGACAGGGCCCAGTAGAGCCCGACAGAGCCCGACAGAGCCCGACAGAGCCCAGTAGAGCCCAGTAGAGCCCGACAGAGCCCGACAGAGCCCGACAGAGCCCGACAGGGCCCGACAGGGCCCGACAGAGCCCGACAGAGCCCGACAGGGCCCAGTAGAGCCCGACAGAGCCCGACAGAGCCCGACAGAGCCCAGTAGAGCCCGACAGAGCCCGACAGAGCCCGACAGGGCCCGACAGAGCCCGACAGAGCCCGACAGGGCCCGACAGGGCCCGACAGAGCCCGACAGGGCCCGACAGGGCCCGACAGAGCCCGACAGGGCCCGACAGGGCACGACAGAGCCCGACAGGGCCCGGCAGGGCCCGACAGGGCCCAGTAGAGCCCGACAGAGCCCGACAGAGCCCGACAGAGCCCGACAGGGCCCGACAGGGCCCAGTAGAGCCCGAAAGAGCCCGACAGAGCCCAGTAGAGCCCAGTAGAGCCCGACAGGGCCCGACAGGGCCCGACAGTGCCCATTAGAGCCCGACAGAGCCCGACAGAGCCTGACAGAGCCCGACAGGGCCCGACAGGGCCCGACAGAATCCGACAGAGCCCGACAGGGCCCAGTAGAGCCCGACAGAGCCCGACAGAGCCCGACAGGGCCCGACAGGGCCCGACAGGGCCCGACAGAGCCCGACAGGGCCCGACAGGGCCCGACAGGGCCCAGTAGAGCCCGATAGAGCCCGACAGAGCCCGACCGAGCCTGACAGGGCCCGACAGAGCCCGACAGAGCCCGACAGGGCCCGACAGGGCCCGACAGAGCCCGACAGGGCCCGATAGAGCCCGACAGGGCCCGACAGAGCCCGACAGAGCCCGACAGGGCACGACAGAGCCCGACAGAGCCCGACAGGGCCCGACAGAGCCCGACAGAGCCCGACAGAGCCCGACAGGGCCCAGTAGAGCCCGACAGAGCCCAGTAGAGCCCAGTAGAGCCCGACAGAGCCCGACAGAGCCCGACAGAGCCCGACAGGGCCCGACAGGGCCCGACAGGGCCCAGTAGAGCCCGACAGAGCCCGACAGGGCCCGACAGAGCCCGACAGAGCCCGACAGGGCCCGACAGAGCCCGACAGAGCCCGACAGGGCCCAGTAGAGCCCGACAGAGCCCGACAGAGCCCGACAGAGCCCGACAGAGCCCGACAGGGCCCGACAGGGCACGACAGAGCCCGACAGGGCCCGACAGAGCCCGACAGAGCCCGACAGAGCCCGACAGGGCCCCACAGAGCCCGAAAGAGCCCGACAGGGCCCAGTAGAGCCCGACAGAGCCCGACAGAGCCCGACAGAGCCCGACAGGGCCCGACAGGGCCCGACAGAGCCCGACAGAGCCCGACAGGGCCCAGTAGAGCCCGACAGAGCCCGACAGAGCCCGACAGATCCCAGTAGAGCCCGACAGAGCCCGACAGAGCCCGACAGGGCCCGACAGGGCCCGACAGAGCCCGACAGAGCCCGACAGGGCCCGACAGGGCCCGACAGGGCCCAGTAGAGCCCGACAGAGCCCGACAGAGCCCGACAGAGCCCGACAGGGCCCGACAGAGCCCGACAGAGCCCGACAGGGCCCGACAGGTCCCGACAGAGCCCAGTAGAGCCCGACAGAGCCTGACAGAGCCCGACAGAGCCCGACAGGGCCCGACAGGGCCCGACAGGGCCCAGTAGAGCCCGACAGAGCCCGACAGAGCCCGACAGAGCCCGACAGGGCCCGACAGAGCCCGACAGAGCCCGACAGGGCCCAGTAGAGCCCGACAGAGCCCGACAGAGCCCGACAGAGCCCGACAGAGCCCAGTAGAGCCCGACAGAGCCCGACAGAGCCCGACAGAGGCCGACAGGGCCCGACAGAGCCCGACAGGGCCCGACAGGGCCCGACAGAGCCCGACAGGGCCCGACAGAGCCCGACAGAGCCCGACAGAGCCCAGTAGAGCCCGACAGAGCCCGACAGGGCCCGACAGAGCCCGACAGGGCCCAGTAGAGCCCGACAGAGCCCGATAGAGCCCGACAGGGCCCGACAGGGCCCGACAGGGCCCAGTAGAGCCCGACAGAGCCCGACAGAGCCCAGTAGAGCCCAGTAGAGCCCGACAGAGCCCGACAGAGCCCGACAGAGCCCGACAGGGCCCGACAGAGCCCGACAGAGCCCGACAGAGCCCGACAGGGCCCGACAGGGCCCGACAGAGCCCGACAGGGCCCGACAGGGCCCGACAGAGCCCGACAGAGCCCGACAGGGCCCAGTAGAGCCCGACAGAGCCCGACAGAGCCCGACAGAGCCCGACAGGGCCCGACAGGGCCCGACAGAGCCCGACAGAGCCCGACAGGGCCCTACAGAGCCCGACAGGGCCCGACAGGGCCCAGTAGAGCCCGATAGAGCCCGACAGAGCCCGACAGAGCCCGACAGGGCCCGACAGAGCCCGACAGAGCCCGACAGGGCCCGACAGGGCCAGACAGAGCCCGACAGGGCCCGATAGAGCCCGACAGGGCCCGACAGAGCCCGACAGAGCCCGACAGGGCATGACAGAGCCCGACAGAGCCCGACAGGGCCCGACAGAGCCCGACAGAGCCCGACAGAGCCCGACAGGGCCCAGTAGAGCCCGACAGAGCCCAGTAGAGCCCAGTAGAGCCCGACAGAGCCCGACAGAGCCCGACAGAGCCCGACAGGGCCCGACAGGGCCCGACAGAGCCCGACAGAGCCCGACAGGGCCCAGTAGAACCCGACAGAGCCCGACAGAGCCCGAAATAACCCGACAGAGCCCGACAGGGCCCGACAGGGCCCGACAGAGCCCGACAGGGCCCGACAGAGCCCGACAGAGCCCGACAGAGCCCGACAGGGCCCGACAGGGCCCGACAGGGCCCGACAGGGCACGACAGAGCCCGACAGGGCCCGACAGGGCCCAGTAGAGCCCGACAGAGCCCGACAGAGCCCGACAGAGCCCGACAGGGCCCGACAGGGCCCAGTAGAGCCCGACAGAGCCCGACAGAGCCCGACAGAGCCCAGTAGAGCCCAGTAGAGCCCGACAGAGCCCGACAGAGCCCGACAGAGCCCGACAGGGCCCGACAGGGCCCGACAGAGCCCGACAGAGCCCGACAGAGCCCGACAGGGCCCAGTAGAGCCCGACAGAGCCCGACAGAGCCCGACAGAGCCCAGTAGAGCCCGACAGAGCCCGACAGAGCCCGACAGGGCCCGACAGAGCCCGACGGAGCCCGACAGGGCCCGACAGGGCCCGACAGAGCCCGACAGGGCCCGACAGGGCCCGACAGAGCCCGACAGGGCCCGACAGGGCACGACAGAGCCCGACAGGGCCCGGCAGGGCCCGACAGGGCCCAGTAGAGCCCGACAGAGCCCGACAGAGCCCGACAGAGCCCGACAGGGCCCGACAGGGCCCAGTAGAGCCCGAAAGAGCCCGACAGAGCCCAGTAGAGCCCAGTAGAGCCCGACAGGGCCCGACAGGGCCCGACAGGGCCCATTAGAGCCCGACAGAGCCCGACAGAGCCTGACAGAGCCCGACAGGGCCCGACAGGGCCCGACAGAGTCCGACAGAGCCCGACAGGGCCCAGTAGAGCCCGACAGAGCCCGACAGAGCCCGACAGGGCCCGACAGGGCCCGACAGGGCCCGACAGAGCCCGACAGGGCCCGACAGGGCCCGACAGGGCCCAGTAGAGCCCGATAGAGCCCGACAGAGCCCGACCGAGCCCGACAGGGCCCGACAGAGCCCGACAGAGCCCGACAGGGCCCGACAGGGCCCGACAGAGCCCGACAGGGCCCGATAGAGCCCGACAGGGCCCGACAGAGCCCGACAGAGCCCGACAGGGCACGACAGAGCCCGACAGAGCCCGACAGGGCCCGACAGAGCCCGACAGAGCCCGACAGAGCCCGACAGGGCCCAGTAGAGCCCGACAGAGCCCAGTAGAGCCCAGTAGAGCCCGACAGAGCCCGACAGAGCCCGACAGAGCCCGACAGGGCCCGACAGGGCCCGACAGGGCCCAGTAGAGCCCGACAGAGCCCGACAGGGCCCGACAGAGCCCGACAGAGCCCGACAGGGCCCGACAGAGCCCGACAGAGCCCGACAGGGCCCAGTAGAGCCCGACAGAGCCCGACAGAGCCCGACAGAGCCCGACAGAGCCCGACAGAGCCCGACAGGGCCCGACAGGGCACGACAGAGCCCGACAGGGCCCGACAGAGCCCGACAGAGCCCGACAGAGCCCGACAGGGCCCCACAGAGCCCGAAAGAGCCCGACAGGGCCCAGTAGAGCCCGACAGAGCCCGACAGAGCCCGACAGAGCCCGACAGGGCCCGACAGGGCCCGACAGAGCCCGACAGAGCCCGACAGGGCCCAGTAGAGCCCGACAGAGCCCGACAGAGCCCGACAGATCCCAGTAGAGCCCGACAGAGCCCGACAGAGCCCGACAGGGCCCGACAGGGCCCGACAGAGCCCGACAGAGCCCGACAGGGCCCGACAGGGCCCGACATGGCCCAGTAGAGCCCGACAGAGCCCGACAGAGCCCGACAGAGCCCGACAGGGCCCGACAGAGCCCGACAGAGCCCGACAGGGCCCGACAGGTCCCGACAGAGCCCAGTAGAGCCCGACAGAGCCTGACAGAGCCCGACAGAGCCCGACAGGGCCCGACAGGGCCCGACAGGGCCCAGTAGAGCCCGACAGAGCCCGACAGAGCCCGACAGAGCCCGACAGGGCCCGACAGAGCCCGACAGAGCCCGACAGGGCCCAGTAGAGCCCGACAGAGCCCGACAGAGCCCGACAGAGCCCGACAGAGCCCAGTAGAGCCCGACAGAGCCCGACAGAGCCCGACAGAGGCCGACAGGGCCCGACAGAGCCCGACAGGGCCCGACAGGGCCCGACAGAGCCCGACAGGGCCCGACAGAGCCCGACAGAGCCCGACAGAGCCCAGTAGAGCCCGACAGAGCCCGACAGGGCCCGACAGAGCCCGACAGGGCCCAGTAGAGCCCGACAGAGCCCGATAGAGCCCGACAGGGCCCGACAGGGCCCGACAGGGCCCAGTAGAGCCCGACAGAGCCCGACAGAGCCCAGTAGAGCCCAGTAGAGCCCGACAGAGCCCGACAGAGCCCGACAGAGCCCGACAGGGCCCGACAGAGCCCGACAGAGCCCGACAGAGCCCGACAGGGCCCGACAGGGCCCGACAGAGCCCGACAGGGCCCGACAGGGCCCGACAGGGCCCAGTAGAGCCCGAAAGAGCCCGACAGAGCCCAGTAGAGCCCAGTAGAGCCCGACAGGGCCCGACAGGGCCCGACAGGGCCCATTAGAGCCCGACAGAGCCCGACAGAGCCTGACAGAGCCCGACAGGGCCCGACAGGGCCCGACAGAGCCCGACAGAGCCCGACAGGGCCCAGTAGAGCCCGACAGAGCCCGACAGAGCCCGACAGAGCCCGACAGGGCCCGACAGGGCCCGACAGAGCCCGACAGAGCCCGACAGGGCCCTACAGAGCCCGACAGGGCCCGACAGGGCCCAGTAGAGCCCGATAGAGCCCGACAGAGCCCGACAGAGCCCGACAGGGCCCGACAGAGCCCGACAGAGCCCGACAGGGCCCGACAGGGCCAGACAGAGCCCGACAGGGCCCGATAGAGCCCGACAGGGCCCGACAGAGCCCGACAGAGCCTGACAGGGCATGACAGAGCCCGACAGAGCCCGACAGGGCCCGACAGAGCCCGACAGAGCCCGACAGAGCCCGACAGGGCCCAGTAGAGCCCGACAGAGCCCAGTAGAGCCCAGTAGAGCCCGACAGAGCCCGACAGAGCCCGACAGAGCCCGACAGGGCCCGACAGGGCCCGACAGAGCCCGACAGAGCCCGACAGGGCCCAGTAGAACCCGACAGAGCCCGACAGAGCCCGAAATAGCCCGACAGAGCCTGACAGGGCCCGACAGGGCCCGACAGAGCCCGACAGGGCCCGACAGAGCCCGACAGAGCCCGACAGAGCCCGACAGGGCCCGACAGGGCCCGACAGAGCCCGACAGGGCCCGACAGGGCACGACAGAGCCCGACAGGGCCCGACAGGGCCCAGTAGAGCCCGACAGAGCCCGACAGAGCCCGACAGAGCCCGACAGGGCCCGACAGGGCCCAGTAGAGCCCGACAGAGCCCGACAGAGCCCGACAGAGCCCAGTAGAGCCCAGTAGAGCCCGACAGAGCCCGACAGAGCCCGACAGAGCCCGACAGGGCCCGACAGGGCTCGACAGAGCCCGACAGAGCCCGACAGAGCCCGACAGGGCCCAGTAGAGCCCGACAGAGCCCGACAGAGCCCGACAGAGCCCAGTAGAGCCCGACAGAGCCCGACAGAGCCCGACAGGGCCCGACAGCGCCCGACAGAGCCCGACAGAGCCCGACAGGGCCCGACAGGGCCCGACAGAGCCCAGTAGAGCCCGACAGAGCCCGACAGAGCCCGACAGAGCCTGACAGGGCCCGACAGGGCCCGACAGGGCCCAGTAGAGCCCGACAGAGCCCGACAGAGCCCGACAGAGCCCGACAGGGCCCGACAGAGCCCGACAGAGCCCGACAGGGCCCGACAGGGCCCGACAGAGCCCGCCAGGGCCCGACAGGGCACGACAGAGCCCGACAGGGCCCGACAGGGCCCAGTAGAGCCCGACAGAGCCCGACAGAGCCCGACAGAGCCCGACAGGGCCCGACAGAGCCCGACAGAGCCCGACAGGGCCCAGTAGAGCCCGACAGAGCCCGACAGAGCCCGACAGAGCCCGACAGAGCCCAGTAGAGCCCGACAGAGCCCGACAGAGCCCGACAGAGGCCGACAGGGCCCGACAGAGCCCGACAGGGCCCGACAGGGCCCGACAGAGCCCGACAGGGCCCGACAGAGCCCGACAGAGCCCGACAGAGCCCAGTAGAGCCCGACAGAGCCCGACAGGGCCCGACAGAGCCCGACAGGGCCCAGTAGAGCCCGACAGAGCCCGATAGAGCCCGACAGGGCCCGACAGGGCCCGACAGGGCCCAGTAGAGCCCGACAGAGCCCGACAGAGCCCAGTAGAGCCCAGTAGAGCCCGACAGAGCCCGACAGAGCCCGACAGAGCCCGACAGGGCCCGACAGAGCCCGACAGAGCCCGACAGAGCCCGACAGGGCCCGACAGGGCCCGACAGAGCCCGACAGGGCCCGACAGGGCCCGACAGGGCCCAGTAGAGCCCGAAAGAGCCCGACAGAGCCCAGTAGAGCCCAGTAGAGCCCGACAGGGCCCGACAGGGCCCGACAGGGCCCATTAGAGCCCGACAGAGCCCGACAGAGCCTGACAGAGCCCGACAGGGCCCGACAGGGCCCGACAGAGCCCGACAGAGCCCGACAGGGCCCAGTAGAGCCCGACAGAGCCCGACAGAGCCCGACAGAGCCCGACAGGGCCCGACAGGGCCCGACAGAGCCCGACAGAGCCCGACAGGGCCCTACAGAGCCCGACAGGGCCCGACAGGGCCCAGTAGAGCCCGATAGAGCCCGACAGAGCCCGACAGAGCCCGACAGGGCCCGACAGAGCCCGACAGAGCCCGACAGGGCCCGACAGGGCCAGACAGAGCCCGACAGGGCCCGATAGAGCCCGACAGGGCCCGACAGAGCCCGACAGAGCCTGACAGGGCATGACAGAGCCCGACAGAGCCCGACAGGGCCCGACAGAGCCCGACAGAGCCCGACAGAGCCCGACAGGGCCCAGTAGAGCCCGACAGAGCCCAGTAGAGCCCAGTAGAGCCCGACAGAGCCCGACAGAGCCCGACAGAGCCCGACAGGGCCCGACAGGGCCCGACAGAGCCCGACAGAGCCCGACAGGGCCCAGTAGAACCCGACAGAGCCCGACAGAGCCCGAAATAGCCCGACAGAGCCTGACAGGGCCCGACAGGGCCCGACAGAGCCCGACAGGGCCCGACAGAGCCCGACAGAGCCCGACAGAGCCCGACAGGGCCCGACAGGGCCCGACAGAGCCCGACAGGGCCCGACAGGGCACGACAGAGCCCGACAGGGCCCGACAGGGCCCAGTAGAGCCCGACAGAGCCCGACAGAGCCCGACAGAGCCCGACAGGGCCCGACAGGGCCCAGTAGAGCCCGACAGAGCCCGACAGAGCCCGACAGAGCCCAGTAGAGCCCAGTAGAGCCCGACAGAGCCCGACAGAGCCCGACAGAGCCCGACAGGGCCCGACAGGGCTCGACAGAGCCCGACAGAGCCCGACAGAGCCCGACAGGGCCCAGTAGAGCCCGACAGAGCCCGACAGAGCCCGACAGAGCCCAGTAGAGCCCGACAGAGCCCGACAGAGCCCGACAGGGCCCGACAGCGCCCGACAGAGCCCGACAGAGCCCGACAGGGCCCGACAGGGCCCGACAGAGCCCAGTAGAGCCCGACAGAGCCCGACAGAGCCCGACAGAGCCTGACAGGGCCCGACAGGGCCCGACAGGGCCCAGTAGAGCCCGACAGAGCCCGACAGAGCCCGACAGAGCCCGACAGGGCCCGACAGAGCCCGACAGAGCCCGACAGGGCCCGACAGGGCCCGACAGAGCCCGCCAGGGCCCGACAGGGCACGACAGAGCCCGACAGGGCCCGACAGGGCCCAGTAGAGCCCGACAGAGCCCGACAGAGCCCGACAGAGCCCGACAGGGCCCGACAGGGCCCAGTAGAGCCCGACAGAGCCCGACAGAGCCCGACAGAGCCCAGTAGAGCCCAGTAGAGCCCGACAGAGCCCGACACAGCCCGACAGAGCCCGACAGAGCCCGACACAGCCCGACAGAGCCCGACAGAGCCCGACAGGGCCCAGTAGAGCCCGACAGAGCCCGACAGAGCCCGACAGAGCCCGACAGGGACCGACAGAGCCCGACAGAGCCCGACAGGTCCCGACAGTGCCTGACAGAGCCCGACAGAGCCCGACAGAGCCCGACAGGGACCGACAGAGCCCGACAGGCCCGACAGGGCCCGACAGAGCCCGACAGAGCCCGACAGGGCCCGACAGAGCCCGACAGAGCCCGACAGGGCCCAGTAGAGCCCAGTAGAACCTGACAGAGCCCAGTAGAGCCCGACAGAGCCCGACAGAGCCCGACAGAGCCCGACAGGGCCCGACAGAGCCCGACAGGGCCCAGTAGAGCCCGACAGAGCCCGACAAAGCCCGACAGAGCCCGACAGAGCCCAGTAGAGCCTGACAGAGCCCGACAGAACCTGACAGGGCCCGACAGAGCCCGACAGAGCCCAGTAGAGCCCGACAGAGCCCGACAGAGCCCGACAGAACCCGACAGGGCCCAGTAGAGCCCAACAGAGCCCGACAGAGCCCGTCAGGGCCCGACAGGGCCCGACAGGGCCCAGTAGAGCCCGACAGAGCCCGACAGAGCCCAGTAGAGCCCGACAGAGCCCGACAGAGCCCGACAGAGCCCGACAGGGCCCGACAGGGCCCGACAGAGCCCGACAGGGCCCGACAGAGCCCGACAGAGCCCGACAGAGCCCAGTAGAGCCCGACAGAGCCCGACAGAGCCCGACAGAACCCGACAGGGCCCAGTAGAGCCCGACAGAGCCCGACAGAGCCCGACAGAGCCCGACAGGGCCCGACAGAGCCCGACAGAGCCCGACAGCGCCCGACAGGGCCCAGTAGAGCCCGACAGAGCCCGACAGAGCCCGACAGAGCCCGACAGGGCCCGACAGAGCCCGACAGAGCACGACAGGGCCCAGTAGAGCCCGACAGAGCCCAACAGGGCCCGACAGAGCCCGACAGAGCCCGACAGAGCCCGACAGGGCCCGACAGGGCCCGACAGAGACCGACAGAGCCCGACAGAGCCCGACAGGGCCCGACAGAGCCCGACAGAGCCCGACAGGGCCCGACAGAGCCCGACAGAGCCCGACAGGGCCCGACAGAGCCCGACAGGGCCCAGTAGAGCCCGACAGAGCCCGACAGAGCCCGACAGAGCCCGACAGAGCCCAGTAGAGCCCGACATAGCCCGACAGAGCCCGACAGAGCCCGACAGGGCCCGACAGAGCCCGACAGGGCCCAACAGGGCCCGACAGAGCCCGACAGAGCCCGACAGGGCCCGACAGAGCCCGACAGGGCCCAGTAGAGCCCGACAGAGCCCGATAGAGCCCGACAGGGCCCGACAGGGCCCAGTAGAGCCCGACAGAGCCCGACAGAGCCCAGTAGAGCCCAGTAGAGCCCGACAGAGCCCGACAGAGCCCGACAGGGCCCGACAGAGCCCGACAGAGCCCGACAGGGCCCGACAGGGCCCGACAGGGCCCAGTAGAGCCCGAAAGAGCCCGACAGAGCCCAGTAGAGCCCAGTAGAGCCCGACAGGGCCCGACAGGGCCCGACAGGGCCCATTAGAGCCCGACAGAGCCCGACAGAGCCTGACAGAGCCCGACAGAGGCCGACAGGGCCCGACAGAGCCCGACAGAGCCCGACAGGGCCCAGTAAAACCCGACAGAGTCCGACAGAGCCCGACAGAGCCCGACAGGGCCCGACAAGGCCCGACAGAGCCCGACAGGACCCAGTACAGACCGACAGAGTCCGACAGAGCCCGACAGAGCCCGACAGAGCCCGACAGAGCCCAGTAGAGCCCAGTAGAGCCCGACAGAGCCCGACAGAGCCCGACAGAGCCCGACAGGGCCCGACAGGGCCCAGTAGAGCCCGACAGAGCCCGACAGGGCCCGACAGGGCCCGACAGAGCCCAGTAGAGCCCAACAGAGCCCGACAGAGCCCGACAGAGCCCGACAGAGCCCAGTAGAGCCCGACAGAGCCCGACAGAGCCCGACAGGGCCCGACAGAGCCCGACAGAGCCCAGTAGAGCCCGACAGAGCCCGACAGAGCCCGACAGAGCCCGACAGAGCCCGACAGGGCCCGACAGGGCCCGACAGGGCCCAGTAGAGCCCGACAGAGCCCGACAGAGCCCGACAGAGCCCGACAGAGCCTGACAGAGCCCGACAGGGCCCGACAGGGCCCGACAGAGCCCGACAGAGCCCGACAGGGCCCGACAGAGCCCGACAGAGCCTGACAGAGCCCGACAGGGCCCGACAGGGCCCAGTAGAGCCCGACAGAGCCCGACAGAGCCCGACAGAGCCCGACAGGGCCCGACAGAGCCCGACAGAGCCCGACAGGGCCTGACAGAGCCCGACAGAGCCCGACAGGGCCCGACAGAGCCCCACAGAACCCGTCAGAGCCCGACAGAGCCCGACAGAGCCCGACAGAGCCCAGTTGAGCCCAGTAGAGCCCGACAGAGCCCGACAGAGCCCGACAGGGCCCGACAGGGCCCGACAGGGCCCAGTAGAGCCCGACAGAGCCCGACAGGGCCCGACAGGGCCCAGTAGAGCCCGACAGAGCCCGACAGAGCCCGACAGAGCCCGACAGGGCCCAGTAGAGCCCGACAGAGCCCGACAGGGCCCGACAGGGCCCAGTAGAGCCCGACAGAGCCCGACAGAGCCCGACAGAGCCCGACAGGGCCCGACAGAGCCTGACAGAGCCCGACAGAGCCGAGTAGAGCCCGACAAAGCCCGACAGGGCCCAGTAGAGCCCGACACAGCCCGACAGGGCCCGACAGGGCCCGACAGAGCCCAGTAGAGCCCAACAGAGCCCGACAGGGCCCGACAGAGCCCAGTAGAGCCCGACAGAGCCCGACAGAGCCCGACAGGGCCCGACAGGGCCCAGTAGAGCCCGACAGAGCCCGACAGAGCCCGACAGAGCCCGACAGGGCCCGACAGAGCCCGACAGAGCCCGACAGAGCCCGACAAGGCCCGATAGGGCCCAGTAGAGCCCGACAGAGCCCGACAGAGCCCGACAGAACCCGTCAGAGCCCGACAGAGCCTGACAGAGCCCGACAGAGCCGAGTAGAGCCCGACAAAGCCCGACAGGGCCCGACAGGGCCCAGTAGAGCCCGACAGAGCCCGACAGAGCCCAGTAGAGCCCAGTAGAGCCCGACAGAGCCCGACAGAGCCCGACAGAGCCCGACAGAGCCCGACAGGGCCCGACAGGGCCCGACAGGGCCCAGTAGAGCCCGACAGAGCCCGACAGAGCCCGACAGAGCCCGACAGAGCCCGACAGAGCCCGACAGGGCCCGACAGGGCCCAGTAGAGCCCGACAGAGCCCGACAGAGCCCGACAGAGCCCGACAGGGCCCAGTAGAGCCCAAAAGAGCCCGACAGAGCCCGACAGAGCCCGACAGGGCCCGACAGGGCCCGACAGGGCCCAGTAGAGCCCGACAGAGCCCGACAGAGCCCGACAGAGCCCGACAGAGCCCGACAGGGCCCAGTAGAGCCCGACAAAGCCCGACAGAGCCCGACAGAGCCCGACAGGGCCCGACAGGGCCCGACAGGGCCCAGTAGAGCCCGACAGAGCCCGACAGGGCCCGACAGGGCCCGACAGGGCCCAGTAGAGCCCGACAGAGCCCGACAGAGCCCGACAGGGCCCGACAGGGCCCGACAGGGCCCAGTAGAGCCCGACAGAGCCCGACAGAGCCCGACAGAGCCCGACAGAGCCTGACAGAGCCCGACAAGGCCCGACAGGGCCCGACAGAGCCCGACAGAGCCCGACAGGGCCCGACAGGGCCCGACAGGGCCCAGTAGAGCCCGACAGAGCCCGACAGAGCCCGACAGAGCCCGACAGGGCCCGACAGAGCCCGACAGAGCCCGACAGGGCCCGACAGAGCCCGACAGAGCCCGACAGGGCCCGACAGGGCCCGACAGGACCCAGAAAAGCCCGACAGAGCCCGACAGAGCCCGACAGGGCCCGACAGGGCCCGACAGAGCCCGACAGAGCCCGACAGGGCCCGACAGGGCCCGACAGAGCCCAGTAGAGCCCGACAGAGCCCGACAGAGCCCGACAGAGCCCGACAGGGCCCAGTAGAGCCCGACAGAGCCCGACAGAGCCCGACAGAGCCCGACAGGGCCCGACAGAGCCCGACAGAGCCCGACAGAGCCCGACAAGGCCCGACAGGGCCCAGTAGAGCCCGACAGAGCCCGACAGAGCCCGACAGAACCCGTCAGAGCCCGAAAGAGCCCGACAGAGCATGACAGAGCCCAGTAGAGCCCAGTAGAGCCCGACAGAGCCCGACAGAGCCCGACAGAGCCCGACAGGGCCCGACAGGGCCCGACAGGGCCCAGTAGAGCCCAACAGAGCCCGACAGAGCCCGACAGAGCCCGACAGGGCCCAGTAGAGCCCGACAGAGCCCGACAGAGCCCGACAGAGCCCGACAGGGCCCGACAGGGCCCGACAGGGCCCAGTAGAGCCCGACAGAGCCCGACAGAGCCCGACAGAGCCCGACAGAGCCCGACAGGGCCCAGTAGAGCCCGACAAAGCCCGACAGAGCCCGACAGAGCCCGACAGGGCCCGACAGGGCCCGACAGGGCCCAGTAGAGCCCGACAGAGCCCGACAGGGCCCGACAGGGCCCGACAGGGCCCAGTAGAGCCCGACAGAGCCCGACAGAGCCCGACAGGGCCCGACATTGCCCGACAGGGCCCAGTAGAGCCCGACAGAGCCCGACAGAGCCCGACAGAGCCCGACAGAGCCTGACAGAGCCCGACAGGGCCCGACAGGGCCCGACAGAGCCCGACAGAGCCCGACAGGGCCCGACAGGGCCCAGTAGAGCCCGACAGAGCCCGACAGAGCCCGACAGAGCCCGACAGGGCCCGACAGAGCCCGACAGAGCCCGACAGGGCCCGACAGAGCCCGACAGAGCCCGACAGGGCCCGACAGGGCCCAGAAAAGCCCGACAGAGCCCGACAGAGCCCGACAGGGCCCGACAGGGCCCGACAGAGCCCGACAGAGCCCGACAGGGCCCGACAGGGCCCGACAGAGCCCAGTAGAGCCCGACAGAGCCCGACAGAGCCCGACAGAGCCCGACAGGGCCCAGTAGATCCCGACAGAGCCCGACAGAGCCCGACAGAGCCCGACAGGGCCCGACAGAGCCCGACAGAGCCCGACAGAGCCCGACAAGGCCCGACAGGGCCCAGTAGAGCCCGACAGAGCCCGACAGAGCCCGACAGAACCCGTCAGAGCCCGACAGAGCCCGACAGAGCATGACAGAGCCCAGTAGAGCCCAGTAGAGCCCGACAGAGCCCGACAGAGCCCGACAGAACCCGTCAGAGCCCGACAGAGCCCGACAGAGCACGACAGAGCCCAGTAGAGCCCAGTAGAGCCCGACAGAGCCCGACAGAGCCCGACAGGGCCCAGTAGAGACCGACAGAGCCCGACAGAGCCCGACAGAGCCCGACAGAGCCCGACAGGGCCCGACAGGGCCCAGTAGAGCCCAACAGAGCCCGACAGAGCCCTACAGAGCCCGACAGAGCCCGACAGGGCCCAGTAGAGCCCGACAGAGCCCGACAGAGCCCGACAGAGCCCGACAGGGCCCAGTAGAGCCCGACAGAGCCCGACAGGGCCCGACAGGGCCCAGTAGAGCCCGACAGAGCCCGACAGAGCCCGACAGAGCCCGACAGGGCCCGACAGAGCCTGACAGAGCCCGACAGAGCCGAGTAGAGCCCGACAAAGCCCGACAGGGCCCAGTAGAGCCCGACACAGCCCGACAGGGCCCGACAGGGCCCGACAGAGCCCAGTAGAGCCCAACAGAGCCCGACAGGGCCCGACAGAGCCCAGTAGAGCCCGACAGAGCCCGACAGAGCCCGACAGGGCCCGACAGGGCCCAGTAGAGCCCGACAGAGCCCGACAGAGCCCGACAGAGCCCGACAGGGCCCGACAGAGCCCGACAGAGCCCGACAGAGCCCGACAAGGCCCGATAGGGCCCAGTAGAGCCCGACAGAGCCCGACAGAGCCCGACAGAGCCCGACAGAGCCCGACAGAGCCGAGTAGAGCCCGACAAAGCCCGACAGGGCCCGACAGGGCCCGACAGGGCCCAGTAGAGCCCGACAGAGCCCGACAGAGCCCAGTAGAGCCCAGTAGAGCCCGACAGAGCCCGACAGAGCCCGACAGAGCCCGACAGGGCCCGACAGGGCCCGACAGAGCCCGACAGAGCCCGACAGGGCCCAGTAGAGCCCGACAGAGCCCGACAGAGCCCGACAGAGCCCGACAGGGCCCGACAGGGCCCAGTAGAGCCCGACAGAGCCCGACAGAGCCCGACAGAGCCCGACAGGGCCCAGTAGAGCCCGACAGAGCCCGACAGAGCCCGACAGAGCCCGACAGGGCCCGACAGGGCCCGACAGGGCCCAGTAGAGCCCGACAGAGCCCGACAGAGCCCGACAGAGCCCGACAGGGCCCAGTAGAGCCCGACAAAGCCCGACAGAGCCCGACAGAGCCCGACAGGGCCCGACAGGGCCCGACAGGGCCCAGTAGAGCCCGACAGAGCCCGACAGGGCCCGACAGGGCCCGACAGGGCCCAGTAGAGCCCGACAGAGCCCGACAGAGCCCGACAGGGCCCGACAGGGCCCGACAGGGCCCAGTAGAGCCCGACAGAGCCCGACAGAGCCCGACAGAGCCCGACAGAGCCTGACAGAGCCCGACAGGGCCCGACAGGGCCCGACAGAGCCCGACAGAGCCCGACAGGGCCCGACAGGGCCCAGTAGAGCCCGACAGAGCCCGACAGAGCCCGACAGGGCCCGACAGAGCCCGACAGAACCCGTCAGAGCCCGACAGAGCCCGACAGAGCCCGACAGAGCCCAGTAGAGCCCAGTAGAGCCCGACAGAGCCCGACAGAGCCCGACAGGGCCCGACAGGGCCCAGTAGAGCCCGACAGAGCCCGACAGGGCCCGACAGGGCCCGAAAGGGCCCAGTAGAGCCCGACAGAGCCCGACAGAGCCCGACAGAGCCCGACAGAGCCCGACAGGGCCCAGTAGAGCCCGACAAAGCCCGACAGAGCCCGACAGAGCCCGACAGGGCCCGACAGGGCCCGACAGGGCCCAGTAGAGCCCGACAGAGCCCGACAGGGCCCGACAGGGCCCGACAGGGCCCAGTAGAGCCCGACAGAGCCCGACAGAGCCCGACAGGGCCCGACAGGGCCCGACAGGGCCCAGTAGAGCCCGACAGAGCCCGACAGAGCCCAACAGAGCCCGACAGAGCCTGACAGAGCCCGACAAGGCCCGACAGGGCCCGACAGAGCCCGACAGAGCCCGACAGGGCCCGACAGGGCCCGACAGGGCCCAGTAGAGCCCGACAGAGCCCGACAGAGCCCGACAGAGCCCGACAGGGCCCGACAGAGCCCGACAGAGCCCGACAGGGCCCGACAGAGCCCGACAGAGCCCGACAGGGCCCGACAGGGCCCGACAGGACCCAGAAAAGCCCGACAGAGCCCGACAGAGCCCGACAGGGCCCGACAGGGCCCGACAGAGCCCGACAGAGCCCGACAGGGCCCGACAGGGCCCGACAGAGCCCAGTAGAGCCCGACAGAGCCCGACAGAGCCCGACAGAGCCCGACAGGGCCCAGTAGAGCCCGACAGAGCCCGACAGAGCCCGACAGAGCCCGACAGGGCCCGACAGAGCCCGACAGAGCCCGACAGAGCCCGACAAGGCCCGACAGGGCCCAGTAGAGCCCGACAGAGCCCGACAGAGCCCGACAGAACCCGTCAGAGCCCGAAAGAGCCCGACAGAGCATGACAGAGCCCAGTAGAGCCCAGTAGAGCCCGACAGAGCCCGACAGAGCCCGACAGAGCCCGACAGGGCCCGACAGGGCCCCACAGGGCCCAGTAGAGCCCGACAGAGCCCGACAGAGCCCGACAGAGCCCGACAGGGCCCAGTAGAGCCCGACAGAGCCCGACAGAGCCCGACAGAGCCCGACAGGGCCCGACAGGGCCCAGTAGAGCCCGACAGAGCCCGACAGAGCCCGACAGAGCCCGACAGAGCCCGACAGAGCCCGACAGGGCCCAGTAGAGCCCGACAAAGCCCGACAGAGCCCGACAGAGCCCGACAGGGCCCGACAGGGCCCGACAGGGCCCAGTAGAGCCCGACAGAGCCCGACAGGGCCCGACAGGGCCCGACAGGGCCCAGTAGAGCCCGACAGAGCCCGACAGAGCCCGACAGGGCCCGACATTGCCCGACAGGGCCCAGTAGAGCCCGACAGAGCCCGACAGAGCCCGACAGAGCCCGACAGAGCCTGACAGAGCCCGACAGGGCCCGACAGGGCCCGACAGAGCCCGACAGAGCCCGACAGGGCCCGACAGGGCCCAGTAGAGCCCGACAGAGCCCGACAGAGCCCGACAGAGCCCGACAGGGCCCGACAGAGCCCGACAGAGCCCGACAGGGCCCGACAGAGCCCGACAGAGCCCGACAGGGCCCGACAGGGCCCAGAAAAGCCCGACAGAGCCCGACAGAGCCCGACAGGGCCCGACAGGGCCCGACAGAGCCCGACAGAGCCCGACAGGGCCCGACAGGGCCCGACAGAGCCCAGTAGAGCCCGACAGAGCCCGACAGAGCCCGACAGAGCCCGACAGGGCCCAGTAGATCCCGACAGAGCCCGACAGAGCCCGACAGAGCCCGACAGGGCCCGACAGAGCCCGACAGAGCCCGACAGAGCCCGACAAGGCCCGACAGGGCCCAGTAGAGCCCGACAGAGCCCGACAGAGCCCGACAGAACCCGTCAGAGCCCGACAGAGCCCGACAGAGCATGACAGAGCCCAGTAGAGCCCAGTAGAGCCCGACAGAGCCCGACAGAGCCCGACAGAACCCGTCAGAGCCCGACAGAGCCCGACAGAGCACGACAGAGCCCAGTAGAGCCCAGTAGAGCCCGACAGAGCCCGACAGAGCCCGACAGGGCCCAGTAGAGACCGACAGAGCCCGACAGAGCCCGACAGAGCCCGACAGAGCCCGACAGGGCCCGACAGGGCCCAGTAGAGCCCAACAGAGCCCGACAGAGCCCTACAGAGCCCGACAGAGCCCGACAGGGCCCAGTAGAGCCCGACAGAGCCCGACAGAGCCCGACAGAGCCCGACAGGGCCCAGTAGAGCCCGACAGAGCCCGACAGGGCCCGACAGGGCCCAGTAGAGCCCGACAGAGCCCGACAGAGCCCGACAGAGCCCGACAGGGCCCGACAGAGCCTGACAGAGCCCGACAGAGCCGAGTAGAGCCCGACAAAGCCCGACAGGGCCCAGTAGAGCCCGACACAGCCCGACAGGGCCCGACAGGGCCCGACAGAGCCCAGTAGAGCCCAACAGAGCCCGACAGGGCCCGACAGAGCCCAGTAGAGCCCGACAGAGCCCGACAGAGCCCGACAGGGCCCGACAGGGCCCAGTAGAGCCCGACAGAGCCCGACAGAGCCCGACAGAGCCCGACAGGGCCCGACAGAGCCCGACAGAGCCCGACAGAGCCCGACAAGGCCCGATAGGGCCCAGTAGAGCCCGACAGAGCCCGACAGAGCCCGACAGAGCCCGACAGAGCCCGACAGAGCCGAGTAGAGCCCGACAAAGCCCGACAGGGCCCGACAGGG
This sequence comes from Caloenas nicobarica, assembly GCF_036013445.1. Lineage (NCBI taxonomy): Eukaryota > Metazoa > Chordata > Aves > Columbiformes > Columbidae > Caloenas > Caloenas nicobarica. The sequence goes on from NW_027017010.1 coordinate 238,639, forward strand.
CCCGACAGGGCCCAGTAGAGCCCGACAGAGCCCGACAGAGCCCAGTAGAGCCCAGTAGAGCCCGACAGAGCCCGACAGAGCCCGACAGAGCCCGACAGGGCCCGACAGGGCCCGACAGAGCCCGACAGAGCCCGACAGGGCCCAGTAGAGCCCGACAGAGCCCGACAGAGCCCGACAGAGCCCGACAGGGCCCGACAGGGCCCAGTAGAGCCCGACAGAGCCCGACAGAGCCCGACAGAGCCCGACAGGGCCCAGTAGAGCCCGACAGAGCCCGACAGAGCCCGACAGAGCCCGACAGGGCCCGACAGGGCCCGACAGGGCCCAGTAGAGCCCGACAGAGCCCGACAGAGCCCGACAGAGCCCGACAGAGCCCGACAGGGCCCAGTAGAGCCCGACAAAGCCCGACAGAGCCCGACAGAGCCCGACAGGGCCCGACAGGGCCCGACAGGGCCCAGTAGAGCCCGACAGAGCCCGACAGGGCCCGACAGGGCCCGACAGGGCCCAGTAGAGCCCGACAGAGCCCGACAGAGCCCGACAGGGCCCGACAGGGCCCGACAGGGCCCAGTAGAGCCCGACAGAGCCCGACAGAGCCCGACAGAGCCCGACAGAGCCTGACAGAGCCCGACAGGGCCCGACAGGGCCCGACAGAGCCCGACAGAGCCCGACAGGGCCCGACAGGGCCCAGTAGAGCCCGACAGAGCCCGACAGAGCCCGACAGGGCCCGACAGAGCCCGACAGAACCCGTCAGAGCCCGACAGAGCCCGACAGAGCCCGACAGAGCCCAGTAGAGCCCAGTAGAGCCCGACAGAGCCCGACAGAGCCCGACAGGGCCCGACAGGGCCCAGTAGAGCCCGACAGAGCCCGACAGGGCCCGACAGGGCCCGAAAGGGCCCAGTAGATCCCGACAGAGCCCGACAGAGCCCGACAGAGCCCGACAGGGCCCAGTAGAGCCCGACAGAGCCCGACAGGGCCCGACAGGGCCCAGTAGAGCCCGACAGAGCCCGACAGGGCCCGACAGGGCCCAGTAGAGCCCGACAGAGCCCGACAGAGCCCGACAGAGCCCGACAGTGCCCGACAGAGCCTGACAGAGCCCGACAGAGCCGAGTAGAGCCCGACAAAGCCCGACAGGGCCCAGTAGAGCCCGACACAGCCCGACAGGGCCCGACAGGGCCCGACAGAGCCCAGTAGAGCCCAACAGAGCCCGACAGGGCCCGACAGGGCCCAGTAGAACCCGACAGAGCCCGACAGGGCCCAGTAGAGCCCGACAGAGCCCGACAGAGCCCGACAGAGCCCGACAGGGCCCAGTAGAGCCCGACAGAGCCCAGTAGAGCCCAGTAGAGCCCGACAGAGCCCGACAGAGCCCGACAGAGCCCGACAGAACCCGACAGAGCCCGACAGAGCCCAGTAGAGCCCGACAGAGCCCGACAGAGCCCGACAGGGCCCGACAGGGCCCGACAGGGCCCGACAGAGCCCGACAGGGCCCAGTAGAGCCCGACAGAGTCCGACAGAGCCCGAGAGTGCCCGACAGAGCCCAGAAGAGCCCGACAGAGCCCGACAGAGCCCGACAGAGCCCGACAGGGCCCGACAGGTCCCGACAGAGCCTGACAGGGCCCAGTAGAGCCCGACAGGTCCCGACAGAGCCCTACAGAGCCCGACAGAGCCCGACAGAGCCCAGTAGAGCCCAGTAGAGCCCGACAGAGCCCGACAGAGCCCGACAGAGCCCGACAGGGCCCGACAGAGCCCGACAGGGCCCAGTAGAGCCCGACAGAGCCCGACAGAGCCCGACAGGTCCCACAGGGCCCGACAGGGCCCGACAGAGCCCAGTAGACCCGGACAGAGCCCGACAGAGCCCGACAGAGCCCGACAGGGCCCGACACAGCCCGACAGAGCCCGACAGGGCCCGACAGAGCCCGACAGAGCCCGACAGAGCCCGACAGGGCCCAGTAGAGCCCGACAGAGTCCGACAGAGCCCGACAGAGCCCGACAGGGCCCGACAAGGCCCGACAGAGCCCGACAGGGCCCGACAGGGCCCGACAGAGCCCGACAGAGCCCGACAGGGCCCGACAGGGCCTAGTAGAGCCCGATAGAGCCCGACAGAGCCCAGTAGAGCCCAGTACAGCCCGACAGAGCCTGACAGAGCCCGACAGAGCCCGACAGAGCCCAGTAGAGCCCAGTAGAGCCCGACAGAGCCCGACAGACCCCGACAGAGCCCGACAGAGCCCGACAGGGCCCGACAGGGCCCGACAGGGCCCAGTAGAGCCCGACAGAGCCCGACAGAGCCCGACAGGGCCCGACAGAGCCCGACAGGGCCCGACAGGGCCCAGTAGAGCCCGATAGAGCCCGACAGAGCCCAGTAGAGCCCAGTACAGCCCGACAGGGCCCGACAGGGCCCGACAGAGCCCAGTAGAGCCCAACAGAGCCCGACAGAGCCCGACAGAGCCCGACAGAGCCCGACAGAGCCCAGTAGAGCCCGACAGAGCCCGACAGAGCCCGATAGAGCCCGACAGGGCCCGACAGGGCCCAGTAGAGCCCGACAGAGCCCGACAGAGCCCGACAGAGCCTGACAGAGCCCGACAGGGCCGAACAGGGCCCGACAGAGCCCGACAGAGACCGACAGGGCCCAGTAGAGCCCGACAGAGCCCGACAGAGCCCGACAGAGCCTGACAGAGCCCGAAAGGGCCCGACAGGGCCCGACAGGGCCCAGTAGAGCCCGACAGAGCTCGACAGAGCCCGACAGGGCCCGACAGGGCCCGACAGGACCCGACAGGGCCCCACAGAGCCCAACAGGGCCCGACAGGGCCCGACAGAGCCCAGTAGAGCCGGACAGAGCCCGACAGAGCCCGACAGAGCCCGACAGGGCCCGACAGAGCCCGACAGAGCCCGACAGGGCCCGACAGAGCCCTACAGAGCCCGACAGAGCCCGACAGGGCCCAGTAGAGCCCGACAGAGCCCGACAGAGCCCGACAGAGCCCGACAGGGCCCAGTAGAGCCCGACAGAGCCCGACAGGGCCCGACAGGGCCCAGTAGAGCCCGACAGAGCCCGACAGAGCCCGACAGAGCCCGACAGGGCCCGACAGAGCCTGACAGAGCCCGACAGGGCCCAGTAGAGCCCGACAGAGCCCGACAGAGCCCAGTAGAGCCCAGTAGAGCCCGACAGAGCCCGACAGAGCCCGACAGAGCCCGACAGGGCCCGACAGGGCCCGACAGAGCCCGACAGAGCCCGACAGGGCCCAGTAGAGCCCGACAGAGCCCGACAGAGCCCGACAGAGCCCGACAGAGCCCGACAGGGCCCGACAGGGCCCAGTAGAGCCCGACAGAGCCCGACAGAGCCCGACAGAGCCCGACAGGGCCCAGTAGAGCCCGACGGAGCCCGACAGAGCCCGACAGAGCCCGACAGGGCCCGACAGGGCCCGACAGGGCCCAGTAGAGCCCGACAGAGCCCGACAGAGCCCGACAGAGCCCGACAGAGCCCGACAGGGCCCAGTAGAGCCCGACAAAGCCCGACAGAGCCCGACAGAGCCCGACAGGGCCCGACAGGGCCCGACAGGGCCCAGTAGAGCCCGACAGAGCCCGACAGGGCCCGACAGGGCCCGACAGGGCCCAGTAGAGCCCGACAGAGCCCGACAGAGCCCGACAGGGCCCGACAGGGCCCGACAGGGCCCAGTAGAGCCCGACAGAGCCCGACAGAGCCCGACAGAGCCCGACAGAGCCTGACAGAGCCCGACAGGGCCCGACAGGGCCCGACAGAGCCCGACAGAGCCCGACAGGGCCCGACAGGGCCCGACAGGGCCCAGTAGAGCCCGACAGAGCCCGACAGAGCCCGACAGAGCCCGACAGGGCCCGACAGAGCCCGACAGAGCCCGACAGGGCCCGACAGAGCCCGACAGAGCCCGACAGGGCCCGACAGGGCCCGACAGGACCCAGAAAAGCCCGACGGAGCCCGACAGAGCCCGACAGGGCCCGACAGGGCCCGACAGAGCCCGACAGAGCCCGACAGGGCCCGACAGGGCCCGACAGAGCCCAGTAGAGCCCGACAGAGCCCGACAGAGCCCGACAGAGCCCGACAGGGCCCAGTAGAGCCCGACAGAGCCCGACAGAGCCCGACAGAGCCCGACAGGGCCCGACAGAGCCCGACAGAGCCCGACAGAGCCCGACAGGGCCCGACAGGGCCCGACAGAGCCCGACAGGGCCCGACAGGGCCCAGTAGAGCCCGATAGAGCCCGACAGAGCCCAGTAGAGCCCAGTACAGCCCGACAGGGCCCGACAGGGCCCGACAGAGCCCAGTAGAGCCCAACAGAGCCCGACAGAGCCCGACAGAGCCCGACAGAGCCCGACAGAGCCCAGTAGAGCCCGACAGAGCCCGACAGAGCCCGATAGAGCCCGACAGGGCCCGACAGGGCCCAGTAGAGCCCGACAGAGCCCGACAGAGCCCGACAGAGCCTGACAGAGCCCGACAGGGCCGAACAGGGCCCGACAGAGCCCGACAGAGACCGACAGGGCCCAGTAGAGCCCGACAGAGCCCGACAGAGCCCGACAGAGCCTGACAGAGCCCGAAAGGGCCCGACAGGGCCCGACAGGGCCCAGTAGAGCCCGACAGAGCTCGACAGAGCCCGACAGGGCCCGACAGGGCCCGACAGGACCCGACAGGGCCCCACAGAGCCCAACAGGGCCCGACAGGGCCCAACAGAGCCCAGTAGAGCCGGACAGAGCCCGACAGAGCCCGACAGAGCCCGACAGGGCCCGACACAGCCCGACAGAGCCCGACAGGGCCCGACAGAGCCCTACAGAGCCCGACAGAGCCCGACAGGGCCCAGTAGAGCCCGACAGAGCCCGACAGAGCCCGACAGAGCCCGACAGGGCCCAGTAGAGCCCGACAGAGCCCGACAGGGCCCGACAGGGCCCAGTAGAGCCCGACAGAGCCCGACAGAGCCCGACAGAGCCCGACAGGGCCCGACAGAGCCTGACAGAGCCCGACAGGGCCCAGTAGAGCCCGACAGAGCCCGACAGAGCCCAGTAGAGCCCAGTAGAGCCCGACAGAGCCCGACAGAGCCCGACAGAGCCCGACAGGGCCCGACAGGGCCCGACAGAGCCCGACAGAGCCCGACAGGGCCCAGTAGAGCCCGACAGAGCCCGACAGAGCCCGACAGAGCCCGACAGAGCCCGACAGGGCCCGACAGGGCCCAGTAGAGCCCGACAGAGCCCGACAGAGCCCGACAGAGCCCGACAGGGCCCAGTAGAGCCCGACGGAGCCCGACAGAGCCCGACAGAGCCCGACAGGGCCCGACAGGGCCCGACAGGGCCCAGTAGAGCCCGACAGAGCCCGACAGAGCCCGACAGAGCCCGACAGAGCCCGACAGGGCCCAGTAGAGCCCGACAAAGCCCGACAGAGCCCGACAGAGCCCGACAGGGCCCGACAGGGCCCGACAGGGCCCAGTAGAGCCCGACAGAGCCCGACAGGGCCCGACAGGGCCCGACAGGGCCCAGTAGAGCCCGACAGAGCCCGACAGAGCCCGACAGGGCCCGACAGGGCCCGACAGGGCCCAGTAGAGCCCGACAGAGCCCGACAGAGCCCGACAGAGCCTGACAGAGCCCGACAGGGCCCGACAGGGCCCGACAGAGCCCGACAGAGCCCGACAGGGCCCGACAGGGCCCGACAGGGCCCAGTAGAGCCCGACAGAGCCCGACAGAGCCCGACAGAGCCCGACAGGGCCCGACAGAGCCCGACAGAGCCCGACAGGGCCCGACAGAGCCCGACAGAGCCCGACAGGGCCCGACAGGGCCCGACAGGACCCAGAAAAGCCCGACGGAGCCCGACAGAGCCCGACAGGGCCCGACAGGGCCCGACAGAGCCCGACAGAGCCCGACAGGGCCCGACAGGGCCCGACAGAGCCCAGTAGAGCCCGACAGAGCCCGACAGAGCCCGACAGAGCCCGACAGGGCCCAGTAGAGCCCGACAGAGCCCGACAGAGCCCGACAGAGCCCGACAGGGCCCGACAGAGCCCGACAGAGCCCGACAGAGCCCGACAAGGCCCGACAGGGCCCAGTAGAGCCCGACAGAGCCCGACAGAGCCCGACAGAACCCGTCAGAGCCCGACAGAGCCCGACAGAGCATGACAGAGCCCAGTAGAGCCCAGTAGAGCCCGACAGAGCCCGACAGAGCCCGACAGAGCCCGACAGAGCCCGACAGGGCCCAGTAGAGCCCGACAGAGCCCGACAGAGCCCGACAGAGCCTGACAGGGCCCGACAGGGCCCGACAGGGCCCAGTAGAGCCCGACAGAGCCCGACAGAGCCCGACAGAGCCCGACAGGGCCCAGTAGAGCCCGACAGAGCCCGACAGAGCCCGACAGAGCCTGACAGGGCCCGACAGGGCCCGACAGGGCCCAGTAGAGCCCGACAGAGCCCGACAGAGCCCGACAGAGCCCGACAGAGCCCGACAGGGCCCAGTAGAGCCCGACAAAGCCCGACAGAGCCCGACAGAGCCCGACAGGGCCCGACAGGGCCCGACAGGGCCCAGTAGAGCCCGACAGAGCCCGACAGGGCCCGACAGGGCCCGACAGGGCCCAGTAGAGCCCGACAGAGCCCGACAGAGCCCGACAGGGCCCGACAGGGCCCGACAGGGCCCAGTAGAGCCCGACAGAGCCCGACAGAGCCCGACAGGGCCCGACAGAGCCCGACAGAGCCCGACAGGGCCTGACAGAGCCCGACAGAGCCCGACAGGGCCCGACAGAGCCCCACAGAACCCGTCAGAGCCCGACAGAGCCCGACAGAGCCCGACAGAGCCCAGTAGAGCCCAGTAGAGCCCGACAGAGCCCGACAGAGCCCGACAGGGCCCGACAGGGCCCGACAGGGCCCAGTAGAGCCCGACAGAGCCCGACAGAGCCCGACAGAGCCCGACAGGGCCCGACAGAGCCCGACAGAGCCCGACAGGGCCCGACAGAGCCCGACAGAGCCCGACAGGGCCCGACAGGGCCCGACAGGACCCAGAAAAGCCCGACAGAGCCCGACAGAGCCCGACAGGGCCCGACAGGGCCCGACAGAGCCCGACAGAGCCCGACAGGGCCCGACAGGGCCCGACAGAGCCCAGTAGAGCCCGACAGAGCCCGACAGAGCCCGACAGAGCCCGACAGGGCCCAGTAGAGCCCGACAGAGCCCGACAGAGCCCGACAGAGCCCGACAGGGCCCGACAGAGCCCGACAGAGCCCAGTAGAGCCTGACAGAGCCCGACAGAGCCCGACAGAACCAGTCAGAGCCCGACAGAGCCCGACAGAGCCCTACAGAGCCCGACAGAGCCCGACAGGGCCCAGTAAAACCCGACAGAGTCCGACAGAGCCCGATAGAGCCCGACAGGGCCCGACAAGGCCCGACAGAGCCCGACAGGACCCAGTACAGACCGACAGAGTCCGACAGAGCCCGACAGAGCCCGACAGAGCCCGACAGAGCCCAGTAGAGCCCAGTAGAGCCCGACAGAGCCCGACAGAGCCCGACAGAGCCCGACAGGGCCCGACAGGGCCCAGTAGAGCCCGACAGAGCCCGACAGGGCCCGACAGGGCCCGACAGAGCCCAGTAGAGCCCAACAGAGCCCGACAGAGCCCGACAGAGCCCGACAGAGCCCAGTAGAGCCCGACAGAGCCCGACAGAGCCCGACAGGGCCCGACAGAGCCCGACAGAGCCCAGTAGAGCCCGACAGAGCCCGACAGAGCCCGACAGAGCCCGACAGAGCCCGACAGGGCCCGACAGGGCCCGACAGGGCCCAGTAGAGCCCGACAGAGCCCGACAGAGCCCGACAGAGCCTGACAGAGCCCGACAGGGCCCGACAGGGCCCGACAGAGCCCGACAGAGCCCGACAGGGCCCAGTAGAGCCCGACAGAGCCCGACAGAGCCCGACAGAGCCTGACAGAGCCCGACAGGGCCCGACAGGGCCCAGTAGAGCCCGACAGAGCCCGACAGAGCCCGACAGAGCCCGACAGGGCCCGACAGAGCCCGACAGAGCCCGACAGGGCCTGACAGAGCCCGACAGAGCCCGACAGGGCCCGACAGAGCCCCACAGAACCCGTCAGAGCCCGACAGAGCCCGACAGAGCCCGACAGAGCCCAGTAGAGCCCAGTAGAGCCCGACAGAGCCCGACAGAGCCCGACAGGGCCCGACAGGGCCCGACAGGGCCCAGTAGAGCCCGACAGAGCCCGACAGGGCCCGACAGGGCCCAGTAGAGCCCGACAGAGCCCGACAGAGCCCGACAGAGCCCGACAGGGCCCAGTAGAGCCCGACAGAGCCCGACAGGGCCCGACAGGGCCCAGTAGAGCCCGACAGAGCCCGACAGAGCCCGACAGAGCCCGACAGGGCCCGACAGAGCCTGACAGAGCCCGACAGAGCCGAGTAGAGCCCGACAAAGCCCGACAGGGCCCAGTAGAGCCCGACACAGCCCGACAGGGCCCGACAGGGCCCGACAGAGCCCAGTAGAGCCCAACAGAGCCCGACAGGGCCCGACAGAGCCCAGTAGAGCCCGACAGAGCCCGACAGAGCCCGACAGGGCCCGACAGGGCCCAGTAGAGCCCGACAGAGCCCGACAGAGCCCGACAGAGCCCGACAGGGCCCGACAGAGCCCGACAGAGCCCGACAGAGCCCGACAAGGCCCGATAGGGCCCAGTAGAGCCCGACAGAGCCCGACAGAGCCCGACAGAACCCGTCAGAGCCCGACAGAGCCTGACAGAGCCCGACAGAGCCGAGTAGAGCCCGACAAAGCCCGACAGGGCCCGACAGGGCCCAGTAGAGCCCGACAGAGCCCGACAGAGCCCAGTAGAGCCCAGTAGAGCCCGACAGAGCCCGACAGAGCCCGACAGAGCCCGACAGGGCCCGACAGGGCCCGACAGAGCCCGACAGAGCCCGACAGGGCCCAGTAGAGCCCGACAGAGCCCGACAGAGCCCGACAGAGCCCGACAGAGCCCGACAGGGCCCGACAGGGCCCAGTAGAGCCCGACAGAGCCCGACAGAGCCCGACAGAGCCCGACAGGGCCCAGTAGAGCCCAAAAGAGCCCGACAGAGCCCGACAGAGCCCGACAGGGCCCGACAGGGCCCGACAGGGCCCAGTAGAGCCCGACAGAGCCCGACAGAGCCCGACAGAGCCCGACAGAGCCCGACAGGGCCCAGTAGAGCCCGACAAAGCCCGACAGAGCCCGACAGAGCCCGACAGGGCCCGACAGGGCCCGACAGGGCCCAGTAGAGCCCGACAGAGCCCGACAGGGCCCGACAGGGCCCGACAGGGCCCAGTAGAGCCCGACAGAGCCCGACAGAGCCCGACAGGGCCCGACAGGGCCCGACAGGGCCCAGTAGAGCCCGACAGAGCCCGACAGAGCCCGACAGAGCCCGACAGAGCCTGACAGAGCCCGACAAGGCCCGACAGGGCCCGACAGAGCCCGACAGAGCCCGACAGGGCCCGACAGGGCCCGACAGAGCCCGACAGGGCCCGACAGAGCCCGACAGAGCCCGACAGAGCCCGACAGAGCCCGACAGGGCCCGACAGAGCCCGACAGAGCCCGACAGGGCCCGACAGAGCCCGACAGAGCCCGACAGGGCCCGACAGAGCCCGACAGAGCCCGACAGGGCCCGACAGGGCCCGACAGGACCCAGAAAAGCCCGACAGAGCCCGACAGAGCCCGACAGGGCCCGACAGGGCCCGACAGAGCCCGACAGAGCCCGACAGGGCCCGACAGGGCCCGACAGAGCCCAGTAGAGCCCGACAGAGCCCGACAGAGCCCGACAGAGCCCGACAGGGCCCAGTAGAGCCCGACAGAGCCCGACAGAGCCCGACAGAGCCCGACAGGGCCCGACAGAGCCCGACAGAGCCCGACAGAGCCCGACAAGGCCCGACAGGGCCCAGTAGAGCCCGACAGAGCCCGACAGAGCCCGACAGAACCCGTCAGAGCCCGAAAGAGCCCGACAGAGCATGACAGAGCCCAGTAGAGCCCAGTAGAGCCCGACAGAGCCCGACAGAGCCCGACAGAGCCCGACAGGGCCCGACAGGGCCCGACAGGGCCCAGTAGAGCCCGACAGAGCCCGACAGAGCCCGACAGAGCCCGACAGGGCCCAGTAGAGCCCGACAGAGCCCGACAGAGCCCGACAGAGCCCGACAGGGCCCGACAGGGCCCGACAGGGCCCAGTAGAGCCCGACAGAGCCCGACAGAGCCCGACAGAGCCCGACAGAGCCCGACAGGGCCCAGTAGAGCCCGACAAAGCCCGACAGAGCCCGACAGAGCCCGACAGGGCCCGACAGGGCCCGACAGGGCCCAGTAGAGCCCGACAGAGCCCGACAGGGCCCGACAGGGCCCGACAGGGCCCAGTAGAGCCCGACAGAGCCCGACAGAGCCCGACAGGGCCCGACATTGCCCGACAGGGCCCAGTAGAGCCCGACAGAGCCCGACAGAGCCCGACAGAGCCCGACAGAGCCTGACAGAGCCCGACAGGGCCCGACAGAGCCCGACAGAGCCCGACAGAGCCCGAAAGGGCCCGACAGGGCCCAGTAGAGCCCGACAGAGCCCGACAGAGCCCGACAGAGCCCGACAGGGCCCGACAGAGCCCGACAGAGCCCGACAGGGCCCGACAGAGCCCGACAGAGCCCGACAGGGCCCGACAGGGCCCGACAGGACCCAGAAAAGCCCGACAGAGCCCGACAGAGCCCGACAGGGCCCGACAGGGCCCGACAGAGCCCGACAGAGCCCGACAGGGCTTGACAGGGCCCGACAGAGCCCAGTAGAGCCCGACAGAGCCCGACAGAGCCCGACAGAGCCCGACAGGGCCCAGTAGAGCCCGACAGAGCCCGACAGAGCCCGACAGAGCCCGACAGGGCCCGACAGAGCCCGACAGAGCCCGACAGAGCCCGACAAGGCCCGACAGGGCCCAGTAGAGCCCGACAGAGCCCGACAGAGCCCGACAGAACCCGTCAGAGCCCGACAGAGCCCGACAGAGCATGACAGAGCCCAGTAGAGCCCAGTAGAGCCCGACAGAGCCCGACAGAGCCCGACAGAACCCGTCAGAGCCCGACAGAGCCCGACAGAGCACGACAGAGCCCAGTAGAGCCCAGTAGAGCCCGACAGAGCCCGACAGAGCCCGACAGGGCCCAGTAGAGACCGACAGAGCCCGACAGAGCCCGACAGAGCCCGACAGGGCCCGACAGGGCCCAGTAGAGCCCAACAGAGCCCGACAGAGCCCTACAGAGCCCGACAGAGCCCGACAGGGCCCAGTAGAGCCCGACAGAGCCCGACAGAGCCCGACAGAGCCCGACAGGGCCCAGTAGAGCCCGACAGAGCCCGACAGGGCCCGACAGGGCCCAGTAGAGCCCGACAGAGCCCGACAGAGCCCGACAGAGCCCGACAGGGCCCGACAGAGCCTGACAGAGCCCGACAGAGCCGAGTAGAGCCCGACAAAGCCCGACAGGGCCCGACAGGGCCCGACAGAGCCCAGTAGAGCCCAACAGAGCCCGACAGGGCCCGACAGAGCCCAGTAGAGCCCGACAGAGCCCGACAGAGCCCGACAGGGCCCGACAGGGCCCAGTAGAGCCCGACAGAGCCCGACAGAGCCCGACAGAGCCCGACAGGGCCCGACAGAGCCCGACAGAGCCCGACAGAGCCCGACAAGGCCCGATAGGGCCCAGTAGAGCCCGACAGAGCCCGACAGAGCCCGACAGAGCCCGACAGAGCCCGACAGAGCCGAGTAGAGCCCGACAAAGCCCGACAGGGCCCGACAGGGCCCGACAGGGCCCAGTAGAGCCCGACAGAGCCCGACAGAGCCCAGTAGAGCCCAGTAGAGCCCGACAGAGCCCGACAGAGCCCGACAGAGCCCGACAGGGCCCGACAGGGCCCAGTAGAGCCCGACAGAGCCCGACAGAGCCCGACAGAGCCCGACAGGGCCCAGTAGAGCCCGACAGAGCCCGACAGAGCCCGACAGAGCCCGACAGGGCCCGACAGGGCCCGACAGGGCCCAGTAGAGCCCGACAGAGCCCGACAGAGCCCGACAGAGCCCGACAGAGCCCGACAGGGCCCAGTAGAGCCCGACAAAGCCCGACAGAGCCCGACAGAGCCCGACAGGGCCCGACAGGGCCCGACAGGGCCCAGTAGAGCCCGACAGAGCCCGACAGGGCCCGACAGGGCCCGACAGGGCCCAGTAGAGCCCGACAGAGCCCGACAGAGCCCGACAGGGCCCGACAGGGCCCGACAGGGCCCAGTAGAGCCCGACAGAGCCCGACAGAGCCCGACAGAGCCCGACAGAGCCTGACAGAGCCCGACAGGGCCCGACAGGGCCCGACAGAGCCCGACAGAGCCCGACAGGGCCCGACAGGGCCCGACAGGGCCCAGTAGAGCCCGACAGAGCCCGACAGAGCCCGACAGAGCCCGACAGGGCCCGACAGAGCCCGACAGAGCCCGACAGGGCCCGACAGAGCCCGACAGAGCCCGACAGAGCCCGACAGGGCCCGACAGAGCCCGACAGGGCCCGACAGAGCCCGACAGAGCCCGACAGGGCCCGACAGGGCCCGACAGGACCCAGAAAAGCCCGACAGAGCCCGACAGAGCCCGACAGGGCCCGACAGGGCCCGACAGAGCCCGACAGAGCCCGACAGGGCCCGACAGGGCCCGACAGAGCCCAGTAGAGCCCGACAGAGCCCGACAGAGCCCGACAGAGCCCGACAGGGCCCAGTAGAGCCCGACAGAGCCCGACAGAGCCCGACAGAGCCCGACAGGGCCCGACAGAGCCCGACAGAGCCCGACAGAGCCCGACAAGGCCCGACAGGGCCCAGTAGAGCCCGACAGAGCCCGACAGAGCCCGACAGAACCCGTCAGAGCCCGACAGAGCCCGACAGAGCATGACAGAGCCCAGTAGAGCCCAGTAGAGCCCGACAGAGCCCGACAGAGCCCGACAGAGCCCGACAGAGCCCGACAGGGCCCGACAGGGCCCGACAGGGCCCAGTAGAGCCCGACAGAGCCCGACAGAGCCCGACAGAGCCCGACAGGGCCCAGTAGAGCCCGACAGAGCCTGACAGAGCCCGACAGAGCCTGACAGGGCCCGACAGGGCCCGACAGGGCCCAGTAGAGCCCGACAGAGCCCGACAGAGCCCGACAGAGCCCGACAGAGCCCGACAGGGCCCAGTAGAGCCCGACAAAGCCCGACAGAGCCCGACAGAGCCCGACAGGGCCCGACAGGGCCCGACAGGGCCCAGTAGAGCCCGACAGAGCCCGACAGGGCCCGACAGGGCCCGACAGGGCCCAGTAGAGCCCGACAGAGCCCGACAGAGCCCGACAGGGCCCGACAGGGCCCGACAGGGCCCAGTAGAGCCCGACAGAGCCCGACAGAGCCCGACAGAGCCCGACAGAGCCTGACAGAGCCCGACAGGGCCCGACAGGGCCCGACAGAGCCCGACAGAGCCCGACAGGGCCCGACAGGGCCCGACAGGGCCCAGTAGAGCCCGACAGAGCCCGACAGAGCCCGACAGAGCCCGACAGGGCCCGACAGAGCCCGACAGAGCCCGACAGGGCCCGACAGAGCCCGACAGAGCCCGACAGGGCCCGACAGGGCCCGACAGGACCCAGAAAAGCCCGACAGAGCCCGACAGAGCCCGACAGGGCCCGACAGGGCCCGACAGAGCCCGACAGAGCCCGACAGGGCCCGACAGGGCCCGACAGAGCCCAGTAGAGCCCGACAGAGCCCGACAGAGCCCGACAGAGCCCGACAGGGCCCAGTAGAGCCCGACAGAGCCCGACAGAGCCCGACAGAGCCCGACAGGGCCCGACAGAGCCCGACAGAGCATGACAGAGCCCAGTAGAGCCCAGTAGAGCCCGACAGAGCCCGACAGAGCCCGACAGAACCAGTCAGAGCCCGACAGAGCCCGACAGAGCCCTACAGAGCCCGACAGAGACCGACAGGGCCCAGTAGAGCCCGACAGAGTCCGACAGAGCCCGACAGAGCCCGACAGGGCCCGACAAGGCCCGACAGAGCCCGACAGGACCCAGTACAGACCGACAGAGTCCGACAGAGCCCGACAGAGCCCGACAGAGCCCGACAGAGCCCAGTAGAGCCCAGTAGAGCCCGACAGAGCCCGACAGAGCCCGACAGAGCCCGACAGGGCCCGACAGGGCCCAGTAGAGCCCGACAGAGCCCGACAGGGCCCGACAGGGCCCGACAGAGCCCAGTAGAGCCCAACAGAGCCCGACAGAGCCCGACAGAGCCCGACAGAGCCCAGTAGAGCCCGACAGAGCCCGACAGAGCCCGACAGGGCCCGACAGAGCCCGACAGAGCCCAGTAGAGCCCGACAGAGCCCGACAGAGCCCGACAGAGCCCGACAGAGCCCGACAGGGCCCGACAGGGCCCAGTAGAGCCCGACAGAGCCCGACAGAGCCCGACAGAGCCCGACAGAGCCTGACAGAGCCCGACAGGGCCCGACAGGGCCCGACAGAGCCCGACAGAGCCCGACAGGGCCCAGTAGAGCCCGACAGAGCCCGACAGAGCCCGACAGAGCCTGACAGAGCCCGACAGGGCCCGACAGGGCCCAGTAGAGCCCGACAGAGCCCGACAGAGCCCGACAGAGCCCGACAGGGCCCGACAGAGCCCGACAGAGCCCGACAGGGCCTGACAGAGCCCGACAGAGCCCGACAGGGCCCGACAGAGCCCCACAGAACCCGTCAGAGCCCGACAGAGCCCGACAGAGCCCGACAGAGCCCAGTAGAGCCCAGTAGAGCCCGACAGAGCCCGACAGAGCCCGACAGGGCCCGACAGGGCCCGACAGGGCCCAGTAGAGCCCGACAGAGCCCGACAGGGCCCGACAGGGCCCAGTAGAGCCCGACAGAGCCCGACAGAGCCCGACAGAGCCCGACAGGGCCCAGTAGAGCCCGACAGAGCCCGACAGGGCCCGACAGGGCCCAGTAGAGCCCGACAGAGCCCGACAGAGCCCGACAGAGCCCGACAGGGCCCGACAGAGCCTGACAGAGCCCGACAGAGCCGAGTAGAGCCCGACAAAGCCCGACAGGGCCCAGTAGAGCCCGACACAGCCCGACAGGGCCCGACAGGGCCCGACAGAGCCCAGTAGAGCCCAACAGAGCCCGACAGGGCCCAACAGAGCCCAGTAGAGCCCGACAGAGCCCGACAGAGCCCGACAGGGCCCGACAGGGCCCAGTAGAGCCCGACAGAGCCCGACAGAGCCCGACAGAGCCCGACAGGGCCCGACAGAGCCCGACAGAGCCCGACAGGGCCTGACAGAGCCCGACAGAGCCCGACAGGGCCCGACAGAGCCCCACAGAACCCGTCAGAGCCCGACAGAGCCCGACAGAGCCCGACAGAGCCCAGTAGAGCCCAGTAGAGCCCGACAGAGCCCGACAGAGCCCGACAGGGCCCGACAGGGCCCGACAGGGCCCAGTAGAGCCCGACAGAGCCCGACAGGGCCCGACAGGGCCCAGTAGAGCCCGACAGAGCCCGACAGAGCCCGACAGAGCCCGACAGGGCCCAGTAGAGCCCGACAGAGCCCGACAGGGCCCGACAGGGCCCAGTAGAGCCCGACAGAGCCCGACAGAGCCCGACAGAGCCCGACAGGGCCCGACAGAGCCTGACAGAGCCCGACAGAGCCGAGTAGAGCCCGACAAAGCCCGACAGGGCCCAGTAGAGCCCGACACAGCCCGACAGGGCCCGACAGGGCCCGACAGAGCCCAGTAGAGCCCAACAGAGCCCGACAGGGCCCGACAGAGCCCAGTAGAGCCCGACAGAGCCCGACAGAGCCCGACAGGGCCCGACAGGGCCCAGTAGAGCCCGACAGAGCCCGACAGAGCCCGACAGAGCCCGACAGAGCCCGACAGAGCCCGACAGAGCCCGACAAGGCCCGATAGGGCCCAGTAGAGCCCGACAGAGCCCGACAGAGCCCGACAGAACCCGACAAAGCCCGACAGGGCCCGACAGGGCCCGACAGGGCCCAGTAGAGCCCGACAGAGCCCGACAGAGCCCAGTAGAGCCCAGTAGAGCCCGACAGAGCCCGACAGAGCCCGACAGAGCCCGACAGGGCCCGACAGGGCCCGACAGAGCCCGACAGAGCCCGACAGGGCCCAGTAGAGCCCGACAGAGCCCGACAGAGCCCGACAGAGCCCGACAGAGCCCGACAGGGCCCGACAGGGCCCAGTAGAGCCCGACAGAGCCCGACAGAGCCCGACAGAGCCCGACAGGGCCCAGTAGAGCCCAAAAGAGCCCGACAGAGCCCGACAGAGCCCGACAGGGCCCGACAGGGCCCGACAGGGCCCAGTAGAGCCCGACAGAGCCCGACAGAGCCCGACAGAGCCCGACAGAGCCCGACAGGGCCCAGTAGAGCCCGACAAAGCCCGACAGAGCCCGACAGAGCCCGACAGGGCCCGACAGGGCCCGACAGGGCCCAGTACAGCCCGACAGAGCCCGACAGGGCCCGACAGGGCCCGACAGGGCCCAGTAGAGCCCGACAGAGCCCGACAGAGCCCGACAGGGCCCGACAGGGCCCGACAGGGCCCAGTAGAGCCCGACAGAGCCCGACAGAGCCCGACAGAGCCTGACAGAGCCCGACAAGGCCCGACAGGGCCCGACAGAGCCCGACAGAGCCCGACAGGGCCCGACAGGGCCCGACAGGGCCCAGTAGAGCCCGACAGAGCCCGACAGAGCCCGACAGAGCCCGACAGGGCCCGACAGAGCCCGACAGAGCCCGACAGGGCCCGACAGAGCCCGACAGAGCCCGACAGGGCCCGACAGGGCCCGACAGGACCCAGAAAAGCCCGACAGAGCCCGACAGAGCCCGACAGGGCCCGACAGGGCCCGACAGAGCCCGACAGAGCCCGACAGGGCCCGACAGGGCCCGACAGAGCCCAGTAGAGCCCGACAGAGCCCGACAGAGCCCGACAGAGCCCGACAGGGCCCAGTAGAGCCCGACAGAGCCCGACAGAGCCCGACAGAGCCCGACAGGGCCCGACAGAGCCCGACAGAGCCCGACAGAGCCCGACAGAGCCCGACAGAACCCGTCAGAGCCCGAAAGAGCCCGACAGAGCATGACAGAGCCCAGTAGAGCCCAGTAGAGCCCGACAGAGCCCGACAGAGCCCGACAGAGCCCGACAGGGCCCGACAGGGCCCGACAGGGCCCAGTAGAGCCCGACAGAGCCCGACAGAGCCCGACAGAGCCCGACAGGGCCCAGTAGAGCCCGACAGAGCCCGACAGAGCCCGACAGAGCCCGACAGGGCCCGACAGGGCCCGACAGGGCCCAGTAGAGCCCGTCAGAGCCCGACAGAGCCTGACAGAGCCCGACAGAGCCCGACAGGGCCCAGTAGAGCCCGACAAAGCCCGACAGAGCCCGACAGAGCCCGACAGGGCCCGACAGGGCCCGACAGGGCCCAGTAGAGCCCGACAGAGCCCGACAGGGCCCGACAGGGCCCGACAGGGCCCAGTAGAGCCCGACAGAGCCCGACAGAGCCCGACAGGGCCCGACATTGCCCGACAGGGCCCAGTAGAGCCCGACAGAGCCCGACAGAGCCCGACAGAGCCCGACAGAGCCTGACAGAGCCCGACAGGGCCCGACAGGGCCCGACAGAGCCCGACAGAGCCCGACAGGGCCCGACAGGGCCCAGTAGAGCCCGACAGAGCCCGACAGAGCCCGACAGAGCCCGACAGGGCCCGACAGAGCCCGACAGAGCCCGACAGGGCCCGACAGAGCCCGACAGAGCCCGACAGGGCCCGACAGGGCCCGACAGGACCCAGAAAAGCCCGACAGAGCCCGACAGAGCCCGACAGGGCCCGACAGGGCCCGACAGAGCCCGACAGAGCCCGACAGGGCCCGACAGGGCCCGACAGAGCCCAGTAGAGCCCGACAGAGCCCGACAGAGCCCGACAGAGCCCGACAGGGCCCAGTAGAGCCCGACAGAGCCCGACAGAGCCCGACAGAGCCCGACAGGGCCCGACAGAGCCCGACAGAGCCCGACAGAGCCCGACAAGGCCCGACAGGGCCCAGTAGAGCCCGACAGAGCCCGACAGAGCCCGACAGAACCCGTCAGAGCCCGACAGAGCCCGACAGAGCATGACAGAGCCCAGTAGAGCCCAGTAGAGCCCGACAGAGCCCGACAGAGCCCGACAGAACCCGTCAGAGCCCGACAGAGCCCGACAGAGCACGACAGAGCCCAGTAGAGCCCAGTAGAGCCCGACAGAGCCCGACAGAGCCCGACAGAACCCGTCAGAGACCGACAGAGCCCGACAGAGCCCGACAGAGCCCGACAGAGCCCGACAGGGCCCGACAGGGCCCAGTAGAGCCCGACAGAGCCCGACAGGGCCCGACAGGCCCTGACAGGGCCCAGTAGAGCCCGACAGAGCCCGACAGAGCCCGACAGGGCCCAGTAGAGCCCGACAGAGCCCGACAGGGCCCGACAGGGCCCAGTAGAGCCCGACAGAGCCCGACAGAGCCCGACAGAGCCCGACAGGGCCCGACAGAGCCTGACAGAGCCCGACAGAGCCCAGTAGAGCCCGACAGAGCCCGACAGGGCCCGACAGGGCCCGACAGGGCCCAGTAGAGCCCGACAGAGCCCGACAGAGCCCAGTAGAGCCCAGTAGAGCCCGACAGAGCCCGACAGAGCCCGACAGAGCCCGACAGGGCCCGACAGGGCCCGACAGGGCCCGACAGAGCCCGACAGAGCCCGACAGAGCCCGACAGGGCCCGGCAGGGCCCAGTAGAGCCCGACAGAGCCCGACAGAGCCCGACAGGGCCCAGTAGAGCCCGACAGAGCCCGACAGAGCCCGACAGAGCCCAGTAGAGCCCAGTAGAGCCCGACAGAGCCCGACAGAGCCCGACAGGGCCCGACAGGGCCCGACAGGGCCCAGTAGAGCCCGACAGAGCCCGACAGGGCCCGACAGGGCCCGACAGGGCCCAGTAGAGCCCGACAGAGCCCGACAGGGCCCGACAGGGCCCGACAGGGCCCATTAGAGCCCAGTAGAGCCCGACAGAGCCCGAAAGAGCCCGACAGAACCCGACAGAGCCCGACAGAGCCCAGTAGAGGCCGACAGAGCCCGACAGGGCCCGACAGGGCCCGACAGAGCCCAGTAGAGCCCGACAGAGCCCGACAGAGCCCGACAGAGCCCGACAGGGCCCGACAGGGCCCGACAGAGCCCGACAGAGCCCAGTAGAGCCCGACAGAGCCCGACAGAGCCCGACAGAGCCCGACCGAGCCCAGTAGAGCCCGACAGAGCCCGACAGAGCCCGACAGGGCCCGACAGGGCCCAACAGGGCCCAGTAGAGCCCGACAGAGCCCGACAGAGCCCGACAGAGCCCGACAGAGCCCAGTAGAGCCCGACAGAGCCCGACAGAGCCCGCACGGGCCACACAGGGCCCGACAGGGCCCGACAGAGCCCAGTAGAGCCCGAAAGAGCCCGACAGAGCCCGACAGAGCCCGACAGGGCCAGACAGGGCCCGACAGGGCCCGACAGGGCCCAGTAGAGCCCAGTAGAGCCCTACAGAGCCCGACAGAGCCTGACAGGGCCCGACAGAGCCCGACAGAGCCCGACAGAGCCCGACAGGGACCGACAGGGCCCGACAGAGCCCGACAGGGCCCGACAGAGCCCGACAGAGCCCGACAGAGCCCGACAGGGCCCGACAGGGAACAGTAGAGCCCAGTAGAGCCCAGTAGAGCCCGACAGAGCCCGACAGAGCCCGACAGAGCCCGACAGGGCCCGACAGGGCCCGACAGGGCCCGACAGGGAACAGTAGAGCCCAGTAGAGCCCGACAGAGCCCGACAGAGCCCGACAGGGCCCGACAGAGCCAGACAGAGCCCGACAGGGCCCGACAGGGCCCGACAGGGAACAGTAGAGCCCAGTAGAGCCCGACAGAGCCCGACAGAGCCCGACAGAGCCCGACAGGGCCCGACAGAGCCCGACAGAGCCCGACAGGGCCCGACAGGGCCCGACAGGGCCCGACAGAGCCCGACAGAACCCGACAGAGCCCGACAGAGCCCGACAGGGCCCGACAGTGCCCGACAGAGCCCGATAGAGCCCGACAGGGCCCGACAGAGCCCGACAGAGCCCGACAGGGCACGACAGAGCCCGACAGGGCCCGACAGAGCCCGACAGAGCCCGACAGAGCCGGACAGGGCCCAGTAGAGCCCGACAGAGCCCAGTAGAGCCCAGTAGAGCCCGACAGAGCCCGACAGAGCCCGACAGGGCCCGACAGGGCCCGACAGGGCCCGACAGAGCCCGACAGAGCCCGACAGAGCCCGACAGGGCCCCACAGAGCCCGACAGAGCCCGACAGGGCCCAGTAGAGCCCGACAGAGCCCGACAGAGCCCGACAGAGACCGACAGGGCCCGACAGGGCCCGACAGAGCCCGACAGAGCCCGACAGGGCCCAGTAGAGCCCGACAGAGCCCGACAGAGCACGACAGAGCCCGACAGGGCCCGACAGGGCCCGAGAGAGCCCGACAGAGCCCGACAGGGCCCAGTAGAGCCCGACAGAGCCCGAAAGAGCCCGACAGAGCACGACAGAGCCCAGTAGAGCCCGACAGAGCCCGACAGAGCCCGACAGGGCCCGACAGGGCCCAGTAGAGCCCGACAGAGCCCGACAGGGCCCGACAGAGCCCGACAGAGCCCGACAGGGCCCGACAGAGCCCGACAGAGCCCGACAGGGCCCGACAGAGCCCGACAGGGCCCTGTAGAGCCCGACAGAGCCCGACAGAGCCCGACAGAGCCCGACAGGGCCCGACAGGTCCCGACAGGGCCCAGTAGAGCCCGACAGAGCCCGACAGAGCCCGACAGGGCCCGACAGAGCCCGACAGAGCCCGACAGAGCCCGACAGAGCCCGACAGGGCCCGACAGAGCCCGACAGAGCCCGACAGAGCCCGACAGGTCCCGACAGAGCCCGACAGAGCCCGACAGGGCCCGACAGGGCCCGACAGAGCCCGATAGGGCCCCACAGAGCCCGACAGAGCCCGACAGAGCCCGACAGGGCCCAGTAGAGCCCGACAGAGCCCGACAGAGCCCGACAGAGCCCGACAGAGCCCAGTAGAGCCCGACAGAGCCCGACAGAGCCCGACAGGGCCCGACAGGGCCCGACAGAGCCCGACAGAGCCCGACAGGGCCCAGTAGAGCCCGACAGAGCCCGACAGAGCCCGACAGAGCCCAGTAGAGCCCGACAGAGCCTGACAGAGCCCGACAGGGCCCGACAGGGCCCGACAGAGCCCGACAGAGCCCAGTAGAGCCCGACAGAGCCCGACAGAGCCCGACAGAGCCCGACAGGGCCCGACAGAGCCCGACAGGGCCCGACAGAGCCCGACAGAGCCCGACAGGGACCGACAGGGCCCAGTAGAGCCCGACAGAGCCCGACAGGGCCCGACAGGGCCCGACAGAGCCCGACAGAGCCCGACAGGGCCCAGTAGAGCCCGACAGAGCCCGACAGAGCCCGACAGAGCCCGACAGGTACCGACAGAGCCCGACAGGGCCCGACAGGGCCCGACAGAGCCCGACAGAGCCCGACAGGGCCCGACAGAGCCCGACAGAGCTTGACAGAGCCCGACAGGGCCCAGTAGAGCCCAGTAGAACCCGACAGAGCCCAGTAGAGCCCGACAGAGCCCGACAGAGCCCGACAGAGCCCGACAGGGCCCGAGAGAGCCCAACAGAGCCCGACAGGGCCCGACAGAGCCCGACAGGGCCCAGTAGAGCCCGACAGAGCCCGACAAAGCCCAGTAGAGCCCGAAAGAGCCCGACAGAGCCCGACAGGGCCCGACAGAGCCCGACAGAGCCCAGTAGAGCCCGACAGAGCCCGACAGAGCCCGACAGAGCCCGACAGGGCCCGACAGGGCCCGACAGAGCCCGACAGGGCCCGACAGAGTCCGACAGAGCCCGACAGAGCCCGACAGGGCCCCACAGAGCCCGACAGAGCCCGACAGGGCCCAGTAGAGCCCGACAGAGCCCGACAGAGCCCGACAGAGCCCGACAGGGCCCGACAGGGCCCGACAGAGCCCGACAGAGCCCGACAGGGCCCCACAGAGCCCGACAGGGCCCAGTAGAGCCCGACAGAGCCCGAAAGAGCCCGACAGAGCCCGACAGAGCCCAGTAGAGCCCGACAGAGCCCGACAGAGCCCGACAGGGCCCGACAGAGAACGACAGGGCCCGACAGGGCCCAGTAGAGCCCGACAGAGCCCGACAGGGCCCGACAGAGCCCGACAGAGCCCGACAGGGCCCGACAGAGCCCGACAGAGCCCGACAGGGCCCAGTAGAGCCCGACAGAGCCCGACAGAGCCCGACAGAGCCCGACAGGGCCCGACAGGGCCCGAGAGAGCCCGACAGAGCCCGACAGGGCCCAGTAGAGCCCGACAGAGCCCGAAAGAGCCCGACAGAGCCCGACAGAGCCCAGTAGAGCCCGACAGAGCCCGACAGAGCCCGACAGGGCCCGACAGAGAACGACAGGGCCCGACAGGGCCCAGTAGAGCCCGACAGAGCCCGACAGGGCCCGACAGAGCCCGACAGAGCCCGACAGGGCCCGACAGAGCCCGACAGAGCCCGACAGGGCCCAGTAGAGCCCGACAGAGCCCGACAGAGCCCGACAGAGCCCGACAGGGCCCGACAGAGCCCGACAGAGCCCGACAGGGCCCGACAGGGCCCGACAGAGCCCGACAGGGCCCAGTAGAGCCCGACAGAGCCCGACAGAGCCCGACAGAGCCCGACAGAGCCCGACAGGGCCCGACAGGGCCCAGTAGAGCCCGACAGAGCCCGACAGAGCCCGACAGAGCCCGACAGAGCCCAGTAGAGCCCGACAGAGCCCGACAGAGCCCGACAGGGCCCGACAGGGCCCGACAGAGCCCGACAGAGCCTGACAGGGCCCGACAGGGCCCGACAGAGCCCAGTAGATCCCGACAGAGCCCGACAGAGCCCGACAGGGCCCGACAGGTCCCGACAGGGCCCAGTAGAGCCCGACAGAGCCCGACAGAGCCCGACAGGGCCCGACAGAGCCCGACAGAGCACGACAGGGCCCGACAGGGCCCGACAGAGCCCGACAGGGCCCGACAGAGCCCGACAGGGCCCGACAGGGCCCAGTAGAGCCCGATAGAGCCCGACAGAGCCCGATAGAGCCCGACAGGGCCCGATAGAGCCCGACAGAGCCCAACAGGGCCCGACAGGGCCCGACAGAGCCCGACAGGGCCCCAGAGAGCCCGACAGAGCCCGACAGAGCCCGACAGGGCCCAGTAGAGCCCGACAGAGCCCGACAGAGCCCGACAGAGCCCAGTAGAGCCCGACAGAGCCCGACAGAGCCCGACAGAGCCCGACAGGGCCCGACAGGGCCCGACAGAGCCCGACAGAGCCCGACAGGGCCCAGTAGAGCCCGACAGAGCCCGACAGAGCCCGACAGAGCCCAGTAGAGCCCGACAGAGCCTGACAGAGCCCGACAGGGCCCGACAGGGCCCGACAGAGCCCGACAGAGCCCAGTAGAGCCCGACAGAGCCCGACAGAGCCCGACAGGGCACGACAGAGCCCGACAGGGCCCGACAGAGCC
The DNA here is from genome assembly GCF_036013445.1 of Caloenas nicobarica. Classification (NCBI taxonomy): domain Eukaryota; kingdom Metazoa; phylum Chordata; class Aves; order Columbiformes; family Columbidae; genus Caloenas; species Caloenas nicobarica. Next base: position 262,140 of record NW_027017010.1, read on the forward strand.
CGACAGAGCCCGACAGGGACCGACAGGGCCCAGTAGAGCCCGACAGAGCCCGACAGGGCCCGACAGGGCCCGACAGAGCCCGACAGAGCCCGACAGGGCCCAGTAGAGCCCGACAGAGCCCGACAGAGCCCGACAGAGCCCGACAGGGACCGACAGAGCCCGACAGGGCCCGACAGGGCCCGACAGAGCCCGACAGAGCCCGACAGGGCCCGACAGAGCCCGACAGAGCTTGACAGAGCCCGACAGGGCCCAGTAGAGCCCAGTAGAACCCGACAGAGCCCAGTAGAGCCCGACAGAGCCCGACAGAGCCCGACAGAGCCCGACAGGGCCCGAGAGAGCCCGACAGAGCCCGACAGGGCCCGACAGAGCCCGACAGGGCCCAGTAGAGCCCGACAGAGCACGACAAAGCCCGACAGAGCCCGACAGAGCCCAGTAGAGCCCGAAAGAGCCCGACAGAGCCCGACAGGGCCCGACAGAGCCCGACAGAGCCCAGTAGAGCCCGACAGAGCCCGACAGAGCCCGACAGAGCCCGACAGGGCCCAGTAGAGCCCTGTAGAACCCGACAGAGCCCAGTAGAGCCCGACAGAGCCCGACAGAGTCCGACAGAGCCCGACAGAACCCGACAGGGCCCGAGAGAGCCCGACAGAGCCCGACAGGGCCCGACAGAGCCCGACAGGGCCCAGTAGAGCCCGACAGAGCCCGACAGAGCCCAGTAGAGCCCGACAGAGCCGAGAGGGCCCGACAGAGCCCGACAGAGCCCGACAGAGCCCGACAGGGCCCGACAGGGCCCGACAGAGCCCGACAGGGCCCGACAGGGCCCAGTAGAGCCCGATAGAGCCCGACAGAGCCCGATAGAGCCCGACAGGGCCCGACAGAGCCCGACAGAGCCCGACAGAGCCCGACAGAGCCCGACAGGGCCCGACAGAACCCGACAGAGCCCGACAGGGCCCGACAGAGCCCGACAGAGCCCGACAGGGCCCGACAGAACCCGACAGAGCCCGACAGGGCCCCACAGAGCCCGACAGAGCCCGACAGAGCCCGACAGGGCCCAGTAGAGCCCGACAGAGCCCGACAGAGCCCGACAGAGCCCAGTAGAGCCCGACAGAGCCCGACAGAGCCCGACAGAGCCCGACAGGGCCCGACAGGGCCCGACAGAGCCCGACAGAGCCCGACAGGGCCCAGTAGAGCCCGACAGAGCCCGACAGAGCCCGACAGAGCCCAGTAGAGCCCGACAGAGCCCGACAGAGCCCGACAGAGCCCGATAGAGCCCGACAGAGCCCGACAGGGCCTGACAGAGCCCGACAGGGCCCAACAGAGCCCGACAGAGCCCGACAGGGACCGACAGGGCCCAGTAGAGCCCGACAGAGCCCGACAGGGCCCGACAGGGCCCGACAGAGCCCGACAGAGCCCGACAGGGCCCAGTAGAGCCCGACAGAGCCCGACAGAGCCCGACAGAGCCCGACAGGGACCGACAGAGCCCGACAGGGCCCGACAGGGCCCGACAGAGCCCGACAGAGCCCGACAGGGCCCGACAGAGCCCGACAGAGCTTGACAGAGCCCGACAGGGCCCAGTAGAGCCCAGTAGAACCCGACAGAGCCCAGTAGAGCCCGACAGAGCCCGACAGAGCCCGACAGAGCCCGACAGAGCCCGACAGGGCCCGAGAGAGCCCGACAGAGCCCGACAGGGCCCGACAGAGCCCGACAGGGCCCAGTAGAGCCCGGCAGAGCCCGACAAATCCCGACAGAGCCCGACAGAGCCCAGTAGAGCCCGAAAGAGCTCGACAGAGCCCGACAGGGCCCGACAGAGCCCGACAGAGCCCAGTAGAGCCCGACAGATCCCGACAGAGCCCGACAGAGCCCGACAGGGCCCGACAGGGCCCAGTAGAGCCCGACAGAGCCCGACAGAGCCCGACAGGGCCCGACAGGGCCCAGTAGAGCCCGACAGAGCCCGACAGAGCCCGACAGGGCCCGACAGGGCCCGACAGGGCCCAGTAGAGCCCGACAGAGCCCGACAGAGCCCGACAGAGCCCGACAGGGCCCGACAGGGCCCGACAGGGCCCAGTAGAGCCCGACAGAGCCCGACAGAGCCCGACAGAGCCTGACAGAGCCCGACAAGACCCGACAGGGCCCGACAGAGCCCGACAGAGCCCGACAGGGCCCGACAGGGCCCGACAGGGCCCAGTAGAGCCCGACAGAGCCCGACAGAGCCCGACAGAGCCCGACAGGGCCCGACAGAGCCCGACAGAGCCCGACAGGGCCCGACAGAGCCCGACAGAGCCCGACAGGGCCCGACAGGGCCCGACAGGACCCAGAAAAGCCCGACAGAGCCCGACAGAGCCCGACAGGGCCCGACAGGGCCCGACAGAGCCCGACAGAGCCCGACAGGGCCCGACAGGGCCCGACAGAGCCCAGTAGAGCCCGACAGAGCCCGACAGAGCCCGACAGAGCCCGACAGGGCCCAGTAGAGCCCGACAGAGCCCGACAGAGCCCGACAGAGCCCGACAGGGCCCGACAGAGCCCGACAGAGCCCGACAGAGCCCGACAGAGCCCGACAGAACCCGTCAGAGCCCGAAAGAGCCCGACAGAGCATGACAGAGCCCAGTAGAGCCCAGTAGAGCCCGACAGAGCCCGACAGAGCCCGACAGAGCCCGACAGGGCGCGACAGGGCCCGACAGGGCCCAGTAGAGCCCGACAGAGCCCGACAGAGCCCGACAGAGCCCGACAGGGCCCAGTAGAGCCCGACAGAGCCCGACAGAGCCCGACAGAGCCCGACAGGGCCCGACAGGGCCCGACAGGGCCCAGTAGAGCCCGTCAGAGCCCGACAGAGCCTGACAGAGCCCGACAGAGCCCGACAGGGCCCAGTAGAGCCCGACAAAGCCCGACAGAGCCCGACAGAGCCCGACAGGGCCCGACAGGGCCCGACAGGGCCCAGTAGAGCCCGACAGAGCCCGACAGGGCCCGACAGGGCCCGACAGGGCCCAGTAGAGCCCGACAGAGCCCGACAGAGCCCGACAGGGCCCGACATTGCCCGACAGGGCCCAGTAGAGCCCGACAGAGCCCGACAGAGCCCGACAGAGCCCGACAGAGCCTGACAGAGCCCGACAGGGCCCGACAGGGCCCGACAGAGCCCGACAGAGCCCGACAGGGCCCGACAGGGCCCAGTAGAGCCCGACAGAGCCCGACAGAGCCCGACAGAGCCCGACAGGGCCCGACAGAGCCCGACAGAGCCCGACAGGGCCCGACAGAGCCCGACAGAGCCCGACAGGGCCCGACAGGGCCCGACAGGACCCAGAAAAGCCCGACAGAGCCCGACAGAGCCCGACAGGGCCCGACAGGGCCCGACAGAGCCCGACAGAGCCCGACAGGGCCCGACAGGGCCCGACAGAGCCCAGTAGAGCCCGACAGAGCCCGACAGAGCCCGACAGAGCCCGACAGGGCCCAGTAGAGCCCGACAGAGCCCGACAGAGCCCGACAGAGCCCGACAGGGCCCGACAGAGCCCGACAGAGCCCGACAGAGCCCGACAAGGCCCGACAGGGCCCAGTAGAGCCCGACAGAGCCCGACAGAGCCCGACAGAACCCGTCAGAGCCCGAAAGAGCCCGACAGAGCATGACAGAGCCCAGTAGAGCCCAGTAGAGCCCGACAGAGCCCGACAGAGCCCGACAGAACCCGTCAGAGCCCGACAGAGCCCGACAGAGCACGACAGAGCCCAGTAGAGCCCAGTAGAGCCCGACAGAGCCCGACAGAGCCCGACAGAACCCGTCAGAGACCGACAGAGCCCGACAGAGCCCGACAGAGCCCGACAGAGCCCGACAGGGCCCGACAGGGCCCAGTAGAGCCCGACAGAGCCCGACAGGGCCCGACAGGCCCTGACAGGGCCCAGTAGAGCCCGACAGAGCCCGACAGAGCCCGACAGGGCCCAGTAGAGCCCGACAGAGCCCGACAGGGCCCGACAGGGCCCAGTAGAGCCCGACAGAGCCCGACAGAGCCCGACAGAGCCCGACAGGGCCCGACAGAGCCTGACAGAGCCCGACAGAGCCCAGTAGAGCCCGACAGAGCCCGACAGGGCCCGACAGGGCCCGACAGGGCCCAGTAGAGCCCGACAGAGCCCGACAGAGCCCAGTAGAGCCCAGTAGAGCCCGACAGAGCCCGACAGAGCCCGACAGAGCCCGACAGGGCCCGACAGGGCCCGACAGGGCCCGACAGAGCCCGACAGAGCCCGACAGAGCCCGACAGGGCCCGGCAGGGCCCAGTAGAGCCCGACAGAGCCCGACAGAGCCCGACAGGGCCCAGTAGAGCCCGACAGAGCCCGACAGAGCCCGACAGAGCCCAGTAGAGCCCAGTAGAGCCCGACAGAGCCCGACAGAGCCCGACAGGGCCCGACAGGGCCCGACAGGGCCCAGTAGAGCCCGACAGAGCCCGACAGGGCCCGACAGGGCCCGACAGGGCCCAGTAGAGCCCGACAGAGCCCGACAGGGCCCGACAGGGCCCGACAGGGCCCATTAGAGCCCAGTAGAGCCCGACAGAGCCCGAAAGAGCCCGACAGAACCCGACAGAGCCCGACAGAGCCCAGTAGAGGCCGACAGAGCCCGACAGGGCCCGACAGGGCCCGACAGAGCCCAGTAGAGCCCGACAGAGCCCGACAGAGCCCGACAGAGCCCGACAGGGCCCGACAGGGCCCGACAGAGCCCGACAGAGCCCAGTAGAGCCCGACAGAGCCCGACAGAGCCCGACAGAGCCCGACCGAGCCCAGTAGAGCCCGACAGAGCCCGACAGAGCCCGACAGGGCCCGACAGGGACCGACAGGGCCCAGTAGAGCCCGACAGAGCCCGACAGGGCCCGACAGGGCCCGACAGAGCCCGACAGAGCCCGACAGGGCCCAGTAGAGCCCGACAGAGCCCGACAGAGCCCGACAGAGCCCGACAGGGACCGACAGAGCCCGACAGGGCCCGACAGGGCCCGACAGAGCCCGACAGAGCCCGACAGGGCCCGACAGAGCCCGACAGAGCTTGACAGAGCCCGACAGGGCCCAGTAGAGCCCAGTAGAACCCGACAGAGCCCAGTAGAGCCCGACAGAGCCCGACAGAGCCCGACAGAGCCCGACAGGGCCCGAGAGAGCCCGACAGAGCCCGACAGGGCCCGACAGAGCCCGACAGGGCCCAGTAGAGCCCGACAGAGCACGACAAAGCCCGACAGAGCCCGACAGAGCCCAGTAGAGCCCGAAAGAGCCCGACAGAGCCCGACAGGGCCCGACAGAGCCCGACAGAGCCCAGTAGAGCCCGACAGAGCCCGACAGAGCCCGACAGAGCCCGACAGGGCCCAGTAGAGCCCTGTAGAACCCGACAGAGCCCAGTAGAGCCCGACAGAGCCCGACAGAGTCCGACAGAGCCCGACAGAACCCGACAGGGCCCGAGAGAGCCCGACAGAGCCCGACAGGGCCCGACAGAGCCCGACAGGGCCCAGTAGAGCCCGACAGAGCCCGACAGAGCCCAGTAGAGCCCGACAGAGCCGAGAGGGCCCGACAGAGCCCGACAGAGCCCGACAGAGCCCGACAGGGCCCGACAGGGCCCGACAGAGCCCGACAGGGCCCGACAGGGCCCAGTAGAGCCCGATAGAGCCCGACAGAGCCCGATAGAGCCCGACAGGGCCCGACAGAGCCCGACAGAGCCCGACAGAGCCCGACAGAGCCCGACAGGGCCCGACAGAACCCGACAGAGCCCGACAGGGCCCGACAGAGCCCGACAGAGCCCGACAGGGCCCGACAGAACCCGACAGAGCCCGACAGGGCCCCACAGAGCCCGACAGAGCCCGACAGAGCCCGACAGGGCCCAGTAGAGCCCGACAGAGCCCGACAGAGCCCGACAGAGCCCAGTAGAGCCCGACAGAGCCCGACAGAGCCCGACAGAGCCCGACAGGGCCCGACAGGGCCCGACAGAGCCCGACAGAGCCCGACAGGGCCCAGTAGAGCCCGACAGAGCCCGACAGAGCCCGACAGAGCCCAGTAGAGCCCGACAGAGCCCGACAGAGCCCGACAGAGCCCGATAGAGCCCGACAGAGCCCGACAGGGCCTGACAGAGCCCGACAGGGCCCGACAGAGCCCGACAGAGCCCGACAGGGACCGACAGGGCCCAGTAGAGCCCGACAGAGCCCGACAGGGCCCGACAGGGCCCGACAGAGCCCGACAGAGCCCGACAGGGCCCAGTAGAGCCCGACAGAGCCCGACAGAGCCCGACAGAGCCCGACAGGGACCGACAGAGCCCGACAGGGCCCGACAGGGCCCGACAGAGCCCGACAGAGCCCGACAGGGCCCGACAGAGCCCGACAGAGCTTGACAGAGCCCGACAGGGCCCAGTAGAGCCCAGTAGAACCCGACAGAGCCCAGTAGAGCCCGACAGAGCCCGACAGAGCCCGACAGAGCCCGACAGAGCCCGACAGGGCCCGAGAGAGCCCGACAGAGCCCGACAGGGCCCGACAGAGCCCGACAGGGCCCAGTAGAGCCCGGCAGAGCCCGACAAATCCCGACAGAGCCCGACAGAGCCCAGTAGAGCCCGAAAGAGCCCGACAGAGCCCGACAGGGCCCGACAGAGCCCGACAGAGCCCAGTAGAGCCCGACAGATCCCGACAGGGCCCGACAGGGCCCAGTAGAGCCCGACAGAGCCCGACAGAGCCCGACAGAGCCCGACAGGGCCCGACAGAGCCCGACAGAGCCCGACAGGGCCCGACAGAGCCCGACAGAGCCCGACAGGGCCCGACAGGGCCCGACAGGACCCAGAAAAGCCCGACAGAGCCCGACAGAGCCCGACAGGGCCCGACAGGGCCCGACAGAGCCCGACAGAGCCCGACAGGGCCCGACAGGGCCCGACAGAGCCCAGTAGAGCCCGACAGAGCCCGACAGAGCCCGACAGAGCCCGACAGGGCCCAGTAGAGCCCGACAGAGCCCGACAGAGCCCGACAGAGCCCGACAGGGCCCGACAGAGCCCGACAGAGCCCGACAGAGCCCGACAGAGCCCGACAGAACCCGTCAGAGCCCGAAAGAGCCCGACAGAGCATGACAGAGCCCAGTAGAGCCCAGTAGAGCCCGACAGAGCCCGACAGAGCCCGACAGAGCCCGACAGGGCCCGACAGGGCCCGACAGGGCCCAGTAGAGCCCGACAGAGCCCGACAGAGCCCGACAGAGCCCGACAGGGCCCAGTAGAGCCCGACAGAGCCCGACAGAGCCCGACAGAGCCCGACAGGGCCCGACAGGGCCCGACAGGGCCCAGTAGAGCCCGTCAGAGCCCGACAGAGCCTGACAGAGCCCGACAGAGCCCGACAGGGCCCAGTAGAGCCCGACAAAGCCCGACAGAGCCCGACAGAGCCCGACAGGGCCCGACAGGGCCCGACAGGGCCCAGTAGAGCCCGACAGAGCCCGACAGGGCCCGACAGGGCCCGACAGGGCCCAGTAGAGCCCGACAGAGCCCGACAGAGCCCGACAGGGCCCGACATTGCCCGACAGGGCCCAGTAGAGCCCGACAGAGCCCGACAGAGCCCGACAGAGCCCGACAGAGCCTGACAGAGCCCGACAGGGCCCGACAGGGCCCGACAGAGCCCGACAGAGCCCGACAGGGCCCGACAGGGCCCAGTAGAGCCCGAAAGAGCCCGACAGAGCCCGACAGAGCCCGACAGGGCCCGACAGAGCCCGACAGAGCCCGACAGGGCCCGACAGAGCCCGACAGAGCCCGACAGGGCCCGACAGGGCCCGACAGGACCCAGAAAAGCCCGACAGAGCCCGACAGAGCCCGACAGGGCCCGACAGGGCCCGACAGAGCCCGACAGAGCCCGACAGGGCCCGACAGGGCCCGACAGAGCCCAGTAGAGCCCGACAGAGCCCGACAGAGCCCGACAGAGCCCGACAGGGCCCAGTAGAGCCCGACAGAGCCCGACAGAGCCCGACAGAGCCCGACAGGGCCCGACAGAGCCCGACAGAGCCCGACAGAGCCCGACAAGGCCCGACAGGGCCCAGTAGAGCCCGACAGAGCCCGACAGAGCCCGACAGAACCCGTCAGAGCCCGACAGAGCCCGACAGAGCATGACAGAGCCCAGTAGAGCCCAGTAGAGCCCGACAGAGCCCGACAGAGCCCGACAGAACCCGTCAGAGCCCGACAGAGCCCGACAGAGCACGACAGAGCCCAGTAGAGCCCAGTAGAGCCCGACAGAGCCCGACAGAGCCCGACAGAACCCGTCAGAGACCGACAGAGCCCGACAGAGCCCGACAGAGCCCGACAGAGCCCGACAGGGCCCGACAGGGCCCAGTAGAGCCCGACAGAGCCCGACAGGGCCCGACAGGCCCTGACAGGGCCCAGTAGAGCCCGACAGAGCCCGACAGAGCCCGACAGGGCCCAGTAGAGCCCGACAGAGCCCGACAGGGCCCGACAGGGCCCAGTAGAGCCCGACAGAGCCCGACAGAGCCCGACAGAGCCCGACAGGGCCCGACAGAGCCTGACAGAGCCCGACAGAGCCCAGTAGAGCCCGACAGAGCCCGACAGGGCCCGACAGGGCCCGACAGGGCCCAGTAGAGCCCGACAGAGCCCGACAGAGCCCAGTAGAGCCCAGTAGAGCCCGACAGAGCCCGACAGAGCCCGACAGAGCCCGACAGGGCCCGACAGGGCCCGACAGGGCCCGACAGAGCCCGACAGAGCCCGACAGGGCCCGGCAGGGCCCAGTAGAGCCCGACAGAGCCCGACAGAGCCCGACAGGGCCCAGTAGAGCCCGACAGAGCCCGACAGAGCCCGACAGAGCCCAGTAGAGCCCAGTAGAGCCCGACAGAGCCCGACAGAGCCCGACAGGGCCCGACAGGGCCCGACAGGGCCCAGTAGAGCCCGACAGAGCCCGACAGGGCCCGACAGGGCCCGACAGGGCCCAGTAGAGCCCGACAGAGCCCGACAGGGCCCGACAGGGCCCGACAGGGCCCATTAGAGCCCAGTAGAGCCCGACAGAGCCCGAAAGAGCCCGACAGAACCCGACAGAGCCCGACAGAGCCCAGTAGAGGCCGACAGAGCCCGACAGGGCCCGACAGGGCCCGACAGAGCCCAGTAGAGCCCGACAGAGCCCGACAGAGCCCGACAGAGCCCGACAGGGCCCGACAGGGCCCGACAGAGCCCGACAGAGCCCAGTAGAGCCCGACAGAGCCCGACAGAGCCCGACAGAGCCCGACCGAGCCCAGTAGAGCCCGACAGAGCCCGACAGAGCCCGACAGGGCCTGACAGGGCCCAACAGGGCCCAGTAGAGCCCGACAGAGCCCGACAGAGCCCGACAGAGCCCGACAGAGCCCAGTAGAGCCCGACAGAGCCCGACAGAGCCCGCACGGGCCACACAGGGCCCGACAGGGCCCGACAGAGCCCAGTAGAGCCCGAAAGAGCCCGACAGAGCCCGACAGAGCCCGACAGGGCCAGACAGGGCCCGACAGGGCCCGACAGGGCCCAGTAGAGCCCAGTAGAGCCCTACAGAGCCCGACAGAGCCTGACAGGGCCCGACAGAGCCCGACAGAGCCCGACAGAGCCCGACAGGGCCCGACAGGGCCCGACAGAGCCCGACAGGGCCCGACAGAGCCCGACAGAGCCCGACAGAGCCCGACAGGGCCCGACAGGGAACAGTAGAGCCCAGTAGAGCCCAGTAGAGCCCGACAGAGCCCGACAGAGCCCGACAGAGCCCGACAGGGCCCGACAGGGCCCGACAGGGCCCGACAGGGAACAGTAGAGCCCAGTAGAGCCCGACAGAGCCCGACAGAGCCCGACAGGGCCCGACAGAGCCAGACAGAGCCCGACAGGGCCCGACAGGGCCCGACAGGGAACAGTAGAGCCCAGTAGAGCCCGACAGAGCCCGACAGAGCCCGACAGAGCCCGACAGGGCCCGACAGAGCCCGACAGAGCCCGACAGGGCCCGACAGGGCCCGACAGGGCCCGACAGAGCCCGACAGAACCCGACAGAGCCCGACAGAGCCCGACAGGGCCCGACAGTGCCCGACAGAGCCCGATAGAGCCCGACAGGGCCCGACAGAGCCCGACAGAGCCCGACAGGGCACGACAGAGCCCGACAGGGCCCGACAGAGCCCGACAGAGCCCGACAGAGCCGGACAGGGCCCAGTAGAGCCCGACAGAGCCCAGTAGAGCCCAGTAGAGCCCGACAGAGCCCGACAGAGCCCGACAGGGCCCGACAGGGCCCGACAGGGCCCGACAGAGCCCGACAGAGCCCGACAGAGCCCGACAGGGCCCCACAGAGCCCGACAGAGCCCGACAGGGCCCAGTAGAGCCCGACAGAGCCCGACAGAGCCCGACAGAGACCGACAGGGCCCGACAGGGCCCGACAGAGCCCGACAGAGCCCGACAGGGCCCAGTAGAGCCCGACAGAGCCCGACAGAGCACGACAGAGCCCGACAGGGCCCGACAGGGCCCGAGAGAGCCCGACAGAGCCCGACAGGGCCCAGTAGAGCCCGACAGAGCCCGAAAGAGCCCGACAGAGCCCGACAGAGCCCAGTAGAGCCCGACAGAGCCCGACAGAGCCCGACAGGGCCCGACAGGGCCCAGTAGAGCCCGACAGAGCCCGACAGGGCCCGACAGAGCCCGACAGAGCCCGACAGGGCCCGACAGAGCCCGACAGAGCCCGACAGGGCCCGACAGAGCCCGACAGGGCCCTGTAGAGCCCGACAGAGCCCGACAGAGCCCGACAGAGCCCGACAGGGCCCGACAGGTCCCGACAGGGCCCAGTAGAGCCCGACAGAGCCCGACAGAGCCCGACAGGGCCCGACAGAGCCCGACAGAGCCCGACAGAGCCCGACAGGGCCCGACAGAGCCCGACAGAGCCCGACAGAGCCCGACAGGTCCCGACAGAGCCCGACAGAGCCCGACAGGGCCCGACAGGGCCCGACAGAGCCCGACAGGGCCCCACAGAGCCCGACAGAGCCCGACAGAGCCCGACAGGGCCCAGTAGAGCCCGACAGAGCCCGACAGAGCCCGACAGAGCCCGACAGAGCCCAGTAGAGCCCGACAGAGCCCGACAGAGCCCGACAGGGCCCGACAGGGCCCGACAGAGCCCGACAGAGCCCGACAGGGCCCAGTAGAGCCCGACAGAGCCCGACAGAGCCCGACAGAGCCCAGTAGAGCCCGACAGAGCCTGACAGAGCCCGACAGGGCCCGACAGGGCCCGACAGAGCCCGACAGAGCCCAGTAGAGCCCGACAGAGCCCGACAGAGCCCGACAGAGCCCGACAGGGCCCGACAGAGCCCGACAGGGCCCGACAGAGCCCGACAGAGCCCGACAGGGCCCGACAGGGCCCAGTAGAGCCCGACAGGGCCCAGTAGAGCCCGACAGAGCCCGACAGAGCCCGACAGAGCCCGACAGGGCCCGACAGAGCCCGACAGAGCCCGACAGGGCCCGACAGGGCCCGACAGAGCCCGACAGGGCCCAGTAGAGCCCGACAGAGCCCGACAGAGCCCGACAGAGCCCGACAGAGCCCGACAGGGCCCGACAGGGCCCAGTAGAGCCCGACAGAGCCCGACAGAGCCCGACAGAGCCCGACAGAGCCCAGTAGAGCCCGACAGAGCCCGACAGAGCCCGACAGGGCCCGACAGGGCCCGACAGAGCCCGACAGAGCCTGACAGGGCCCGACAGGGCCCGACAGAGCCCAGTAGATCCCGACAGAGCCCGACAGAGCCCGACAGGGCCCGACAGGTCCCGACAGGGCCCAGTAGAGCCCGACAGAGCCCGACAGAGCCCGACAGGGCCCGACAGAGCCCGACAGAGCACGACAGGGCCCGACAGGGCCCGACAGAGCCCGACAGGGCCCGACAGAGCCCGACAGGGCCCGACAGGGCCCAGTAGAGCCCGATAGAGCCCGACAGAGCCCGATAGAGCCCGACAGGGCCCGATAGAGCCCGACAGAGCCCAACAGGGCCCGACAGGGCCCGACAGAGCCCGACAGGGCCCCACAGAGCCCGACAGAGCCCGACAGAGCCCGACAGGGCCCAGTAGAGCCCGACAGAGCCCGACAGAGCCCGACAGAGCCCAGTAGAGCCCGACAGAGCCCGACAGAGCCCGACAGAGCCCGACAGGGCCCGACAGGGCCCGACAGAGCCCGACAGAGCCCGACAGGGCCCAGTAGAGCCCGACAGAGCCCGACAGAGCCCGACAGAGCCCAGTAGAGCCCGACAGAGCCTGACAGAGCCCGACAGGGCCCGACAGGGCCCGACAGAGCCCGACAGAGCCCAGTAGAGCCCGACAGAGCCCGACAGAGCCCGACAGGGCACGACAGAGCCCGACAGGGCCCGACAGAGCCCGACAGAGCCCGACAGGGACCGACAGGGCCCAGTAGAGCCCGACAGAGCCCGACAGGGCCCGACAGGGCCCGACAGAGCCCGACAGAGCCCGACAGGGCCCAGTAGAGCCCGACAGAGCCCGACAGAGCCCGACAGAGCCCGACAGGGACCGACAGAGCCCGACAGGGCCCGACAGGGCCCGACAGAGCCCGACAGAGCCCGACAGGGCCCGACAGAGCCCGACAGAGCTTGACAGAGCCCGACAGGGCCCAGTAGAGCCCAGTAGAACCCGACAGAGCCCAGTAGAGCCCGACAGAGCCCGACAGAGCCCGACAGAGCCCGACAGGGCCCGAGAGAGCCCGACAGAGCCCGACAGGGCCCGACAGAGCCCGACAGGGCCCAGTAGAGCCCGACAGAGCACGACAAAGCCCGACAGAGCCCGACAGAGCCCAGTAGAGCCCGAAAGAGCCCGACAGAGCCCGACAGGGCCCGACAGAGCCCGACAGAGCCCAGTAGAGCCCGACAGAGCCCGACAGAGCCCGACAGAGCCCGACAGGGCCCAGTAGAGCCCTGTAGAACCCGACAGAGCCCAGTAGAGCCCGACAGAGCCCGACAGAGTCCGACAGAGCCCGACAGAACCCGACAGGGCCCGAGAGAGCCCGACAGAGCCCGACAGGGCCCGACAGAGCCCGACAGGGCCCAGTAGAGCCCGACAGAGCCCGACAGAGCCCAGTAGAGCCCGACAGAGCCGAGAGGGCCCGACAGAGCCCGACAGAGCCCGACAGAGCCCGACAGGGCCCGACAGGGCCCGACAGAGCCCGACAGGGCCCGACAGGGCCCAGTAGAGCCCGATAGAGCTCGACAGAGCCCGATAGAGCCCGACAGGGCCCGACAGAGCCCGACAGAGCCCGACAGAGCCCGACAGAGCCCGACAGGGCCCGACAGAACCCGACAGAGCCCGACAGGGCCCGACAGAGCCCGACAGAGCCCGACAGGGCCCGACAGAACCCGACAGAGCCCGACAGGGCCCCACAGAGCCCGACAGAGCCCGACAGAGCCCGACAGGGCCCAGTAGAGCCCGACAGAGCCCGACAGAGCCCGACAGAGCCCAGTAGAGCCCGACAGAGCCCGACAGAGCCCGACAGAGCCCGACAGGGCCCGACAGGGCCCGACAGAGCCCGACAGAGCCCGACAGGGCCCAGTAGAGCCCGACAGAGCCCGACAGAGCCCGACAGAGCCCAGTAGAGCCCGACAGAGCCCGACAGAGCCCGACAGAGCCCGATAGAGCCCGACAGAGCCCGACAGGGCCTGACAGAGCCCGACAGGGCCCGACAGAGCCCGACAGAGCCCGACAGGGACCGACAGGGCCCAGTAGAGCCCGACAGAGCCCGACAGGGCCCGACAGGGCCCGACAGAGCCCGACAGAGCCCGACAGGGCCCAGTAGAGCCCGACAGAGCCCGACAGAGCCCGACAGAGCCCGACAGGGACCGACAGAGCCCGACAGGGCCCGACAGGGCCCGACAGAGCCCGACAGAGCCCGACAGGGCCCGACAGAGCCCGACAGAGCTTGACAGAGCCCGACAGGGCCCAGTAGAGCCCAGTAGAACCCGACAGAGCCCAGTAGAGCCCGACAGAGCCCGACAGAGCCCGACAGAGCCCGACAGAGCCCGACAGGGCCCGAGAGAGCCCGACAGAGCCCGAAAGGGCCCGACAGAGCCCGACAGGGCCCAGTAGAGCCCGGCAGAGCCCGACAAATCCCGACAGAGCCCGACAGAGCCCAGTAGAGCCCGAAAGAGCCCGACAGAGCCCGACAGGGCCCGACAGAGCCCGACAGAGCCCAGTAGAGCCCGACAGATCCCGACAGAGCCCGACAGAGCCCGACAGGGCCCGACAGGGCCCGACAGAGCCCGACAGGGCCCGACAGAGCCCGACAGAGCCCGACAGAGCCCGACAGGGCCCCACAGAGCCCGACAGAGCCCGACAGGGCCCAGTAGAGCCCGACAGAGCCCGACAGAGCCCGACAGAGCCCGACAGGGCCCGACAGGGCCCGACAGAGCCCGACAGGGCCCAGTAGAGCCCGACAGAGCCCGACAGAGCCCGACAGAGCCCGACAGGGCCCGACAGGGCCCGAGAGAGCCCGACAGAGCCCGACAGGGCCCAGTAGAGCCCGACAGAGCCCGAAAGAGCCCGACAGAGCCCGACAGAGCCCAGTAGAGCCCGACAGAGCCCGACAAAGCCCGACAGGGCCCGACAGAGAACGACAGGGCCCAACAGGGCCCAGTAGAGCCCGACAGAGCCCGACAGGGCCCGACAGAGCCCGACAGAGCCCGACAGGGCCCAGTAGAGCCCGAAAGAGCCCGACAGAGCCCGACAGAGCCCGACAGGGCCCGACAGAGACCGACAGAGCCCGACAGGGCCCGACAGGGCCCGACAGAGCCCGACAGGGCCCGACAGAGCCCGACAGAGCCCGACAGGGCCCAGTAGAGCCCGACAGAGCCCGACAGAGCCGGACAGAGCCCGACAGGGTCCGACAGGGCCCGACAGAGCCCGACAGAGCCCGACAGGGCCCAGTAGAGCCCGACAGAGCCCGACAGAGCCCGACAGAGCCCGACAGAGCCCAGTAGAGCCCGACAGAGCCCGACAGAGCCCGACAGGGCCCGACAGGGCCCGACAGAGCCTGACAGAGCCTGACAGGGCCCGACAGGGCCCGACAGAGCCCAGTAGAGCCCGACAGAGCCCGACAGAGCCCGACAGAGCCCGACAGGGCCCGACAGGTCCCGACAGGGCCCAGTAGAGCCCGACAGAGCCCGACAGAGCCCGACAGGGCCCGACAGAGCCCGACAGAGCCCGACAGGGCCCGACAGGGCCCGACAGAGCCCGACAGGGCCCGACAGAGCCCGACAGGGCCCGACAGGGCCCAGTAGAGCCCGATAGAGCCCGACAGAGCCCGATAGAGCCCGACAGGGCCCGACAGAGCCCGACAGAGCCCGACAGAGCCCGACAGAGCCCGACAGGGCCCGACAGGGCCCGACAGAGCCGGACAGGGCCCCACAGAGCCCGACAGAGCCCGACAGAGCCCGACAGGGCCCAGTAGAGCCCGACAGAGCCCGACAGAGCCCGACAGAGCCCGACAGAGCCCAGTAGAGCCCGACAGAGCCCGACAGAGCCCGACAGAGCCCGACAGGGCCCGACAGGGCCCGACAGAGCCCGACAGAGCCTGACAGGGCCCAGTAGAGCCCGACAGAGCCCGACAGAGCCAGACAGAGCCCAGTAGAGCCCGACAGAGCCTGACAGAGCCCGACAGGGCCCGACAGGGCCCGACAGAGTCCGACAGAGCCCAGTAGAGCCCGACAGAGCCCGACAGAGCCCGACAGAGCCCGACAGGGCCCGACAGAGCCCGACAGGGCCCGACAGAGCCCGACAGAGCCCGACAGGGACCGACAGGGCCCAGTAGAGCCCGACAGAGCCCGACAGGGCCCGACAGGGCCCGACAGAGCCCGACAGAGCCCGACAGGGCCCAGTAGAGCCCGACAGAGCCCGACAGAGCCCGACAGAGCCCGACAGGGACCGACAGAGCCCGACAGGGCCCGACAGGGCCCGACAGAGCCCGACAGAGCCCGACAGGGCCCGACAGAGCCCGACAGAGCTTGACAGAGCCCGACAGGGCCCAGTAGAGCCCAGTAGAACCCGACAGAGCCCAGTAGAGCCCGACAGAGCCCGACAGAGCCCGACAGAGCCCGACAGGGCCCGAGAGAGCCCGACAGAGCCCGACAGGGCCCGACAGAGCCCGACAGGGCCCAGTAGAGCCCGAAAGAGCCCAACAGAGCCCGACAGGGCCCGACAGAGCCCGACAGAGCCCAGTAGAGCCCGAAAGAGCCCGACAGAGCCCGACAGGGCCCGACAGAGCCCGACAGAGCCCAGTAGAGCCCGACAGAGCCCGACAGAGCCCGACAGAGCCCGACAGGGCCCAGTAGAACCCTGTAGAACCCGACAGAGCCCAGTAGAGCCCGACAGAGCCCGACAGAGTCCGACAGAGCCCGACAGAACCCGACAGGGCCCGAGAGAGCCCGACAGAGCCCGACAGGGCCCGACAGAGCCTGACAGGGCCCAGTAGAGCCCGACAGAGCCCGACAGAGCCCAGTAGAGCCCAACAGAGCCGAGAGGGCCCGACAGAGCCCGACAGAGCCCGACAGAGCCCGACAGGGCCCGACAGAGCCCGACAGAGCCCGACAGAGCCCGACAGGGCCCAGTAGAGCCCGACAGAGCCCGACAGAGCCCGACAGAGCCCGCCAGGGCCCAGTAGAGCCCGACAGAGCCCGACAGAGCCCGACAGAGCCCGACAGGGCCCGACAGAGCCCGACAGAGCCCGACAGCGCCCGACAGGGCCCAGTAGAGCCCGACAGAGCCCGACAGAGCCCGACAGGGCCCGACAGAGCCCGACAGAGCCCGACAGAGCCCGACAGGGACCGACAGGGCCCAGTAGAGCCCGACAGAGCCCGATAGGGCCCGACAGAGCCCGACAGAGCCCGACAGAGCCCGACAGGGCCCAGTAGAACCCGACAGAGCCCGACAGAGCCCGACAGAGCCCGACAGGGCCCGACAGGGCCCGACAGAGCCCGACAGGGCCCGACAGGGCCCGACAGGGCCCAGTAGAGCCCGACAGAGCCCGACAGAGCCCGACAGGGCCCGACAGGGCCCAACAGGGCCCAGTAGAGCCCGACAGAGCCCGACAGAGCCCAGTAGAGCCCAGTAGAGCCCGACAGAGCCCGACAGAGCCCGACAGGGCCCGACAGAGCCCGACAGAGCCCGACAGGGCCCGACAGGGCCCGACAGAGCCCGACAGGGCCCGACAGGGCCCGACAGGGCCCAGTAGAGCCCGAAAGAGCCCGACAGAGCCAAGTAGAGCCCAGTAGAGCCCGACAGGGCCCGACAGGGCCCGACAGGGCCCAGTAGAGCCCGACAGAGCCCGACAGAGCCTGACAGAGCCCGACAGGGCCCGACAGGGCCCGACAGAGCCCGACAGGGCCCAGTAGAGCCCGACAGAGCCCGACAGAGCCCGACAGAGCCCGACAGGGCCCGACAGGGCCCGACAGAGCCCGACAGAGCCCGACAGGGCCCGACAGAGCCCGACAGGGCCCGACAGGGCCCAGTAGAGCCCGATAGAGCCCGACAGAGCCCGACAGGGCCCGACAGGGCCCGACAGAGCCCGACAGGGCCCGATAGAGCCCGACAGGGCCCGACAGAGCCCGACAGAGCCCGACAGAGCCCGACAGGGCCCGACAGGGCCCGACAGAGCCCGACAGGGCCCGACAGGGCCCAGTAGAGCCCGATAGAGCCCGACAGAGCCCGATATAGCCCGACAGGGCCCGACAGAGCCCGACAGAGCCCGACAGAGCCCGCCAGAGCCCGACAGGGCCCGACAGGGCCCGACAGAGCCGGACAGGGCCCCACAGAGCCCGACAGAGCCCGACAGAGCCCGACAGGGCCCAGTAGAGCCCGACAGAGCCCGACAGAGCCCGACAGAGCCCGACAGCGCCCAGTAGAGCCCGACAGAACCCGACAGAGCCCGACAGAGCCCGACAGGGCCCGACAGGGCCCGACAGAGCCCGACAGAGCCCGACAGGGCCCAGTAGAGCCCGACAGAGCCCGACAGGGCCCAGTAGAGCCCGACAGAGCCCGACAGAGCCAGACAGAGCCCAGTAGAGCCCGACAGAGCCCCACAGGGCCCGACAGGGCCCGACAGAGCCCGACAGAGCCCGACAGGGCCCAGTAGAGCCCGACAGAGCCCGACAGAGCCAGACAGAGCCCAGTAGAGCCCGACAGAGCCAGACAGAGCCCGACCCTGTCGGGCTCTGTCGGGCTCTGTCGGGCTCTGTCGGGCTCTACTGGGCCCTGTCAGGCTCTGTCGGGCTCTGTCGGGCCCTGTCGGGCCCTGTCGGGCTCTGTCGGGCTCTGTCGGGCTCTGTCGGGCTCTACTGGGCCCTGTCGGGCTCTGTCGGGCTCTGTCGGGCCCTGTCGGGCTCTTTCGGGCTCTACTGGGCTCTACTGGGCCCTGTCGGGCTCTGTCGGGCTCTGTCGGGCTCTGTCGGGCCCTGTCGGGCTCTGTCGGGCTCTGTCAGGCTCTGTCGGGCCCTGTCGGGCTCTGTCGGGCCCTGTCGGGCTCTGTCGGGCTCTACTGGGCCCTGTCGGGCTCTGTCGGGCTCTGTCGGGCTCTGTCGGGCTCTACTGGGCCCTGTCGGGCTCTGTCGGGCTCTGTCGCGCCCTGTCGGTCCCTGTCGGGCTCTGTCAGGCTCTGTCGGGCTCTGTCGGGCTCTACTGGGCCCTGTCGGGCCCTGTCGGGCCCTGTCGGGCTCTACTGGGCTCTACTGGGCTCTGTCGGGCTCTACTGGGCCCTGTCGGGCCCTGTCGGGCTCTGTCGGGCCCTGTCGGGCTCTGTCGGGCTCTGTCGGGCCCTGTCGGGCTCTGTCGGGCTCTGTCGGGCTCTACTGGGCTCTACTGGGCTCTGTCGTGCTCTGTCGGGCTCTACTGGGACCTGTCGGGCCCTGTCGGGCCCTGTCGGGCTCTGTCGGGCTCTACTGGGCTTTGTCGGGCTCTGTCGGGCTCTGTCGGGCTCTGTCGGGCTCTGTCGGGCTCTACTGGGCCCTGTCGGGCTCTGTCGGGCTCTGTCGGGCCCTGTCGGGCTCTGTCGGGCTCTGTCAGGCTCTGTCGGGCTCTACTGGGCCCTGTCGGGTTCTGTCGGGCTCTGTCGGGCTCTGTCGGGCTCTACTGGGCACTGTCGGGCTCTGTCGGGCTCTGTCGGGCTCTGTCGGGCTCTGTCGGGCCCTGTCGGGCTCTGTCGGGCTCTACTGGGCCCTGTCGGGCCCTGTCGGGCCCTGTCGGGCTCTGTCGGGCTCTGTCGGGCTCTGTCGGGCCCTATCGGTCTCTGTCGGGCTCTGTCGGGCTCTGTCGGGCTCTACTGGGCCCTGTCGGGCTCTGTCGGGCTCTGTCGGGCTCTGTCGGGCTCTACTGGGCCCTGTCGGGCCCTGTCGGGCCCTGTCGGGCTCTGTCGGGCTCTGTCGGGCTCTGTCGGGCTCTACTGGGCTCTGTCGGCCTCTGTCGGGTTCTGTCGGGCTCTGTCGGGCTCTGTCGGGCTCTGTCGGGCTCTACTGGGCTCTGTCGGGCCCTGTCGGGCCCTGTCGGGCTCTGTAGGGCTCTGTCGGGCCCTGTCGGGCCCTGTCGGGCTCTGTCGGGCTCTGTCGGGCTCTACTGGGCCCTGTCGGGCCCTGTCGGGCCCTGTCGGGCTCTGTCGGGCTCTGTAGGGCTCTGTCCGGCCCTGTCGGGCTCTGTCGGGCCCTGTCGGGCCCTGTCGGGCTCTGTCGGGCTCTGTCGGACTCTACTGGGCCCTGTCGGGCTCTGTCGGGCTCTGTCGGGCTCTACTGGGCCCTGTCGGGCTCTGTCGGGCTCTGTCGGGCTCTACTGGGCCCTGTCGGGCTCTGTCGGGCTCTGTCGGGCTCTGTCGGGCTCTACTGGGCCCTGTCGGGCCCTGTCGGGCCCTGTCGGGCTCTGTCGGGCTCTACTGGGCTCTGTCGGGCTCTGTTGGGCTCTGTCGGGCTCTGTCGGGCTCTGTCGGGCTCTATTGGGCCCTGTCGGGCTCTGTCGGGCTCTGTCGGGCTCTGTCGGGCCCTGTCGGGCTCTGTCGGGCCCTGTCGGGCTCTGTCGGGCTCTGTCGGGCTCTGTCGGGCCCTGTCGGGCTCTGTCGGGCTCTGTCGGGCTCTGTCGGGCTCTGTCGGGCCCTGTCGGGCTCTGTCGGGCTCTGTCGGGCTCTGTCGGGTTCTACTGGGCCCTGTCGGGCTCTGTCGGGCTCTGTCGGGCTCTGTCGGGCTCTGACGGGTTCTGTCGGGCTCTGTCGGGCTCTGTCGGGCTCTACTGGGCCCTGTCGGGCCCTGTCGGGCCCTGTCGGGCTCTGTCGGGCTCTGTCGGGCCCTGTCGGGCTCTGTCGGGCTCTGTCGGGCTCTACTGGGCCCTGTCGGGCCCTGTCGGGCTCTGTCGGGCTCTGTCGGGCTCTGTCGGGCTCTACTGGGCTCTGTCGGGCCCTTTCGGGCCCTGTCGGGCTCTGTCGGGCCCTGTCGGGCCCTGTCGGGCCCTGTCGGGCTCTGTCGGGCTCTGTCGGGCTCTACTGGGCCCTGTCGGGCCCTGTCGGGCTCTGTCGGGCTCTGTCGGGCCCTGTCGGGCTCTGTCGGGCTCTGTCGGCCTCTGTCGGGCTCTACTGGACCCTGACGGGCCCTGTCGGGCTCTGTCGGGCTCTGTCGGGCTCTGTCGGGCTCTACTGGGCTCTGTCGGGCCCTGTCGGGCCCTGTCGGGCTCTGTCGGGCCCTGTCGGGCCCTGTCGGGCCCTGTCGGGCTCTGTCGGGCTCTGTCGGGCTCTACTGGGCCCTGTCGGGCCCTGTCGGGCTCTGTCGGGCTCTGTCGGGCCCTGTCGGGCTCTTTCGGGCTCTGTCGGGCCCTGTCGGGCTCTGTCGGGCTCTGTCGGGGCCTGTCGGGCTCTGTCGGGCTCTGTCGGGCTCTGTCGGGCACTGTCGGGCGCTACTGGGCCCTGTCGGGCTCTGTCAGGCTCTGTCAGGCTCTGTCGGGCCCTGTCGGGCTCTGTCGGGCTCTACTGGGCTCTACTGGGCCCTGTCGGGCTCTGTCGGCTCTGTCGGGCTCTGTCGGGCTCTGTCGGGCTCTACTGGGCTCTGTCGGGCCCTGTCGGGCCCTGTCGGGCTCTGTCGGGCTCTGTCGGGCCCTGTCGGGCTCTGTCGGGCTCTGTCGGGCTCTGTCGGACTCTACTGGGCCCTGTCGGGCTCTGTCGGGCTCTGTCGGGCTCTGTCGGGCTCTACTGGGCCCTGTCGGGCCCTGTCGGGCTCTGTCGGGCTCTGTCGGGCTCTGTCGGGGCTCAACTGGTCTCTGTCGGGCTCTGTCGGGTTCTGTCGGGCTCTGTCGGGCTCTGTCGGGCTCTGTCGGCTCTACTGGGCTCTGTCGGGTTCTGTCGGGCTCTACTGGGCCCTGTCGGGCCCTGTCGGGCCCTGCTCGGGCTCTGTCGGGCTTCGGGCTCTGTCGGGCTCTGTCGGGCTCTGTCGGGCTCTACTGGGCCCTGTCGGGCCCTCTCGGGCTCTGTCGGGCTCTGTCGGGCTCTGTCGGGCTCTGTCGGGCTCTACTGGGCCCTGTCGGGCCCTGTCGGGCCCTGTCGGGCTCTGTCGGGCTCTGTCGGGCTCTGTCGGGCTCTACTGGGCTCTGTCGGCCTCTGTCGGGTTCTGTCGGGCTCTGTCGGGCTCTGTCCTGTTGGGCCTCTGTCGGGCTCTCTGGGCTCTGTCGGGCCCTGTCGGGCCCTGTCGGGCTCTGTCGGGCTCTGTCGGGCTCTGTCGGGCCCTGTCGGGCTCTGTCGGGCTCTGTCGGGCTCTGTCGGGCTCTACTGGGCCCTGTCGGGCTCTGTCGGGCCCTGTCGGGCTCTGTCGGGCCCTGTCGGGCCCTGTCGGGCTCTGTCGGGCTCTACTGGGCCCTGTCGGGCCCTGTCGGGCTCTGTCGGGCTCTGTCGGGCTCTGTCGGGCTCTACTGGGCCCTGTCGGGCTCTGTCGGGCTCTGTCGGGCCCTGTCGGGCCCTGTCGGGTTCTGTCAGGCTCTGTCGGGCTCTTTCGGGCTCTACTGGGCCCTGTCGGGCCCTGTCGGGCCCTGTCGGGCCCTGTCGGTCTCTGTCGGGCTCTGTCGGGCCCTGTCGGGCTCTGTCGGGCTCTACTGGGCTCTACTGGGCTCTGTCGGGCTCTGTCGGGCTCTACTGGGCCCTGTCGGGCCTGTCGGGCCCTGTCGGGCTCTGTCGGGCTCTAATGGGCTCTGTCGGGCTCTGTCGGGCTCTGTCGGGCTCTAGTGGGCTCTGTCGGGCTCTGTCGGGCTCTGTCGGGCTCTGTCGGGCTCTACTGGGCCCTGTCGGGCTCTGTCGGGCCCTGTCGGGCTCTGTCGGGCTCTGTCGGGCTCTGTCGGGCTCTACTGGGCTCTGTCGGGCTCTGTCGGGCCCTGTCGGGCTCTGTCGGGCTCTGTCGGGCTCTGTCGGGCTCTACTGGGCTCTGTCGGGCTCTGTCGGGCTCTGTCGGGCTCTACTGGGCCCTGTCGGGCTCTGTCGGGCTCTGTCGGGCCCTGTCGGGCTCTGTCGGGCCCTGTTGGGCTCTGTCGGGCTCTGTCGGGCCCTGTCGGGCTCTGTCGGCTCTGTCGGGCTCTGTCGGGCCCTGTCGGGCTCTGTCGGGCTCTGTCGGGCTCTACTGGGCCCTGTCGGGCTCTGTCGGGCTCTGTCGGGCTCTGTCGGGCTCTGTCGGGCCCTGTCGGGCCCGGTCGGGCTCTGTCGGGCCCTGTCGGGCTCTGTCGGGCTCTGTCGGGCTCTGTCGGGCTCTACTGGGCTCTGTCGGGCTCTGTCGGGCTCTGTCGGGCTCTACTGGGCCCTGTCGGGCTCTGTCGGGCTCTGTCGGGCCCTGTCGGGCCCTGTCGGGCCCTGTCGGGCTCTGTCGGGCTCTGTCGGGCTCTGTCGGGCCCTGTCGGGCTCTGTCGGGCTCTGTCGGGCTCTACTGGGCCCTGTCGGGCTCTGTCGGGCTCTGTCGGGCTCTACTGGGCCCTGTCGGGTTCTGTCGGGCTCTGTCGGGCTCTGTCGGGCTCTACTGGGCCCTGTCGGGCTCTGTCGGGCTCTGTCGGGCTCTGTCGGGCTCTGTCGGGCCCTGTCGGGCTCTGTCGGGCTCTACTGGGCCCTGTCGGGCCCTGTCGGGCCCTGTCGGGCTCTGTCGGGCTCTGTCGGGCTCTGTCGGGCCCTGTCGGTCTCTGTCGGGCTCTGTCGGGCTCTGTCGGGCTCTACTGGGCCCTGTCGGGCCCTGTCGGGCCCTGTCGGGCTCTGTCGGGCTCTGTCGGGCTCTGTCGGGCCCTGTCGGTCTCTGTCGGGCTCTGTCGGGCTCTACTGGGCCCTGTCGGGCTCTGTCGGGCTCTGTCGCGCCCTGTCGGTCCCTGTCGGGCTCTGTCAGGCTCTGTCGGGCTCTGTCGGGCTCTACTGGGCCCTGTCGGGCCCTGTCGGGCCCTGTCGGGCTCTACTGGCTCTACTGGGCTCTGTCGGGCTCTACTGGGCCCTGTCGGGCCCTGTCGGGCTCTGTCGGGCCCTGTCGGGCTCTGTCGGGCTCTGTCGGGCCCTGTCGGGCTCTGTCGGGCTCTGTCGGGCTCTACTGGGCTCTACTGGGCTCTGTCGTGCTCTGTCGGGCTCTACTGGGACCTGTCGGGGCCCTGTCGGGCCCTGTCGGGCTCTGTCGGGCTCTACTGGGCTTTGTCGGGCTCTGTCGGGCTCTGTCGGGCTCTGTCGGGCTCTGTCGGGCTCTACTGGGCCCTGTCGGGCTCTGTCGGGCTCTGTCGGGCCCTGTCGGGCTCTGTCGGGCTCTGTCAGGCTCTGTCGGGCTCTACTGGGCCCTGTCGGGTTCTGTCGGGCTCTGTCGGGCTCTGTCGGGCTCTACTGGGCACTGTCGGGCTCTGTCGGGCTCTGTCGGGCTCTGTCGGGCTCTGTCGGGCCCTGTCGGGCTCTGTCGGGCTCTACTGGGCCCTGTCGGGCCCTGTCGGGCCCTGTCGGGCTCTGTCGGGCTCTGTCGGGCTCTGTCGGGCCCTATCGGTCTCTGTCGGGCTCTGTCGGGCTCTGTCGGGCTCTACTGGGCCCTGTCGGGCTCTGTCGGGCTCTGTCGGGCTCTGTCGGGCTCTACTGGGCCCTGTCGGGCCCTGTCGGGCCCTGTCGGGCTCTGTCGGGCTCTGTCGGGCTCTGTCGGGCTCTACTGGGCTCTGTCGGCCTCTGTCGGGTTCTGTCGGGCTCTGTCGGGCTCTGTCGGGCTCTGTCGGGCTCTACTGGGCTCTGTCGGGCCCTGTCGGGCCCTGTCGGGCTCTGTAGGGCTCTGTCGGGCCCTGTCGGGCCCTGTCGGGCTCTGTCGGGCTCTGTCGGGCTCTACTGGGCCCTGTCGGGCCCTGTCGGGCCCTGTCGGGCTCTGTCGGGCTCTGTAGGGCTCTGTCCGGCCCTGTCGGGCTCTGTCGGGCCCTGTCGGGCCCTGTCGGGCTCTGTCGGGCTCTGTCGGACTCTACTGGGCCCTGTCGGGCTCTGTCGGGCTCTGTCGGGCTCTACTGGGCCCTGTCGGGCTCTGTCGGGCTCTGTCGGGCTCTACTGGGCCCTGTCGGGCTCTGTCGGGCTCTGTCGGGCTCTGTCGGGCTCTACTGGGCCCTGTCGGGCCCTGTCGGGCCCTGTCGGGCTCTGTCGGGCTCTACTGGGCTCTGTCGGGCTCTGTTGGGCTCTGTCGGGCTCTGTCGGGCTCTGTCGGGCTCTATTGGGCCCTGTCGGGCTCTGTCGGGCTCTGTCGGGCTCTGTCGGGCCCTGTCGGGCTCTGTCGGGCCCTGTCGGGCTCTGTCGGGCTCTGTCGGGCCCTGTCGGGCTCTGTCGGGCTCTGTCGGGCTCTGTCGGGCTCTGTCGGGCCCTGTCGGGCTCTGTCGGGCTCTGTCGGGCTCTGTCGGGTTCTACTGGGCCCTGTCGGGCTCTGTCGGGCTCTGTCGGGCTCTGTCGGGCTCTGACGGGTTCTGTCGGGCTCTGTCGGGCTCTGTCGGGCTCTACTGGGCCCTGTCGGGCCCTGTCGGGCCCTGTCGGGCTCTGTCGGGCTCTGTCGGGCCCTGTCGGGCTCTGTCGGGCTCTGTCGGGCTCTACTGGGCCCTGTCGGGCCCTGTCGGGCTCTGTCGGGCTCTGTCGGGCTCTGTCGGGCTCTACTGGGCTCTGTCGGGCCCTTTCGGGCCCTGTCGGGCTCTGTCGGGCCCTGTCGGGCCCTGTCGGGCCCTGTCGGGCTCTGTCGGGCTCTGTCGGGCTCTACTGGGCCCTGTCGGGCCCTGTCGGGCTCTGTCGGGCTCTGTCGGGCCCTGTCGGGCTCTGTCGGGCTCTGTCGGCCTCTGTCGGGCTCTACTGGACCCTGACGGGCCCTGTCGGGCTCTGTCGGGCTCTGTCGGGCTCTGTCGGGCTCTACTGGGCTCTGTCGGGCCCTGTCGGGCCCTGTCGGGCTCTGTCGGGCCCTGTCGGGCCCTGTCGGGCCCTGTCGGGCTCTGTCGGGCTCTGTCGGGCTCTACTGGGCCCTGTCGGGCCCTGTCGGGCTCTGTCGGGCTCTGTCGGGCCCTGTCGGGCTCTTTCGGGCTCTGTCGGGCCCTGTCGGGCTCTGTCGGGCTCTGTCGGGGCCTGTCGGGCTCTGTCGGGCTCTGTCGGGCTCTGTCGGGCACTGTCGGGCGCTACTGGGCCCTGTCGGGCTCTGTCAGGCTCTGTCGGGCCCTGTCGGGCTCTGTCGGGCTCTGTCAGGCTCTGTCGGGCTCTGTCGGGCTCTGTCGGGCTCTACTGGGCTCTACTGGGCCCTGTCGGGCTCTGTCGGGCTCTACTGGGCCCTGTCGGGCCCTGTCGGGCCCTGTCGGGCTCTGTCGGGCTCTGTCGGGTTCTGTCGGGCTCTGTCGGGCTCTGTCGGGCTCTGTCGGGCTCTACTGGGCCCTGTCGGGCCCTCTCGGGCTCTGTCGGGCTCTGTCGGGCTCTGTCGGGCTCTGTCGGGCTCTACTGGGCCCTGTCGGGCCCTGTCGGGCCCTGTCGGGCTCTGTCGGGCTCTGTCGGGCTCTGTCGGGCTCTACTGGGCTCTGTCGGCCTCTGTCGGGTTCTGTCGGGCTCTGTCGGGCTCTGTCGGGCTCTGTCGGGCTCTACTGGGCTCTGTCGGGCCCTGTCGGGCCCTGTCGGGCTCTGTCGGGCTCTGTCGGGCTCTGTCGGGCCCTGTCGGGCTCTGTCGGGCTCTGTCGGGCTCTGTCGGGCTCTACTGGGCCCTGTCGGGCTCTGTCGGGCCCTGTCGGGCTCTGTCGGGCCCTGTCGGGCCCTGTCGGGCTCTGTCGGGCTCTACTGGGCCCTGTCGGGCCCTGTCGGGCTCTGTCGGGCTCTGTCGGGCTCTGTCGGGCTCTACTGGGCCCTGTCGGGCTCTGTCGGGCTCTGTCGGGCCCTGTCGGGCCCTGTCGGGTTCTGTCAGGCTCTGTCGGGCTCTTTCGGGCTCTACTGGGCCCTGTCGGGCCCTGTCGGGCCCTGTCGGGCCCTGTCGGTCTCTGTCGGGCTCTGTCGGGCCCTGTCGGGCTCTGTCGGGCTCTACTGGGCTCTACTGGGCTCTGTCGGGCTCTGTCGGGCTCTACTGGGCCCTGTCGGGCCCTGTCGGGCCCTGTCGGGCTCTGTCGGGCTCTAATGGGCTCTGTCGGGCTCTGTCGGGCTCTGTCGGGCTCTAGTGGGCTCTGTCGGGCTCTGTCGGGCTCTGTCGGGCTCTGTCGGGCTCTACTGGGCCCTGTCGGGCTCTGTCGGGCCCTGTCGGGCTCTGTCGGGCTCTGTCGGGCTCTGTCGGGCTCTACTGGGCTCTGTCGGGCTCTGTCGGGCCCTGTCGGGCTCTGTCGGGCTCTGTCGGGCTCTGTCGGGCTCTACTGGGCTCTGTCGGGCTCTGTCGGGCTCTGTCGGGCTCTACTGGGCCCTGTCGGGCTCTGTCGGGCTCTGTCGGGCCCTGTCGGGCTCTGTCGGGCCCTGTTGGGCTCTGTCGGGCTCTGTCGGGCCCTGTCGGGCTCTGTCGGGCTCTGTCGGGCTCTGTCGGGCCCTGTCGGGCTCTGTCGGGCTCTGTCGGGCTCTACTGGGCCCTGTCGGGCTCTGTCGGGCTCTGTCGGGCTCTGTCGGGCTCTGTCGGGCCCTGTCGGGCCCGGTCGGGCTCTGTCGGGCCCTGTCGGGCTCTGTCGGGCTCTGTCGGGCTCTGTCGGGCTCTACTGGGCCCTGTCGGGCTCTGTCGGGCTCTGTCGGGCCCTGTCGGGCTCTTTCGGGCTCTACTGGGCTCTACTGGGCCCTGTCGGGCTCTGTCGGGCTCTGTCGGGCTCTGTCGGGCCCTGTCGGGCTCTGTCGGGCTCTGTCAGGCTCTGTCGGGCCCTGTCGGGCTCTGTCGGGCCCTGTCGGGCTCTGTCGGGCTCTACTGGGCCCTGTCGGGCTCTGTCGGGCTCTGTCGGGCTCTGTCGGGCTCTACTGGGCCCTGTCGGGCTCTGTCGGGCTCTGTCGCGCCCTGTCGGTCCCTGTCGGGCTCTGTCAGGCTCTGTCGGGCTCTGTCGGGCTCTACTGGGCCCTGTCGGGCCCTGTCGGGCCCTGTCGGGCTCTACTGGGCTCTACTGGGCTCTGTCGGGCTCTACTGGGCCCTGTCGGGCCCTGTCGGGCTCTGTCGGGCCCTGTCGGGCTCTGTCGGGCTCTGTCGGGCCCTGTCGGGCTCTGTCGGGCTCTGTCGGGCTCTACTGGGCTCTACTGGGCTCTGTCGTGCTCTGTCGGGCTCTACTGGGACCTGTCGGGCCCTGTCGGGCCCTGTCGGGCTCTGTCGGGCTCTACTGGGCTTTGTCGGGCTCTGTCGGGCTCTGTCGGGCTCTGTCGGGCTCTGTCGGGCTCTACTGGGCCCTGTCGGGCTCTGTCGGGCTCTGTCGGGCCCTGTCGGGCTCTGTCGGGCTCTGTCAGGCTCTGTCGGGCTCTACTGGGCCCTGTCGGGTTCTGTCGGGCTCTGTCGGGCTCTGTCGGGCTCTACTGGGCACTGTCGGGCTCTGTCGGGCTCTGTCGGGCTCTGTCGGGCTCTGTCGGGCCCTGTCGGGCTCTGTCGGGCTCTACTGGGCCCTGTCGGGCCCTGTCGGGCCCTGTCGGGCTCTGTCGGGCTCTGTCGGGCTCTGTCGGGCCCTATCGGTCTCTGTCGGGCTCTGTCGGGCTCTGTCGGGCTCTACTGGGCCCTGTCGGGCTCTGTCGGGCTCTGTCGGGCTCTGTCGGGCTCTACTGGGCCCTGTCGGGCCCTGTCGGGCCCTGTCGGGCTCTGTCGGGCTCTGTCGGGCTCTGTCGGGCTCTACTGGGCTCTGTCGGCCTCTGTCGGGTTCTGTCGGGCTCTGTCGGGCTCTGTCGGGCTCTGTCGGGCTCTACTGGGCTCTGTCGGGCCCTGTCGGGCCCTGTCGGGCTCTGTAGGGCTCTGTCGGGCCCTGTCGGGCCCTGTCGGGCTCTGTCGGGCTCTGTCGGGCTCTACTGGGCCCTGTCGGGCCCTGTCGGGCCCTGTCGGGCTCTGTCGGGCTCTGTAGGGCTCTATCCGGCCCTGTCGGGCTCTGTCGGGCCCTGTCGGGCCCTGTCGGGCTCTGTCGGGCTCTGTCGGACTCTACTGGGCCCTGTCGGGCTCTGTCGGGCTCTGTCGGGCTCTACTGGGCCCTGTCGGGCTCTGTCGGGCTCTGTCGGGCTCTACTGGGCCCTGTCGGGCTCTGTCGGGCTCTGTCGGGCTCTGTCGGGCTCTACTGGGCCCTGTCGGGCCCTGTCGGGCCCTGTCGGGCTCTGTCGGGCTCTACTGGGCTCTGTCGGGCTCTGTTGGGCTCTGTCGGGCTCTGTCGGGCTCTGTCGGGCTCTATTGGGCCCTGTCGGGCTCTGTCGGGCTCTGTCGGGCTCTGTCGGGCCCTGTCGGGCTCTGTCGGGCCCTGTCGGGCTCTGTCGGGCTCTGTCGGGCTCTGTCGGGCCCTGTCGGGCTCTGTCGGGCTCTGTCGGGCTCTGTCGGGCTCTGTCGGGCCCTGTCGGGCTCTGTCGGGCTCTGTCGGGCTCTGTCGGGTTCTACTGGGCCCTGTCGGGCTCTGTCGGGCTCTGTCGGGCTCTGTCGGGCTCTGACGGGTTCTGTCGGGCTCTGTCGGGCTCTGTCGGGCTCTACTGGGCCCTGTCGGGCCCTGTCGGGCCCTGTCGGGCTCTGTCGGGCTCTGTCGGGCCCTGTCGGGCTCTGTCGGGCTCTGTCGGGCTCTACTGGGCCCTGTCGGGCCCTGTCGGGCTCTGTCGGGCTCTGTCGGGCTCTGTCGGGCTCTACTGGGCTCTGTCGGGCCCTTTCGGGCCCTGTCGGGCTCTGTCGGGCCCTGTCGGGCCCTGTCGGGCCCTGTCGGGCTCTGTCGGGCTCTGTCGGGCTCTACTGGGCCCTGTCGGGCCCTGTCGGGCTCTGTCGGGCTCTGTCGGGCCCTGTCGGGCTCTGTCGGGCTCTGTCGGCCTCTGTCGGGCTCTACTGGACCCTGACGGGCCCTGTCGGGCTCTGTCGGGCTCTGTCGGGCTCTGTCGGGCTCTACTGGGCTCTGTCGGGCCCTGTCGGGCCCTGTCGGGCTCTGTCGGGCCCTGTCGGGCCCTGTCGGGCCCTGTCGGGCTCTGTCGGGCTCTGTCGGGCTCTACTGGGCCCTGTCGGGCCCTGTCGGGCTCTGTCGGGCTCTGTCGGGCCCTGTCGGGCTCTTTCGGGCTCTGTCGGGCCCTGTCGGGCTCTGTCGGGCTCTGTCGGGGCCTGTCGGGCTCTGTCGGGCTCTGTCGGGCTCTGTCGGGCACTGTCGGGCGCTACTGGGCCCTGTCGGGCTCTGTCAGGCTCTGTCAGGCTCTGTCGGGCCCTGTCGGGCTCTGTCGGGCTCTACTGGGCTCTACTGGGCCCTGTCGGGCTCTGTCGGGCTCTGTCGGGCTCTGTCGGGCTCTGTCGGGCTCTACTGGGCTCTGTCGGGCCCTGTCGGGCCCTGTCGGGCTCTGTCGGGCTCTGTCGGGCCCTGTCGGGCTCTGTCGGGCTCTGTCGGGCTCTGTCGGACTCTACTGGGCCCTGTCGGGCTCTGTCGGGCTCTGTCGGGCTCTGTCGGGCTCTACTGGGCCCTGTCGGGCCCTGTCGGGCTCTGTCGGGCTCTGTCGGGCTCTGTCGGGCTCAACTGGTCTCTGTCGGGCTCTGTCGGGTTCTGTCGGGCTCTGTCGGGCTCTGTCGGGCTCTGTCGGGCTCTACTGGGCTCTGTCGGGTTCTGTCGGGCTCTACTGGGCCCTGTCGGGCCCTGTCGGGCCCTGTCGGGCTCTGTCGGGCTCTGTCGGGTTCTGTCGGGCTCTGTCGGGCTCTGTCGGGCTCTGTCGGGCTCTACTGGGCCCTGTCGGGCCCTCTCGGGCTCTGTCGGGCTCTGTCGGGCTCTGTCGGGCTCTGTCGGGCTCTACTGGGCCCTGTCGGGCCCTGTCGGGCCCTGTCGGGCTCTGTCGGGCTCTGTCGGGCTCTGTCGGGCTCTACTGGGCTCTGTCGGCCTCTGTCGGGTTCTGTCGGGCTCTGTCGGGCTCTGTCGGGCTCTGTCGGGCTCTACTGGGCTCTGTCGGGCCCTGTCGGGCCCTGTCGGGCTCTGTCGGGCTCTGTCGGGCTCTGTCGGGCCCTGTCGGGCTCTGTCGGGCTCTGTCGGGCTCTGTCGGGCTCTACTGGGCCCTGTCGGGCTCTGTCGGGCCCTGTCGGGCTCTGTCGGGCCCTGTCGGGCCCTGTCGGGCTCTGTCGGGCTCTACTGGGCCCTGTCGGGCCCTGTCGGGCTCTGTCGGGCTCTGTCGGGCTCTGTCGGGCTCTACTGGGCCCTGTCGGGCTCTGTCGGGCTCTGTCGGGCCCTGTCGGGCCCTGTCGGGTTCTGTCAGGCTCTGTCGGGCTCTTTCGGGCTCTACTGGGCCCTGTCGGGCCCTGTCGGGCCCTGTCGGGCCCTGTCGGTCTCTGTCGGGCTCTGTCGGGCCCTGTCGGGCTCTGTCGGGCTCTACTGGGCTCTACTGGGCTCTGTCGGGCTCTGTCGGGCTCTACTGGGCCCTGTCGGGCCCTGTCGGGCCCTGTCGGGCTCTGTCGGGCTCTAATGGGCTCTGTCGGGCTCTGTCGGGCTCTGTCGGGCTCTAGTGGGCTCTGTCGGGCTCTGTCGGGCTCTGTCGGGCTCTGTCGGGCTCTACTGGGCCCTGTCGGGCTCTGTCGGGCCCTGTCGGGCTCTGTCGGGCTCTGTCGGGCTCTGTCGGGCTCTACTGGGCTCTGTCGGGCTCTGTCGGGCCCTGTCGGGCTCTGTCGGGCTCTGTCGGGCTCTGTCGGGCTCTACTGGGCTCTGTCGGGCTCTGTCGGGCTCTGTCGGGCTCTACTGGGCCCTGTCGGGCTCTGTCGGGCTCTGTCGGGCCCTGTCGGGCTCTGTCGGGCCCTGTTGGGCTCTGTCGGGCTCTGTCGGGCCCTGTCGGGCTCTGTCGGGCTCTGTCGGGCTCTGTCGGGCCCTGTCGGGCTCTGTCGGGCTCTGTCGGGCTCTACTGGGCCCTGTCGGGCTCTGTCGGGCTCTGTCGGGCTCTGTCGGGCTCTGTCGGGCCCTGTCGGGCCCGGTCGGGCTCTGTCGGGCCCTGTCGGGCTCTGTCGGGCTCTGTCGGGCTCTGTCGGGCTCTACTGGGCTCTGTCGGGCTCTGTCGGGCTCTGTCGGGCTCTACTGGGCCCTGTCGGGCTCTGTCGGGCTCTGTCGGGCCCTGTCGGGCCCTGTCGGGCCCTGTCGGGCTCTGTCGGGCTCTGTCGGGCTCTGTCGGGCCCTGTCGGGCTCTGTCGGGCTCTGTCGGGCTCTACTGGGCCCTGTCGGGCTCTGTCGGGCTCTGTCGGGCTCTACTGGGCCCTGTCGGGTTCTGTCGGGCTCTGTCGGGCTCTGTCGGGCTCTACTGGGCCCTGTCGGGCTCTGTCGGGCTCTGTCGGGCTCTGTCGGGCTCTGTCGGGCCCTGTCGGGCTCTGTCGGGCTCTACTGGGCCCTGTCGGGCCCTGTCGGGCCCTGTCGGGCTCTGTCGGGCTCTGTCGGGCTCTGTCGGGCCCTGTCGGTCTCTGTCGGGCTCTGTCGGGCTCTGTCGGGCTCTGTCGGGCTCTACTGGGCCCTGGTCGGGCCCTGTCGGGCCCTGTCGGGCCTCTGTCGGGCTCTGTCGGGCTCTGTCGGGCCCTGTCGGTCTCTGTCGGGCTCTGTCGGGCTCTACTGGGCCCTGTCGGGCTCTGTCGGGCTCTGTCGCGCCTGTCGGTCCCTGTCGGGCTCTGTCAGGCTCTGTCGGGCTCTGTCGGGCTCTACTGGGCCCTGTCGGGCCCTGTCGGGCCCTGTCGGGCTCTACTGGGCTCTACTGGGCTCTGTCGGGCTCTACTGGGCCCTGTCGGGCCCTGTCGGGCTCTGTCGGGCCCTGTCGGGCTCTGTCGGGCTCTGTCGGGCCCTGTCGGGCTCTGTCGGGCTCTTGTCGGGCTCTACTGGGCTCTACTGGGCTCTGTCGTGCTCTGTCGGGCTCTACTGGGACCTGTCGGGCCCTGTCGGGCCCTGTCGGGCTCTGTCGGGCTCTACTGGGCTTTGTCGGGCTCTGTCGGGCTCTGTCGGGCTCTGTCGGGCTCTGTCGGGCTCTACTGGGCCCTGTCGGGCTCTGTCGGGCTCTGTCGGGCCTGTCGGCTCTGTCGGGCTCTGTCAGGCTCTGTCGGGCTCTACTGGGCCCTGTCGGGTTCTGTCGGGCTCTGTCGGGCTCTGTCGGCTCTACTGGGCACTGTCGGGCTCTGTCGGGCTCTGTCGGGCTCTGTCGGGCTCTGTCGGGCCCTGTCGGGCTCTGTCGGGCTCTACTGGGCCCTGTCGGGCCCTGTCGGGCCCTGTCGGGCTCTGTCGGGCTCTGTCGGGCTCTGTCGGGCCCTATCGGTCTCTGTCGGGCTCTGTCGGGCTCTGTCGGGCTCTACTGGGCCCTGTCGGGCTCTGTCGGGCTCTGTCGGGCTCTGTCGGGCTCTACTGGGCCCTGTCGGGCCCTGTCGGGCCCTGTCGGGCTCTGTCGGGCTCTGTCGGGCTCTGTCGGGCTCTACTGGGCTTCTGTCGGCCTCTGTCGGGTTCTGTCGGGCTCTGTCGGGCTCTGTCGGGCTCTGTCGGGCCTCTTACTGGGCTCTGTCGGGCCCTGTCGGGCCCTGTCGGGCTCTGTAGGGCTCTGTCGGCCCTGTCGGCCCTGTCGGGCTCTGTCGGGCTCTGTCGGGCTCTACTGGGCCCTGTCGGGCCCTGTCGGGCCCTGTCGGGCTCTGTCGGGCTCTGTAGGGCTCTGTCCGGCCCTGTCGGGCTCTGTCGGGCCCTGTCGGGCCCTGTCGGGCTCTGTCGGGCTCTGTCGGACTCTACTGGGCCCTGTCGGGCTCTGTCGGGCTCTGTCGGGCTCTACTGGGCCCTGTCGGGCTCTGTCGGGCTCTGTCGGGCTCTACTGGGCCCTGTCGGGCTCTGTCGGGCTCTGTCGGGCTCTGGTCGGGCTCTACTGGGCCCTGTCGGGCCCTGTCGGCCCTGTCGGGCTCTGTCGGGCTCTACTGGGCTCTGTCGGGCTCTGTTGGGCTCTGTCGGGCTCTGTCGGGCTCTGTCGGGCTCTATTGGGCCCTGTCGGGCTCTGTCGGGCTCTGTCGGGCCCTGTCGGGCTCTGTCGGGCCCTGTCGGGCTCTGTCGGGCTCTGTCGGGCTCTGTCGGGCCCTGTCGGGCTCTGTCGGGCTCTGTCGGGCTCTGTCGGGCTCTGTCGGGCCCTGTCGGGCTCTGTCGGGCTCTGTCGGGCTCTGTCGGGTTCTACTGGGCCCTGTCGGGCTCTGTCGGGCTCTGTCGGGCTCTGTCGGGCTCTGACGGGTTCTGTCGGGCTCTGTCGGGCTCTGTCGGGCTCTACTGGGCCCTGTCGGGCCCTGTCGGGCCCTGTCGGGCTCTGTCGGGCTCTGTCGGGCCCTGTCGGGCTCTGTCGGGCTCTGTCGGGCTCTACTGGGCCCTGTCGGGCCCTGTCGGGCTCTGTCGGGCTCTGTCGGGCTCTGTCGGGCTCTACTGGGCTCTGTCGGGCCCTTTCGGGCCCTGTCGGGCTCTGTCGGGCCCTGTCGGGCCCTGTCGGGCCCTGTCGGGCTCTGTCGGGCTCTGTCGGGCTCTACTGGGCCCTGTCGGGCCCTGTCGGGCTCTGTCGGGCTCTGTCGGGCCCTGTCGGGCTCTGTCGGGCTCTGTCGGCCTCTGTCGGGCTCTACTGGACCCTGACGGGCCCTGTCGGGCTCTGTCGGGCTCTGTCGGGCTCTGTCGGGCTCTACTGGGCTCTGTCGGGCCCTGTCGGGCCCTGTCGGGCTCTGTCGGGCCCTGTCGGGCCCTGTCGGGCCCTGTCGGGCTCTGTCGGGCTCTGTCGGGCTCTACTGGGCCCTGTCGGGCCCTGTCGGGCTCTGTCGGGCTCTGTCGGGCCCTGTCGGGCTCTTTCGGGCTCTGTCGGGCCCTGTCGGGCTCTGTCGGGCTCTGTCGGGGCCTGTCGGGCTCTGTCGGGCTCTGTCGGGCTCTGTCGGGCACTGTCGGGCGCTACTGGGCCCTGTCGGGCTCTGTCAGGCTCTGTCGGGCCCTGTCGGGCTCTGTCGGGCTCTGTCAGGCTCTGTCGGGCCCTGTCGGGCTCTGTCGGGCTCTACTGGGCTCTACTGGGCCCTGTCGGGCTCTGTCGGGCTCTACTGGGCCCTGTCGGGCCCTGTCGGGCCCTGTCGGGCTCTGTCGGGCTCTGTCGGGTTCTGTCGGGCTCTGTCGGGCTCTGTCGGGCTCTGTCGGGCTCTACTGGGCCCTGTCGGGCCCTCTCGGGCTCTGTCGGGCTCTGTCGGGCTCTGTCGGGCTCTGTCGGGCTCTACTGGGCCCTGTCGGGCCCTGTCGGGCCCTGTCGGGCTCTGTCGGGCTCTGTCGGGCTCTGTCGGGCTCTACTGGGCTCTGTCGGCCTCTGTCGGGTTCTGTCGGGCTCTGTCGGGCTCTGTCGGGCTCTGTCGGGCTCTACTGGGCTCTGTCGGGCCCTGTCGGGCCCTGTCGGGCTCTGTCGGGCTCTGTCGGGCTCTGTCGGGCCCTGTCGGGCTCTGTCGGGCTCTGTCGGGCTCTGTCGGGCTCTACTGGGCCCTGTCGGGCTCTGTCGGGCCCTGTCGGGCTCTGTCGGGCCCTGTCGGGCCCTGTCGGGCTCTGTCGGGCTCTACTGGGCCCTGTCGGGCCCTGTCGGGCTCTGTCGGGCTCTGTCGGGCTCTGTCGGGCTCTACTGGGCCCTGTCGGGCTCTGTCGGGCTCTGTCGGGCCCTGTCGGGCCCTGTCGGGTTCTGTCAGGCTCTGTCGGGCTCTTTCGGGCTCTACTGGGCCCTGTCGGGCCCTGTCGGGCCCTGTCGGGCCCTGTCGGTCTCTGTCGGGCTCTGTCGGGCCCTGTCGGGCTCTGTCGGGCTCTACTGGGCTCTACTGGGCTCTGTCGGGCTCTGT
Organism: Caloenas nicobarica; assembly: GCF_036013445.1. Lineage (NCBI taxonomy): Eukaryota > Metazoa > Chordata > Aves > Columbiformes > Columbidae > Caloenas > Caloenas nicobarica. Next base: position 297,465 of record NW_027017010.1, read on the forward strand.
CGGGCTCTACTGGGCCCTGTCGGGCCCTGTCGGGCCCTGTCGGGCTCTGTCGGGCTCTAATGGGCTCTGTCGGGCTCTGTCGGGCTCTGTCGGGCTCTAGTGGGCTCTGTCGGGCTCTGTCGGGCTCTGTCGGGCTCTGTCGGGCTCTACTGGGCCCTGTCGGGCTCTGTCGGGCCCTGTCGGGCTCTGTCGGGCTCTGTCGGGCTCTGTCGGGCTCTACTGGGCTCTGTCGGGCTCTGTCGGGCCCTGTCGGGCTCTGTCGGGCTCTGTCGGGCTCTGTCGGGCTCTACTGGGCTCTGTCGGGCTCTGTCGGGCTCTGTCGGGCTCTACTGGGCCCTGTCGGGCTCTGTCGGGCTCTGTCGGGCCCTGTCGGGCTCTGTCGGGCCCTGTTGGGCTCTGTCGGGCTCTGTCGGGCCCTGTCGGGCTCTGTCGGGCTCTGTCGGGCTCTGTCGGGCCCTGTCGGGCTCTGTCGGGCTCTGTCGGGCTCTACTGGGCCCTGTCGGGCTCTGTCGGGCTCTGTCGGGCTCTGTCGGGCTCTGTCGGGCCCTGTCGGGCCCGGTCGGGCTCTGTCGGGCCCTGTCGGGCTCTGTCGGGCTCTGTCGGGCTCTGTCGGGCTCTACTGGGCTCTGTCGGGCTCTGTCGGGCTCTGTCGGGCTCTACTGGGCCCTGTCGGGCTCTGTCGGGCTCTGTCGGGCCCTGTCGGGCCCTGTCGGGCCCTGTCGGGCTCTGTCGGGCTCTGTCGGGCTCTGTCGGGCCCTGTCGGGCTCTGTCGGGCTCTGTCGGGCTCTACTGGGCCCTGTCGGGCTCTGTCGGGCTCTGTCGGGCTCTACTGGGCCCTGTCGGGTTCTGTCGGGCTCTGTCGGGCTCTGTCGGGCTCTACTGGGCCCTGTCGGGCTCTGTCGGGCTCTGTCGGGCTCTGTCGGGCCCTGTCGGGCTCTGTCGGGCTCTACTGGGCCCTGTCGGGCCCTGTCGGGCCCTGTCGGGCTCTGTCGGGCTCTGTCGGGCTCTGTCGGGCCCTGTCGGTCTCTGTCGGGCTCTGTCGGGCTCTGTCGGGCTCTACTGGGCCCTGTCGGGCCCTGTCGGGCCCTGTCGGGCTCTGTCGGGCTCTGTCGGGCTCTGTCGGGCCCTGTCGGTCTCTGTCGGGCTCTGTCGGGCTCTACTGGGCCCTGTCGGGCCCTGTCGGGCTCTGTCGGGCTCTGTCGGGCTCTACTGGGCCCTGTCGGGCCCTGTCGGGCTCTGTCGGGCTCTGTCGGGCCCTGTCGGGCTCTGTCGGGCTCTGTCGGGCTCTACTGGGCCCTGTCGGGCCCTGTCGGGCTCTGTCGGGCTCTGTCGGGCTCTGTCGGGCCCTGTCGGGCTCTGTCGGGCTCTGTCGGGCTCTGTCGGGCTCTACTGGGCTCTGTCGGGCTCTGTTGGGCTCTGTCGGGCTCTGTTGGGCTCTGTCGGGCTCTATTGGGCCCTGTCGGGCTCTGTCGGGCTCTGTCGGGCTCTGTCGGGCCCTGTCGGGCTCTGTCGGGCCCTGTCGGGCTCTGTCGGGCTCTGTCGGGCCCTGTCGGGCTCTGTCGGGCTCTGTCGGGCTCTGTCGGGCCCTGTCGGTCTCTGTCGGGCTCTGTCGGGCTCTGTCGGGTTCTACTGGGCCCTGTCGGGCTCTGTCGGGCTCTGTCGGGCTCTGTCGGGCTCTGACGGGTTCTGTCGGGCTCTGTCGGGCTCTGTCGGGCTCTACTGGGCCCTGTCGGGCCCTGTCGGGCCCTGTCGGGCTCTGTCGGGCTCTGTCGGGCCCTGTCGGGCTCTGTCGGGCTCTGTCGGGCTCTACTGGGCCCTGTCGGGCCCTGTCGGGCTCTGTCGGGCTCTGTCGGGCTCTGTCGGGCTCTACTGGGCTCTGTCGGGCCCTTTCGGTCCCTGTCGGGCTCTGTCGGGCCCTGTCGGGCCCTGTCGGGCCCTGTCGGGCTCTGTCGGGCTCTGTCGGGCTCTACTGGGCCCTGTCGGGCCCTGTCGGGCTCTGTCGGGCTCTGTCGGGCCCTGTCGGGCTCTGTCGGGCTCTGTCGGCCTCTGTCGGGCTCTACTGGACCCTGTCGGGCCCTGTCGGGCTCTGTCGGGCTCTGTCGGGCTCTGTCGGGCTCTACTGGGCTCTGTCGGGCCCTGTCGGGCCCTGTCGGGCTCTGTCGGGCCCTGTCGGGCCCTGTCGGGCCCTGTCGGGCTCTGTCGGGCTCTGTCGGGCTCTACTGGGCCCTGTCGGGCCCTGTCGGGCTCTGTCGGGCTCTGTCGGGCCCTGTCGGGCTCTTTCGGGCTCTGTCGGGCCCTGTCGGGCTCTGTCGGGCTCTGTCGGGGCCTGTCGGGCTCTGTCGGGCTCTGTCGGGCTCTGTCGGGCACTGTCGGGCGCTACTGGGCCCTGTCGGGCTCTGTCAGGCTCTGTCGGGCCCTGTCGGGCTCTGTCGGGCTCTGTCGGGCTCTGTCGGGCCCTGTCGGGCTCTGTCGGGCTCTACTGGGCTCTACTGGGCCCTGTCGGGCTCTGTCGGGCTCTGTCGGGCTCTGTCGGGCTCTGTCGGGCTCTACTGGGCTCTGTCGGGCCCTGTCGGGCCCTGTCGGGCTCTGTCGGGCTCTGTCGGGCCTGTCGGGCTCTGTCGGGCTCTGTCGGGCTCTGTAGGACTCTACTGGGCCCTGTCGGGCTCTGTCGGGCTCTGTCGGGCTCTGTCGGGCTCTACTGGGCCCTGTCGGGCCCTGTCGGGCTCTGTCGGGCTCTGTCGGGCTCTGTCGGGCTCAACTGGTCTCTCTCGGGCTCTGTCGGGTTCTGTCGGGCTCTGTCGGGCTCTGTCGGGCTCTGTCGGGCTCTACTGGGCTCTGTCGGGTTCTGTCGGGCTCTACTGGGCCCTGTCGGCCCTGTCGGGCCCTGTCGGGCTCTGTCGGGCTCTGTCGGGTTCTGTCGGGCTCTGTCGGGCTCTGTCGGGCTCTGTCGGGCTCTACTGGGCCCTGTCGGGCCCTCTCGGGCTCTGTCGGGCTCTGTCGGGCTCTGTCGGGCTCTGTCGGGTTCTACTGGGCCCTGTCGGGCCCTGTCGGGCCCTGTCGGGCTCTGTCGGGCTCTGTCGGGCTCTGTCGGGCTCTACTGGGCTCTGTCGGCCTCTGTCGGGTTCTGTCGGGCTCTGTCGGGCTCTGTCGGGCTCTGTCGGGCTCTACTGGGCTCTGTCGGGCCCTGTCGGGCCCTGTCGGGCTCTGTCGGGCTCTGTCGGGCTCTGTCGGGCCCTGTCGGGCTCTGTCGGGCTCTGTCGGGCTCTGTCGGGCTCTACTGGGCCCTGTCGGGCTCTGTCGGGCTCTGTCGGGCCCTGTCGGGCCCTGTCGGGCTCTGTCGTGCTCTGTCGGGCTCTGTCGGGCTCTACTGGGCCCTGTCGGGCTCTGTCGGGCTCTGTCGGGCCCTGTCGGGCTCTGTCGGGCTCTACTGGGCTCTACTGGGCCCTGTCGGGCTCTGTCGGGCTCTGTCGGGCTCTGTCGGGCCCTGTCGGGCTCTGTCGGGCTCTGTCAGGCTCTGTCGGGCCCTGTCGGGCTCTGTCGGGCCCTGTCGGGCTCTGTCGGGCTCTACTGGGCCCTGTCGGGCTCTGTCGGGCTCTGTCGGGCTCTGTCGGGCTCTACTGGGCCCTGTCGGGCTCTGTCGGGCTCTGTCGCGCCCTGTCGGTCCCTGTCGGGCTCTGTCAGGCTCTGTCGGGCTCTGTCGGGCTCTACTGGGCCCTGTCGGGCCCTGTCGGGCCCTGTCGGCTCTACTGGGCTCTACTGGGCTCTGTCGGGCTCTACTGGGCCCTGTCGGGCCCTGTCGGGCTCTGTCGGGCCCTGTCGGGCTCTGTCGGGCTCTGTCGGGCCCTGTCGGGCTCTGTCGGGCTCTGTCGGCTCTACTGGGCTCTACTGGGCTCTGTCGTGCTCTGTCGGGCTCTACTGGGACCTGTCGGGCCCTGTCGGGCCCTGTCGGGCTCTGTCGGGCTCTACTGGGCTTTGTCGGGCTCTGTCGGGCTCTGTCGGGCTCTGTCGGGCTCTGTCGGGCTCTACTGGGCCCTGTCGGGCTCTGTCGGGCTCTGTCGGGCCCTGTCGGGCTCTGTCGGGCTCTGTCAGGCTCTGTCGGGCTCTACTGGGCCCTGTCGGGTTCTGTCGGGCTCTGTCGGGCTCTGTCGGGCTCTACTGGGCACTGTCGGGCTCTGTCGGGCTCTGTCGGGCTCTGTCGGGCTCTGTCGGGCCCTGTCGGGCTCTGTCGGGCTCTACTGGGCCCTGTCGGGCCCTGTCGGGCCCTGTCGGGCTCTGTCGGGCTCTGTCGGGCTCTGTCGGGCCCTATCGGTCTCTGTCGGGCTCTGTCGGGCTCTGTCGGGCTCTACTGGGCCCTGTCGGGCTCTGTCGGGCTCTGTCGGGCTCTGTCGGGCTCTGTCGGGCTCTACTGGGCCCTGTCGGGCCCTGTCGGGCCCTGTCGGGCTCTGTAGGGCTCTGTCGGGCTCTACTGGGCTCTGTCGGCCTCTGTCGGGTTCTGTCGGGCTCTGTCGGGCTCTGTCGGGCTCTGTCGGGCTCTACTGGGCTCTGTCGGCCTCTGTCGGGTTCTGTCGGGCTCTGTCGGGCTCTGTCGGGCTCTGTCGGGCTCTACTGGGCTCTGTCGGGCCCTGTCGGGCCCTGTCGGGCTCTGTAGGGCTCTGTCGGGCCCTGTCGGGCCCTGTCGGGCTCTGTCGGGCTCTGTCGGGCTCTACTGGCCCTGTCGGGCCCTGTCGGGCCCTGTCGGGCTCTGTCGGGCTCTGTAGGGCTCTGTCCGGCCCTGTCGGGCTCTGTCGGGCCCTGTCGGGCCCTGTCGGGCTCTGTCGGGCTCTGTCGGACTCTACTGGGCCCTGTCGGGCTCTGTCGGGCTCTGTCGGGCTCTACTGGGCCCTGTCGGGCTCTGTCGGGCTCTGTCGGGCTCTACTGGGCCCTGTCGGGCTCTGTCGGGCTCTGTCGGGCTCTGTCGGGCTCTACTGGGCCCTGTCGGGCCCTGTCGGGCCCTGTCGGGCTCTGTCGGGCTCTACTGGGCTCTGTCGGGCTCTGTTGGGCTCTGTCGGGCTCTGTCGGGCTCTGTCGGGCTCTATTGGGCCCTGTCGGGCTCTGTCGGGCTCTGTCGGGCTCTGTCGGGCCCTGTCGGGCTCTGTCGGGCCTGTCGGGCCCTGTCGGGCTCTGTCGGGCTCTGTCGGGCCCTGTCGGGCTCTGTCGGGCTCTGTCGGGCTCTGTCGGGCTCTGTCGGGCCCTGTCGGTCTCTGTCGGGCTCTGTCGGGCTCTGTCGGGTTCTACTGGGCCCTGTCGGGCTCTGTCGGGCTCTGTCGGGCTCTGTCGGGCTCTGACGGGTTCTGTCGGGCTCTGTCGGGCTCTGTCGGGCTCTACTGGGCCCTGTCGGGCCTGTCGGGCCCTGTCGGGCTCTGTCGGGCTCTGTCGGGCCCTGTCGGGCTCTGTCGGGCTCTGTCGGGCTCTACTGGGCCCTGTCGGGCCCTGTCGGGCTCTGTCGGGCTCTGTCGGGCTCTGTCGGGCTCTACTGGGCTCTGTCGGGCCCTTTCGGGCCCTGTCGGGCTCTGTCGGGCCCTGTCGGGCCCTGTCGGGCCCTGTCGGGCTCTGTCGGGCTCTGTCGGGCTCTACTGGGCCCTGTCGGGCCCTGTCGGGCTCTGTCGGGCTCTGTCGGGCCCTGTCGGGCTCTGTCGGGCTCTGTCGGCCTCTGTCGGGCTCTACTGGACCCTGACGGGCCCTGTCGGCTCTGTCGGGCTCTGTCGGGCTCTGTCGGGCTCTACTGGGCTCTGTCGGGCCCTGTCGGGCCCTGTCGGGCTCTGTCGGGCCCTGTCGGGCCCTGTCGGGCCCTGTCGGGCTCTGTCGGGCTCTGTCGGGCTCTACTGGGCCCTGTCGGGCCCTGTCGGGCTCTGTCGGGCTCTGTCGGGCCCTGTCGGGCTCTTTCGGGCTCTGTCGGGCCCTGTCGGGCTCTGTCGGGCTCTGTCGGGGCCTGTCGGGCTCTGTCGGGCTCTGTCGGGCTCTGTCGGGCACTGTCGGGCGCTACTGGGCCCTGTCGGGCTCTGTCAGGCTCTGTCGGGCCCTGTCGGGCTCTGTCGGGCTCTGTCAGGCTCTGTCGGGCCCTGTCGGGCTCTGTCGGGCTCTACTGGGCTCTACTGGGCCCTGTCGGGCTCTGTCGGGCTCTGTTGGGCTCTGTCGGGCTCTGTCGTGGTCTACTGGGCTCTGTCGGGCCCTGTCGGGCCCTGTCGGGCTCTGTCGGGCTCTGTCGGGCCCTGTCGGGCTCTGTCGGGCTCTGTCGGGCTCTGTCGGACTCTACTGGGCCCTGTCGGGCTCTGTCGGGCTCTGTCGGGCTCTGTCGGGCTCTACTGGGCCCTGTCGGGCCCTGTCGGGCTCTGTCGGGCTCTGTCGGGCTCTGTCGGGCTCAACTGGTCTCTGTCGGGCTCTGTCGGGTTCTGTCGGGCTCTGTCGGGCTCTGTCGGGCTCTGTCGGGCTCTACTGGGCTCTGTCGGGTTCTGTCGGGCTCTACTGGGCCCTGTCGGGCCCTGTCGGGCCCTGTCGGGCTCTGTCGGGCTCTGTCGGGTTCTGTCGGGCTCTGTCGGGCTCTGTCGGGCTCTGTCGGGCTCTACTGGGCCCTGTCGGGCCCTCTCGGGCTCTGTCGGGCTCTGTCGGGCTCTGTCGGGCTCTGTCGGGCTCTACTGGGCCCTGTCGGGCCCTGTCGGGCCCTGTCGGGCTCTGTCGGGCTCTGTCGGGCTCTGTCGGGCTCTACTGGGCTCTGTCGGCCTCTGTCGGGTTCTGTCGGGCTCTGTCGGGCTCTGTCGGGCTCTGTCGGGCTCTACTGGGCTCTGTCGGGCCCTGTCGGGCCCTGTCGGGCTCTGTCGGGCTCTGTCGGGCTCTGTCGGGCCCTGTCGGGCTCTGTCGGGCTCTGTCGGGCTCTGTCGGGCTCTACTGGGCCCTGTCGGGCTCTGTCGGGCCCTGTCGGGCTCTGTCGGGCTCTGTCGGGCCCTGTCGGGCTCTGTCGGGCTCTACTGGGCCCTGTCGGGCCCTGTCGGGCTCTGTCGGGCTCTGTCGGGCTCTGTCGGGCTCTACTGGGCCCTGTCGGGCTCTGTCGGGCTCTGTCGGGCCCTGTCGGGCCCTGTCGGGTTCTGTCAGGCTCTGTCGGGCTCTTTCGGGCTCTACTGGGCCCTGTCGGGCCCTGTCGGGCCCTGTCGGGCCCTGTCGGTCTCTGTCGGGCTCTGTCGGGCCCTGTCGGGCTCTGTCGGGCTCTACTGGGCTCTACTGGGCTCTGTCGGGCTCTGTCGGGCTCTACTGGGCCCTGTCGGGCCCTGTCGGGCCCTGTCGGGCTCTGTCGGGCTCTAATGGGCTCTGTCGGGCTCTGTCGGGCTCTGTCGGGCTCTAGTGGGCTCTGTCGGGCTCTGTCGGGCTCTGTCGGGCTCTGTCGGGCTCTACTGGGCCCTGTCGGGCTCTGTCGGGCCCTGTCGGGCTCTGTCGGGCTCTGTCGGGCTCTGTCGGGCTCTACTGGGCTCTGTCGGGCTCTGTCGGGCCCTGTCGGGCTCTGTCGGGCTCTGTCGGGCTCTGTCGGGCTCTACTGGGCTCTGTCGGGCTCTGTCGGGCTCTGTCGGGCTCTGTCGGGTTCTACTGGGCCCTGTCGGGCTCTGTCGGGCTCTGTCGGGCTCTGTCGGGCTCTGACGGGTTCTGTCGGGCTCTGTCGGGCTCTGTCGGGCTCTACTGGGCCCTGTCGGGCCCTGTCGGGCCCTGTCGGGCTCTGTCGGGCTCTGTCGGGCCCTGTCGGGCTCTGTCGGGCTCTGTCGGGCTCTACTGGGCCCTGTCGGGCCCTGTCGGGCTCTGTCGGGCTCTGTCGGGCTCTGTCGGGCTCTACTGGGCTCTGTCGGGCCCTTTCGGGCCCTGTCGGGCTCTGTCGGGCCCTGTCGGGCCCTGTCGGGCCCTGTCGGGCTCTGTCGGGCTCTGTCGGGCTCTACTGGGCCCTGTCGGGCCCTGTCGGGCTCTGTCGGGCTCTGTCGGGCCCTGTCGGGCTCTGTCGGGCTCTGTCGGCCTCTGTCGGGCTCTACTGGACCCTGACGGGCCCTGTCGGGCTCTGTCGGGCTCTGTCGGGCTCTGTCGGGCTCTACTGGGCTCTGTCGGGCCCTGTCGGGCCCTGTCGGGCTCTGTCGGGCCCTGTCGGGCCCTGTCGGGCCCTGTCGGGCTCTGTCGGGCTCTGTCGGGCTCTACTGGGCCCTGTCGGGCCCTGTCGGGCTCTGTCGGGCTCTGTCGGGCCCTGTCGGGCTCTTTCGGGCTCTGTCGGGCCCTGTCGGGCTCTGTCGGGCTCTGTCGGGGCCTGTCGGGCTCTGTCGGGCTCTGTCGGGCTCTGTCGGGCACTGTCGGGCGCTACTGGGCCCTGTCGGGCTCTGTCAGGCTCTGTCGGGCCCTGTCGGGCTCTGTCGGGCTCTGTCAGGCTCTGTCGGGCCCTGTCGGGCTCTGTCGGGCTCTACTGGGCTCTACTGGGCCCTGTCGGGCTCTGTCGGGCTCTGTCGGGCTCTGTCGGGCTCTGTCGGGCTCTACTGGGCTCTGTCGGGCTCTACTGGGCTCTGTCGGGCTCTGTCGGGCCCTGTCGGGCTCTGTCGGGCTCTGTCGGGCTCTGTCGGACTCTACTGGGCCCTGTCGGGCTCTGTCGGGCTCTGTCGGGCTCTGTCGGGCTCTACTGGGCCCTGTCGGGCCCTGTCGGGCTCTGTCGGGCTCTGTCGGGCTCTGTCGGGCTCAACTGGTCTCTGTCGGGCTCTGTCGGGTTCTGTCGGGCTCTGTCGGGCTCTGTCGGGCTCTGTCGGGCTCTACTGGGCTCTGTCGGGTTCTGTCGGGCTCTACTGGGCCCTGTCGGGCCCTGTCGGGCCCTGTCGGGCTCTGTCGGGCTCTGTCGGGTTCTGTCGGGCTCTGTCGGGCTCTGTCGGGCTCTGTCGGGCTCTACTGGGCCCTGTCGGGCCCTCTCGGGCTCTGTCGGGCTCTGTCGGGCTCTGTCGGGCTCTGTCGGGCTCTACTGGGCCCTGTCGGGCCCTGTCGGGCCCTGTCGGGCTCTGTCGGGCTCTGTCGGGCTCTGTCGGGCTCTACTGGGCTCTGTCGGCCTCTGTCGGGTTCTGTCGGGCTCTGTCGGGCTCTGTCGGGCTCTGTCGGGCTCTACTGGGCTCTGTCGGGCCCTGTCGGGCCCTGTCGGGCTCTGTCGGGCTCTGTCGGGCTCTGTCGGGCCCTGTCGGGCTCTGTCGGGCTCTGTCGGGCTCTGTCGGGCTCTACTGGGCCCTGTCGGGCTCTGTCGGGCCCTGTCGGGCTCTGTCGGGCCCTGTCGGGCCCTGTCGGGCTCTGTCGGGCTCTACTGGGCCCTGTCGGGCCCTGTCGGGCTCTGTCGGGCTCTGTCGGGCTCTGTCGGGCTCTACTGGGCCCTGTCGGGCTCTGTCGGGCTCTGTCGGGCCCTGTCGGGCCCTGTCGGGTTCTGTCAGGCTCTGTCGGGCTCTTTCGGGCTCTACTGGGCCCTGTCGGGCCCTGTCGGGCCCTGTCGGGCCCTGTCGGTCTCTGTCGGGCTCTGTCGGGCCCTGTCGGGCTCTGTCGGGCTCTACTGGGCTCTACTGGGCTCTGTCGGGCTCTGTCGGGCTCTACTGGGCCCTGTCGGGCCCTGTCGGGCCCTGTCGGGCTCTGTCGGGCTCTAATGGGCTCTGTCGGGCTCTGTCGGGCTCTGTCGGGCTCTAGTGGGCTCTGTCGGGCTCTGTCGGGCTCTGTCGGGCTCTGTCGGGCTCTACTGGGCCCTGTCGGGCTCTGTCGGGCCCTGTCGGGCTCTGTCGGGCTCTGTCGGGCTCTGTCGGGCTCTACTGGGCTCTGTCGGGCTCTGTCGGGCCCTGTCGGGCTCTGTCGGGCTCTGTCGGGCTCTGTCGGGCTCTACTGGGCTCTGTCGGGCTCTGTCGGGCTCTGTCGGGCTCTACTGGGCCCTGTCGGGCTCTGTCGGGCTCTGTCGGGCCCTGTCGGGCTCTGTCGGGCCCTGTCGGGCTCTGTCGGGCTCTGTCGGGCCCTGTCGGGCTCTGTCGGGCTCTGTCGGGCTCTGTCGGGCCCTGTCGGGCTCTGTCGGGCTCTGTCGGGCTCTACTGGGCCCTGTCGGGCTCTGTCGGGCTCTGTCGGGCTCTGTCGGGCTCTGTCGGGCCCTGTCGGGCCCGGTCGGGCTCTGTCGGGCCCTGTCGGGCTCTGTCGGGCTCTGTCGGGCTCTGTCGGGCTCTACTGGGCTCTGTCGGGCTCTGTCGGGCTCTGTCGGGCTCTACTGGGCCCTGTCGGGCTCTGTCGGGCTCTGTCGGGCCCTGTCGGGCCCTGTCGGGCTCTGTCGGGCTCTGTCGGGCTCTGTCGGGCCCTGTCGGGCTCTGTCGGGCTCTGTCGGGCTCTACTGGGCCCTGTCGGGCTCTGTCGGGCTCTGTCGGGCTCTACTGGGCCCTGTCGGGTTCTGTCGGGCTCTGTCGGGCTCTGTCGGGCTCTACTGGGCCCTGTCGGGCTCTGTCGGGCTCTGTCGGGCCCTGTCGGGCCCTGTCGGGTTCTGTCAGGCTCTGTCGGGCTCTTTCGGGCTCTACTGGGCCCTGTCGGGCCCTGTCGGGCCCTGTCGGGCCCTGTCGGTCTCTGTCGGGCTCTGTCGGGCCCTGTCGGGCTCTGTCGGGCTCTACTGGGCTCTACTGGGCTCTGTCGGGCTCTGTCGGGCTCTACTGGGCCCTGTCGGGCCCTGTCGGGCCCTGTCGGGCTCTGTCGGGCTCTAATGGGCTCTGTCGGGCTCTGTCGGGCTCTGTCGGGCTCTAGTGGGCTCTGTCGGGCTCTGTCGGGCTCTGTCGGGCTCTGTCGGGCTCTACTGGGCCCTGTCGGGCTCTGTCGGGCCCTGTCGGGCTCTGTCGGGCTCTGTCGGGCTCTGTCGGGCTCTACTGGGCTCTGTCGGGCTCTGTCGGGCCCTGTCGGGCTCTGTCGGGCTCTGTCGGGCTCTGTCGGGCTCTACTGGGCTCTGTCGGGCTCTGTCGGGCTCTGTCGGGCTCTGTCGGGTTCTACTGGGCCCTGTCGGGCTCTGTCGGGCTCTGTCGGGCTCTGTCGGGCTCTGACGGGTTCTGTCGGGCTCTGTCGGGCTCTGTCGGGCTCTACTGGGCCCTGTCGGGCCCTGTCGGGCCCTGTCGGGCTCTGTCGGGCTCTGTCGGGCCCTGTCGGGCTCTGTCGGGCTCTGTCGGGCTCTACTGGGCCCTGTCGGGCCCTGTCGGGCTCTGTCGGGCTCTGTCGGGCTCTGTCGGGCTCTACTGGGCTCTGTCGGGCCCTTTCGGGCCCTGTCGGGCTCTGTCGGGCCCTGTCGGGCCCTGTCGGGCCCTGTCGGGCTCTGTCGGGCTCTGTCGGGCTCTACTGGGCCCTGTCGGGCCCTGTCGGGCTCTGTCGGGCTCTGTCGGGCCCTGTCGGGCTCTGTCGGGCTCTGTCGGCCTCTGTCGGGCTCTACTGGACCCTGACGGGCCCTGTCGGGCTCTGTCGGGCTCTGTCGGGCTCTGTCGGGCTCTACTGGGCTCTGTCGGGCCCTGTCGGGCCCTGTCGGGCTCTGTCGGGCCCTGTCGGGCCCTGTCGGGCCCTGTCGGGCTCTGTCGGGCTCTGTCGGGCTCTACTGGGCCCTGTCGGGCCCTGTCGGGCTCTGTCGGGCTCTGTCGGGCCCTGTCGGGCTCTTTCGGGCTCTGTCGGGCCCTGTCGGGCTCTGTCGGGCTCTGTCGGGGCCTGTCGGGCTCTGTCGGGCTCTGTCGGGCTCTGTCGGGCACTGTCGGGCGCTACTGGGCCCTGTCGGGCTCTGTCAGGCTCTGTCGGGCCCTGTCGGGCTCTGTCGGGCTCTGTCAGGCTCTGTCGGGCCCTGTCGGGCTCTGTCGGGCTCTACTGGGCTCTACTGGGCCCTGTCGGGCTCTGTCGGGCTCTGTCGGGCTCTGTCGGGCTCTGTCGGGCTCTACTGGGCTCTGTCGGGCTCTACTGGGCTCTGTCGGGCTCTGTCGGGCCCTGTCGGGCTCTGTCGGGCTCTGTCGGGCTCTGTCGGACTCTACTGGGCCCTGTCGGGCTCTGTCGGGCTCTGTCGGGCTCTGTCGGGCTCTACTGGGCCCTGTCGGGCCCTGTCGGGCTCTGTCGGGCTCTGTCGGGCTCTGTCGGGCTCAACTGGTCTCTGTCGGGCTCTGTCGGGTTCTGTCGGGCTCTGTCGGGCTCTGTCGGGCTCTGTCGGGCTCTACTGGGCTCTGTCGGGTTCTGTCGGGCTCTACTGGGCCCTGTCGGGCCCTGTCGGGCCCTGTCGGGCTCTGTCGGGCTCTGTCGGGTTCTGTCGGGCTCTGTCGGGCTCTGTCGGGCTCTGTCGGGCTCTACTGGGCCCTGTCGGGCCCTCTCGGGCTCTGTCGGGCTCTGTCGGGCTCTGTCGGGCTCTGTCGGGCTCTACTGGGCCCTGTCGGGCCCTGTCGGGCCCTGTCGGGCTCTGTCGGGCTCTGTCGGGCTCTGTCGGGCTCTACTGGGCTCTGTCGGCCTCTGTCGGGTTCTGTCGGGCTCTGTCGGGCTCTGTCGGGCTCTGTCGGGCTCTACTGGGCTCTGTCGGGCCCTGTCGGGCCCTGTCGGGCTCTGTCGGGCTCTGTCGGGCTCTGTCGGGCCCTGTCGGGCTCTGTCGGGCTCTGTCGGGCTCTGTCGGGCTCTACTGGGCCCTGTCGGGCTCTGTCGGGCCCTGTCGGGCTCTGTCGGGCCCTGTCGGGCCCTGTCGGGCTCTGTCGGGCTCTACTGGGCCCTGTCGGGCCCTGTCGGGCTCTGTCGGGCTCTGTCGGGCTCTGTCGGGCTCTACTGGGCCCTGTCGGGCTCTGTCGGGCTCTGTCGGGCCCTGTCGGGCCCTGTCGGGTTCTGTCAGGCTCTGTCGGGCTCTTTCGGGCTCTACTGGGCCCTGTCGGGCCCTGTCGGGCCCTGTCGGGCCCTGTCGGTCTCTGTCGGGCTCTGTCTGGCCCTGTCGGGCTCTGTCGGGCTCTACTGGGCTCTACTGGGCTCTGTCGGGCTCTGTCGGGCTCTACTGGGCCCTGTCGGGCCCTGTCGGGCCCTGTCGGGCTCTGTCGGGCTCTAATGGGCTCTGTCGGGCTCTGTCGGGCTCTGTCGGGCTCTAGTGGGCTCTGTCGGGCTCTGTCGGGCTCTGTCGGGCTCTGTCGGGCTCTACTGGGCCCTGTCGGGCTCTGTCGGGCCCTGTCGGGCTCTGTCGGGCTCTGTCGGGCTCTGTCGGGCTCTACTGGGCTCTGTCGGGCTCTGTCGGGCCCTGTCGGGCTCTGTCGGGCTCTGTCGGGCTCTGTCGGGCTCTACTGGGCTCTGTCGGGCTCTGTCGGGCTCTGTCGGGCTCTACTGGGCCCTGTCGGGCTCTGTCGGGCTCTGTCGGGCCCTGTCGGGCTCTGTCGGGCCCTGTCGGGCTCTGTCGGGCTCTGTCGGGCCCTGTCGGGCTCTGTCGGGCTCTGTCGGGCTCTGTCGGGCCCTGTCGGGCTCTGTCGGGCTCTGTCGGGCTCTACTGGGCCCTGTCGGGCTCTGTCGGGCTCTGTCGGGCTCTGTCGGGCTCTGTCGGGCCCTGTCGGGCCCGGTCGGGCTCTGTCGGGCCCTGTCGGGCTCTGTCGGGCTCTGTCGGGCTCTGTCGGGCTCTACTGGGCTCTGTCGGGCTCTGTCGGGCTCTGTCGGGCTCTACTGGGCCCTGTCGGGCTCTGTCGGGCTCTGTCGGGCCCTGTCGGGCCCTGTCGGGCTCTGTCGGGCTCTGTCGGGCTCTGTCGGGCCCTGTCGGGCTCTGTCGGGCTCTGTCGGGCTCTACTGGGCCCTGTCGGGCTCTGTCGGGCTCTGTCGGGCTCTACTGGGCCCTGTCGGGTTCTGTCGGGCTCTGTCGGGCTCTGTCGGGCTCTACTGGGCCCTGTCGGGCTCTGTCGGGCTCTGTCGGGCTCTGTCGGGCTCTGTCGGGCCCTGTCGGGCTCTGTCGGGCTCTACTGGGCCCTGTCGGGCCCTGTCGGGCCCTGTCGGGCTCTGTCGGGCTCTGTCGGGCTCTGTCGGGCCCTGTCGGTCTCTGTCGGGCTCTGTCGGGCTCTGTCGGGCTCTACTGGGCCCTGTCGGGCCCTGTCGGGCCCTGTCGGGCTCTGTCGGGCTCTGTCGGGCTCTGTCGGGCCCTGTCGGTCTCTGTCGGGCTCTGTCGGGCTCTACTGGGCCCTGTCGGGCCCTGTCGGGCTCTGTCGGGCTCTGTCGGGCTCTACTGGGCCCTGTCGGGCCCTGTCGGGCTCTGTCGGGCTCTGTCGGGCCCTGTCGGGCTCTGTCGGGCTCTGTCGGGCTCTGTCGGGCTCTACTGGGCCCTGTCGGGCCCTGTCGGGCCCTGTCGGGCTCTGTCGGGCTCTGTCGGGCTCTGTCGGGCCCTGTCGGGCTCTGTCGGGCTCTGTCGGGCTCTGTCGGGCTCTTCTGGGCTCTGTCGGGCTCTGTTGGGCTCTGTCGGGCTCTGTTGGGCTCTGTCGGGCTCTATTGGGCCCTGTCGGGCTCTGTCGGGCTCTGTCGGGCTCTGTCGGGCCCTGTCGGGCTCTGTCGGGCCCTGTCGGGCTCTGTCGGGCTCTGTCGGGCCCTGTCGGGCTCTGTCGGGCTCTGTCGGGCTCTGTCGGGCCCTGTCGGTCTCTGTCGGGCTCTGTCGGGCTCTGTCGGGTTCTACTGGGCCCTGTCGGGCTCTGTCGGGCTCTGTCGGGCTCTGTCGGGCTCTGACGGGTTCTGTCGGGCTCTGTCGGGCTCTGTCGGGCTCTACTGGGCCCTGTCGGGCCCTGTCGGGCCCTGTCGGGCTCTGTCGGGCTCTGTCGGGCCCTGTCGGGCTCTGTCGGGCTCTGTCGGGCTCTACTGGGCCCTGTCGGGCCCTGTCGGGCTCTGTCGGGCTCTGTCGGGCTCTGTCGGGCTCTACTGGGCTCTGTCGGGCCCTTTCGGTCCCTGTCGGGCTCTGTCGGGCCCTGTCGGGCCCTGTCGGGCCCTGTCGGGCTCTGTCGGGCTCTGTCGGGCTCTACTGGGCCCTGTCGGGCCCTGTCGGGCTCTGTCGGGCTCTGTCGGCCTCTGTCGGGCTCTACTGGACCCTGTCGGGCCCTGTCGGGCTCTGTCGGGCTCTGTCGGGCTCTGTCGGGCTCTACTGGGCTCTGTCGGGCCCTGTCGGGCCCTGTCGGGCCCTGTCGGGCTCTGTCGGGCTCTGTCGGGCTCTACTGGGCCCTGTCGGGCCCTGTCGGGCTCTGTCGGGCTCTGTCGGGCCCTGTCGGGCTCTTTCGGGCTCTGTCGGGCCCTGTCGGGCTCTGTCGGGCTCTGTCGGGGCCTGTCGGGCTCTGTCGGGCTCTGTCGGGCTCTGTCGGGCACTGTCGGGCGCTACTGGGCCCTGTCGGGCTCTGTCAGGCTCTGTCGGGCCCTGTCGGGCTCTGTCGGGCTCTGTCGGGCTCTGTCGGGCCCTGTCGGGCTCTGTCGGGCTCTACTGGGCTCTACTGGGCCCTGTCGGGCTCTGTCGGGCTCTGTCGGGTTCTGTCGGGCTCTGTCGGGCTCTACTGGGCTCTGTCGGGCCCTGTCGGGCCCTGTCGGGCTCTGTCGGGCTCTGTCGGGCCCTGTCGGGCCCTGTCGGGCTCTGTCGGGCTCTGTAGGACTCTACTGGGCCCTGTCGGGCTCTGTCGGGCTCTGTCGGGCTCTGTCGGGCCCTGTCGGGCCCTGTCGGGCTCTGTCGGGCTCTGTCGGGCCCTGTCGGGCTCTGTCGGGCTCTGTCGGGCTCTGTCGGGCTCTACTGGGCTCTGTCGGGCTCTGTCGGGCTCTGTCGGGCTCTACTGGGCCCTGTCGGGCTCTGTCGGGCTCTGTCGGGCCCTGTCGGGCCCTGTCGGGCCCTGTCGGGCTCTGTCGGGCTCTGTCGGGCTCTGTCGGGCCCTGTCGGGCTCTGTCGGGCTCTGTCGGGCTCTACTGGGCCCTGTCGGGCTCTGTCGGGCTCTGTCGGGCTCTACTGGGCCCTGTCGGGTTCTGTCGGGCTCTGTCGGGCTCTGTCGGGCTCTACTGGGCCCTGTCGGGCTCTGTCGGGCTCTGTCGGGCTCTGTCGGGCTCTGTCGGGCCCTGTCGGGCTCTGTCGGGCTCTACTGGGCCCTGTCGGGCCCTGTCGGGCTCTGTCGGGCTCTGTCGGGCTCTGTCGGGCCCTGTCGGTCTCTGTCGGGCTCTGTCGGGCTCTGTCGTGCTCTACTGGGCCCTGTCGGGCCCTGTCGGGCCCTGTCGGGCTCTGTCGGGCTCTGTCGGGCTCTGTCGGGCCCTGTCGGTCTCTGTCGGGCTCTGTCGGGCTCTACTGGGCCCTGTCGGGCCCTGTCGGGCTCTGTCGGGCTCTGTCGGGCTCTACTGGGCCCTGTCGGGCCCTGTCGGGCTCTGTCGGGCTCTGTCGGGCCCTGTCGGGCTCTGTCGGGCTCTGTCGGGCTCTGTCGGGCTCTACTGGGCCCTGTCGGGCCCTGTCGGGCCCTGTCGGGCTCTGTCGGGCTCTGTCGGGCTCTGTCGGGCCCTGTCGGGCTCTGTCGGGCTCTGTCGGGCTCTGTCGGGCTCTACTGGGCTCTGTCGGGCTCTGTTGGGCTCTGTCGGGCTCTGTTGGGCTCTGTCGGGCTCTATTGGGCCCTGTCGGGCTCTGTCGGGCTCTGTCGGGCTCTGTCGGGCCCTGTCGGGCTCTGTCGGGCCCTGTCGGGCTCTGTCGGGCTCTGTCGGGCCCTGTCGGGCTCTGTCGGGCTCTGTCGGGCTCTGTCGGGCCCTGTCGGTCTCTGTCGGGCTCTGTCGGGCTCTGTCGGGTTCTACTGGGCCCTGTCGGGCTCTGTCGGGCTCTGTCGGGCTCTGTCGGGCTCTGACGGGTTCTGTCGGGCTCTGTCGGGCTCTGTCGGGCTCTACTGGGCCCTGTCGGGCCCTGTCGGGCCCTGTCGGGCTCTGTCGGGCTCTGTCGGGCCCTGTCGGGCTCTGTCGGGCTCTGTCGGGCTCTACTGGGCCCTGTCGGGCCCTGTCGGGCTCTGTCGGGCTCTGTCGGGCTCTGTCGGGCTCTACTGGGCTCTGTCGGGCCCTTTCGGTCCCTGTCGGGCTCTGTCGGGCCCTGTCGGGCCCTGTCGGGCCCTGTCGGGCTCTGTCGGGCTCTGTCGGGCTCTACTGGGCCCTGTCGGGCCCTGTCGGGCTCTGTCGGGCTCTGTCGGGCCCTGTCGGGCTCTGTCGGGCTCTGTCGGCCTCTGTCGGGCTCTACTGGACCCTGTCGGGCCCTGTCGGGCTCTGTCGGGCTCTGTCGGGCTCTGTCGGGCTCTACTGGGCTCTGTCGGGCCCTGTCGGGCCCTGTCGGGCTCTGTCGGGCCCTGTCGGGCCCTGTCGGGCCCTGTCGGGCTCTGTCGGGCTCTGTCGGGCTCTACTGGGCCCTGTCGGGCCCTGTCGGGCTCTGTCGGGCTCTGTCGGGCCCTGTCGGGCTCTTTCGGGCTCTGTCGGGCCCTGTCGGGCTCTGTCGGGCTCTGTCGGGGCCTGTCGGGCTCTGTCGGGCTCTGTCGGGCTCTGTCGGGCACTGTCGGGCGCTACTGGGCCCTGTCGGGCTCTGTCAGGCTCTGTCGGGCTCTGTCGGGCTCTGTCGGGCTCTGTCGGGCTCTGTCGGGCCCTGTCGGGCTCTGTCGGGCTCTACTGGGCTCTACTGGGCCCTGTCGGGCTCTGTCGGGCTCTGTCGGGCTCTGTCGGGCTCTACTGGGCTCTGTCGGGCCCTGTCGGGCCCTGTCGGGCTCTGTCGGGCTCTGTCGGGCCCTGTCGGGCTCTGTCGGGCTCTGTCGGGCTCTGTAGGACTCTACTGGGCCCTGTCGGGCTCTGTCGGCCTCTGTCGGGCTCTGTCGGGCTCTACTGGGCCCTGTCGGGCCCTGTCGGGCTCTGTCGGGCTCTGTCGGGCTCTGTCGGGCTCAACTGGTCTCTCTCGGGCTCTGTCGGGTTCTGTCGGGCTCTGTCGGGCTCTGTCGGGCTCTGTCGGGCTCTACTGGGCTCTGTCGGGTTCTGTCGGGCTCTACTGGGCCCTGTCGGGCCCTGTCGGGCCCTGTCGGGCTCTGTCGGGCTCTGTCGGGTTCTGTCGGGCTCTGTCGGGCTCTGTCGGGCCCTGTCGGGCTCTACTGGGCCCTGTCGGGCCCTCTCGGGCTCTGTCGGGCTCTGTCGGGCTCTGTCGGGCTCTGTCGGGTTCTACTGGGCCCTGTCGGGCCCTGTCGGGCCCTGTCGGGCTCTGTCGGGCTCTGTCGGGCTCTGTCGGGCTCTACTGGGCTCTGTCGGCCTCTGTCGGGTTCTGTCGGGCTCTGTCGGGCTCTGTCGGGCTCTGTCGGGCTCTACTGGGCTCTGTCGGGCCCTGTCGGGCCCTGTCGGGCTCTGTCGGGCTCTGTCGGGCTCTGTCGGGCCCTGTCGGGCTCTGTCGGGCTCTGTCGGGCTCTACTGGGCCCTGTCGGGCTCTGTCGGGCCCTGTCGGGCTCTGTCGGGCCCTGTCGGGCCCTGTCGGGCTCTGTCGGGCTCTACTGGGCCCTGTCGGGCCCTGTCGGGCTCTGTCGGGCTCTGTCGGGCCCTGTCGGGCTCTGTCTAGCTCTGTCGGGCTCTGTCGGGCTCTACTGGGCCCTGTCGGGCCCTGTCGGGCCCTGTCGGGCCCTGTCGGTCTCTGTCGGGCTCTGTCGGGCCCTGTCGGGCCCTGTCGGGCTCTGTCAGGCTCTGTCGGGCTCTTTCGGGCTCTACTGGGCCCTGTCGGGCCCTGTCGGGCCCTGTCGGGCCCTGTCGGTCTCTGTCGGGCTCTGTCGGGCCCTGTCGGGCTCTGTCGGGCTCTGTCGGGCTCTGTCGGGCTCTACTGGGCTCTACTGGGCTCTGTCGGGCTCTGTCGGGCTCTACTGGGCCCTGTCGGGCCCTGTCGGGCCCTGTCGGGCTCTGTCGGGCTCTAATGGGCTCTGTCGGGCTCTGTCGGGCTCTGTCGGGCTCTAGTGGGCTCTGTCGGGCTCTGTCGGGCTCAGTCGGGCTCTACTGGGCCCTGTCGGGCTCTGTCGGGCCCTGTCGGGCTCTGTCGGGCTCTGTCGGGCTCTGTCGGGCTCTACTGGGCTCTGTCGGGCTCTGTCGGGCCCTTTCGGGCTCTGTCGGGCTCTGTCGGGCTCTGTCGGGCTCTACTGGGCTCTGTCGGGCTCTGTCGGGCTCTGTCGGGCTCTACTGGGCCCTGTCGGGCTCTGTCGGGCTCTGTCGGGCCCTGTCGGGCTCTGTCGGGCCCTGTCGGGCTCTGTCGGGCTCTGTCGGGCCCTGTCGGGCTCTGTCGGGCTCTGTCGGGCCCTGTCGGGCTCTGTCGGGCTCTGTCGGGCTCTACTGGGCCCTGTCGGGCTCTGTCGGGCTCTGTCGGGCCCTGTCGGGCCCTGTCGGGCTCTGTCGGGCTCTGTCGGGCTCTGTCGGGCTCTACTGGGCCCTGTCGGGCTCTGTCGGGCTCTACTGGGCCCTGTCGGGCTCTGTCGGGCTCTGTCGGGCCCTGTCGGGCTCTGTCGGGCCCTGTCGGGCTCTGTCGGGCTCTGTCGGGCTCTGTCGGGCCCTGTCGGGCTCTGTCGGGCTCTGTCGGGCTCTACTGGGCCCTGTCGGGCTCTGTCGGGCTCTGTCGGGCCCTGTCGGGCTCTGTCGGGCTCTGTCGGGCTCTGTCGGGCTCTACTGGGCCCTGTCGGGTTCTGTCGGGCTCTGTCGGGCTCTGTCGGGCTCTACTGGGCCCTGTCGGGCTCTGTCGGGCTCTGTCGGGCTCTGTCGGGCTCTATCGGGCCCTGTCGGGCTCTGTCGGGCTCTACTGGGCCCTGTCGGGCCCTGTCGGGCCCTGTCGGGCTCTGTCGGGCTCTGTCGGGCTCTGTCGGGCCCTGTCGGTCTCTGTCGGGCTCTGTCGGGCTCTGTCGGGCTCTACTGGGCCCTGTCGGGCTCTGTCGGGCTCTGTCGGGCTCTGTCGGGCTCTGTCGGGCTCTACTGGACCCTGTCGGGCCCTGTCGGGCCCTGTCGGGCTCTGTCGGTCTCTGTCGGGCCCTGTCGGGCTCTGTCGGGCTCTGTCGGGCTCTGTCGGGCTCTACTGGGCCCTGTCGGGCCCTGTCGGGCTCTGTCGGGCTCTGTCGGGCTCTGTCGGGCTCTACTGGGCCCTGTCGGGCCCTGTCGGGCTCTGTCGGGCTCTGTCGGGCCCTGTCGGGCTCTGTCGGGCTCTGTCGGGCTCTGTCGGGCTCTACTGGGCTCTGTCGGGCCCTGTCGGGCCCTGTCGGGCTCTGTCGGGCTCTGTCGGGCTCTGTCGGGCCCTGTCGGGCTCTGTCGGGCTCTGTCGGGCTCTGTCGGGCCCTGTCGGGCTCTGTCGGGCTCTGTCGGGCTCTGTCGGGCCGTGTCGGGCTCTGTTGGGCTCTGTCGGGCCCTGTCGGGCTCTGTCGGGCTCTGTCGGGCTCTCTCGGGCTCTACTGGGCTCTGTCGGGCTCTGTCGGGCTCTGTCGGGCTCTACTGGGCCCTGTCGGGCTCTGTCAGGCTCTGTCGGGCCCTGTCGGGCTCTGTCGGGCTCTGTCGGGCTCTGTCGGGCCCTGTCGGGCTCTGTCGGGCCCTGTCGGGCCCTGTCGGGCTCTGTCGGGCTCTGTCGGGCTCTGTCGGGCTCTACTGGGCTCTGTCGGGCTCTACTGGGCTCTACTGGGCCCTGTCGGGATCTGTCGGGCTCTGTCGGGCTCTGTCGGGCTCTACTGGGCTCTGTCGGGCCCTGTCGGGCCCTGTCGGGCTCTGTCGGGCTCTGTCGGGCCCTGTCGGGCTCTGTCGGGCTCTGTCGGGCTCTGTCGGGCTCTACTGGGCTCTGTCGGGCTCTGTCGGGCTCTGTCGGGCTCTACTGGGCCCTGTCGGGCCCTGTCGGGCTCTGTCGGGCTCTGTCGGGCTCTGTCGGGCTCAACTGGTCTCTGTCGGGCTCTGTCGGGCTCTGTCGTGCTCTGTCGGGCTCTACTGGGCTCTACTGGGCTCTGTCGGGCTCTGTCGGTCTCTACTGGGCCCTGTCGGGCTCTGTCGGGCTCTGTCGTGCCCTGTCAGGCTCTGTTGGGCTCTGTCGGGCTCTGTCGGGTTCTGTCGGGCTCTGTCGGGCTCTGTCGGGCTCTGTCGGGCTCTTCTGGGCCCTCTCGGGCCCTGTCGGGCTCTGTCGGGCTCTATCGGGCTCTGTCGGGCTCTACTGGGCCCTGTCGGGCTCTGTCGGGCTCTGTCGGACTCTGTCGGGCTCTGTCGGGCTCTACTGGGCTCTGTCGGGCCCTGTCGGGCCCTGTCGGGCTCTGTCGGGCTCTGTCGGGCCCTGTCGGGCCCTGTCGGGCTCTGTCGGGCTCTGTCGGGCTCTACTGGGCCCTGTCGGGCCCTGTCGGGCTCTGTCGGGCTCTGTCAGGCTCTGTCGGGCCCTGTCGGGCTCTGTCGGGCTCTGTCGGGCCCTGTCGGGCCCTGTCGGGCTCTGTCGGGCTCTGTCGGGCTCTGTCGGGCTCTACTGGGCCCTGTCGGGCTCTGTCGGGCTCTGTCGGGCTCTGTCGGGCTCTGTCGGGCTCTACTGGGCTCTGTCGGGCCCTGTCGGGCCCTGTCGGGCTCTGTCGGGCTCTGTCAGGCTCTGTCGGGCCCTGTCGGGCTCTGTCGGGCCCTGTCGGGCCCTGTCGGGCTCTGTCGGGCTCTGTCGGGCTCTGTCGGGCTCTACTGGGCCCAGTCGGGCTCTGTCGGGCTCTGTCGGGCTCTGTCGGGCTCTGTCGGGCTCTGTCGGGCTCTACTGGGCCCTGTCGGGCTCTGTCAGGCTCTGTCGGGCCCTGTCGGGCTCTGTCGGGCTCTGTCGGGCTCTGTCGGGCTCTACTGGGCCCTGTCGGGCTCTGTCAGGCTCTGTCGGGCCCTGTCGGGCTCTGTCGGGCTCTGTCGGGCTCTGTCGGGCTCTACTGGGCTCTGTCGGGCCCTGTCGGGCCCTGTCGGGCTCTGTCGGGCTCTGTCGGGCCCTGTCGGGCTCTACGGGGCCCTGTGGGGCCCTGTCGAGCCCTGTCGGGCTCTGTCGGGCTCTGTCGGGCTCTGTCGGGCTCTACTGGGCCCTGTGGGGCCCTGTGGGCCCCTGTCGGGCTCTGTCGGGCTCTGTCGGGCTCTGTCGGGCCCTGTCGGGCTCTGTCGGGCCCTGTCGGGCCCTCTCGGGCTCTGTCGGGCTCTGTCGGGCTCTACTGGGCCCTGTCGGGCTCTGTCGGGCCCTGTCGGGCCCTGTCGGGCCCTGTCGGGCTCTGTCGGGCTCTGTCGGGCTCTGTCGGGCTCTACTGGGCCCTGTTGGGCTCTGTCGGGCTCTGTCGGGCCCTGTCGGGCTCTGTCGGGCTCTGTCGGGCTCTGTCGGGCCCTGTCGGGCTCTGTCGGGCCCTGTCGGGCCCTGTCGGGCTCTGTCGGGCTCTGTCGGGCCCTGTCAGGCTCTCTCGGGCTCTGTCGGGCTCTGTCGGGCTCTGTCGGGCTCTACTGGGCCCTGTCGGGCCCTGTCGGGCTCTGTCGGGCCCTGTCGGGCTCTGTCGGGCCCTGTCGGGCTCTGTCGGGCTCTACTGGGCCCTGTTGGGCTCTGTCGGGCTCTGTCGGGCCCTGTCGGGCTCTGTCGGGCTCTACTGGGCCCTGTCGGGCTCTGTCGGGCTCTGTCGGGCTCTGTCGGGCCCTGTCGGGCTCTGTCGGGCTCTGTCGGGCTCTGTCGGGCTCTACTGGGCCCTGTCGGGCTCGGTTGGGCTCTGTCGGGCCCTGTCAGGCGCTGTCGGGCTCTACTGGGCCCTGTTGGGCCCTGTCGGGCTCTGTCGGGCTCTGTCGGGCCCTGTCGGGCTCTGTCGGGCTCTGTCGGGCTCTGTCGGGCTCTGTCGGGCCCTGTCGGGCTCTGTCGGGCTCTACTGGGTCCTGTCGGGCCCTGTCGGGCTCTGTCGGGCT
This sequence comes from Caloenas nicobarica, assembly GCF_036013445.1. Taxonomy (NCBI): domain Eukaryota; kingdom Metazoa; phylum Chordata; class Aves; order Columbiformes; family Columbidae; genus Caloenas; species Caloenas nicobarica. The sequence goes on from NW_027017010.1 coordinate 320,343, forward strand.
CTGTCGGGCTCTGTCGGGCCCTGTCGGGCTCTGTCGGGCTCTGTCGGGCTCTACTGGGCCCTGTCGGGCTCTGTCGGGCTCTGTCGGGCTCTGTCGGGCCCTGTCGGGCTCTGTCGGGCTCTGTCGGGCTCTGTCGGGCTCTACTGGGCCCTGTAGGGTTCTGTCGGGCTCTGTCGCGCTCTGTCGGGCTCTACTGGGCCCTGTCGGGCTCTGTCGGGCTCTGTCGGGCTCTGTCGGGCCCTGTCGGGCTCTGTCGGACTCTGTCGGGCTCTGTCGGGCTCTGTCGGGCCCTCTCGGCTCTGTCGGGCTCTACTGGGCCCTGTCGGGCTCTGTCGGGCTCTGTCAGGCTCTGTCGGGCTCTGTCGGGCTCTGTCGGGCTCTACTGGGCCCTGTCGGGCTCTGTCGGGCCCTGTCGGGCTCTGTCGGGCCCTGTCAGGCCCTGTCGGGCTCTGTCGGGCTCTACTGGGCCTTGTTGGGCCCTGTCGGGCTCTGTCGGGCTCTGTCGGGCTCTGTCGGGCTCTGTCGGGCCCTGTCGGGCTCTGTCGGGCTCTGTCGGGCCCTGTCGGGCCCTGTCGGGCTCTGTCAGGCTCTGTCGGGCTCTTTCGGGCTCTACTGGGCCCTGTCGGGCCCTGTCGGGCCCTGTCGGTCTCTGTCGGGCTCTGTCGGGCCCTGTCGGGCTCTGTCGGGCTCTGTCGGGCTCTGTCGGGCTCTGTCGGGCTCTACTGGGCTCTGTCGGGCTCTGTCGGGCTCTACTGGGCCCTGTCGGGCCCTGTCGGGCCCTGTCGGGCTCTGTCGGGCTCTAATGGGCTCTGTCGGGCTCTGTCGGGCTCTGTCGGGCTCTAGTGGGCTCTGTCGGGCTCTGTCGGGCTCTGTCGGGCTCTGTCGGGCTCTACTGGGCCCTGTCGGGCTCTGTCGGGCCCTGTCGGGCTCTGTCGGGCTCTGTCGGGCTCTGTCGGGCTCTACTGGGCTCTGTCGGGCTCTGTCGGGCTCTGCCGGGCCCTGTCGGGCTCTGTCGGGCTCTGTCGGGCTCTGTCGGGCTCTACTGGGCTCTGTCGGGCTCTGTCGGGCTCTGTCGGGCTCTACTGGGCCCTGTCGGGCCCTGTCGGGCTCTGTCGGGCCCTGTCGGGCTCTGTCGGGCTCTGTCGGGCTCTGTCGGGCCCTGTCGGGCTCTGTCGGGCTCTGTCGGGCTCTACTGGGCCCTGTCGGGCTCTGTCGGGCTCTGTCGGGCTCTGTCGGGCCCTGTCGGGCCCTGTCGGGCTCTGTCGGGCCCTGTCGGTCTCTGTCGGGCTCTGTCGGGCTCTGTCGGGCTCTACTGCCTCTGTCGGGCTCTGTCGGGCTCTGTCGGGCTCTACTGGGCCCTGTCGGGCTCTGTCGGGCTCTGTCCGGCCCTGTCGGGCTCTGTCGGGCACTGTCGGGCTCTGTCGGGCCCTGTCGGGCTCTGTCGGGCTCTGTCGGGCTCTGTCGGGCCCTGTCGGGCTCTGTCGGGCTCTGTCGGGCTCTACTGGGCCCTGTCGGGCTCTGTCGGGCTCTGTCGGGCCCTGTCGGGCTCTGTCGGGCTCTGTCGGGCTCTGTCGGGCTCTACTGGGCCCTGTCGGGTTCTGTCGGGCTCTGTCGGGCTCTGTCGGGCTCTACTGGGCCCTGTCGGGCTCTGTCGGGCTCTGTCGGGCTCTGTCGGGCTCTGTCGGGCCCTGTCGGGCTCTGTCGGGCTCTACTGGGCCCTGTCGGGCCCTGTCGGGCCCTGTCGGGCTCTGTCGGGCTCTGTCGGGCTCTGTCGGGCCCTGTCGGTCTCTGTCGGGCCCTGTCGGGCCCTCTCGGCTCTGTCGGGCTCTACTGGGCCCTGTCGGGCTCTGTCGGGCTCTGTCGGGCTCTGTCGGGCCCTGTCGGGCCCTGTCGGGCTCTGTCAGGCTCTGTCGGGCTCTTTCGGGCTCTACTGGGCCCTGTCGGGCCCTGTCGGGCCCTGTCGGTCTCTGTCGGGCTCTGTCGGGCCCTGTCGGGCTCTGTCGGGCTCTGTCGGGCTCTGTCGGGCTCTGTCGGGCTCTACTGGGCTCTGTCGGGCTCTGTCGGGCTCTACTGGGCCCTGTCGGGCCCTGTCGGGCCCTGTCGGGCTCTGTCGGGCTCTACTGGGCTCTGTCGGGCTCTGTCGGGCTCTGTCGGGCTCTACTGGGCCCTGTCGGGCTCTGTCGGGCTCTGTCGGGCCCTGTCGGGCTCTGTCGGGCCCTGTCGGGCTCTGTCGGGCTCTGTCGGGCTCTGTCGGGCCCTGTCGGGCTCTGTCGGGCTCTGTCGGGCTCTACTGGGCCCTGTCGGGCTCTGTCGGGCTCTGTCGGGCTCTGTCGGGCCCTGTCGGGCCCTGTCGGGCTCTGTCGGGCCCTGTCGGTCTCTGTCGGGCTCTGTCGGGCTCTGTCGGGCTCTACTGCCTCTGTCGGGCTCTGTCGGGCTCTGTCGGGCTCTACTGGGCCCTGTCGGGCTCTGTCGGGCTCTGTCCGGCCCTGTCGGGCTCTGTCGGGCACTGTCGGGCTCTGTCGGGCCCTGTCGGGCTCTGTCGGGCTCTGTCGGGCTCTGTCGGGCCCTGTCGGGCTCTGTCGGGCTCTGTCGGGCTCTACTGGGCCCTGTCGGGCTCTGTCGGGCTCTGTCGGGCCCTGTCGGGCTCTGTCGGGCTCTGTCGGGCTCTGTCGGGCTCTACTGGGCCCTGTCGGGTTCTGTCGGGCTCTGTCGGGCTCTGTCGGGCTCTACTGGGCCCTGTCGGGCTCTGTCGGGCTCTGTCGGGCTCTGTCGGGCTCTGTCGGGCCCTGTCGGGCTCTGTCGGGCTCTACTGGGCCCTGTCGGGCCCTGTCGGGCCCTGTCGGGCTCTGTCGGGCTCTGTCGGGCTCTGTCGGGCCCTGTCGGTCTCTGTCGGGCTCTGTCGGGCTCTACTGGGCCCTGTCGGGCTCTGTCGGGCTCTGTCGGGCTCTGTCGGGCTCTGTCGGGCTCTGTCGGGCTCTACTGGGCCCTGTCGGGCTCTGTCGGGCTCTGTCGGGCCCTGTCGGGCTCTGTCGGGCTCTGTCGGGCCCTGTCGGGCTCTGTCGGGCTCTGTCGGGCTCTCTCGGGCTCTACTGGGCTCTGTCGGGCTCTGTCGGGCTCTGTCGGGCTCTGTCGGGCTCTACTGGGCCCTGTCGGGCTCTGTCAGGCTCTGTCGGGCCCTGTCGGGCTCTGTCGGGCTCTGTCGGGCTCTGTCGGGCCCTGTCGGGCTCTGTCGGGCCCTGTCGGGCCCTGTCGGGCTCTGTCGGGCTCTGTCGGGCTCTGTCGGGCTCTACTGGGCTCTGTCGGGCTCTACTGGGCTCTACTGGGCCCTGTCGGGATCTGTCGGGCTCTGTCGGGCTCTGTCGGGCTCTACTGGGCTCTGTCGGGCCCTGTCGGGCCCTGTCGGGCTCTGTCGGGCTCTGTCGGGCCCTGTCGGGCTCTGTCGGGCTCTGTCGGGCTCTGTCGGGCTCTACTGGAATCTGTCGGGCTCTGTCGGGCTCTGTCGGGCTCTGTCGGGCTCTACTGGGCCCTGTCGGGCCCTGTCGGGCTCTCTCGGGCTCTGTCGGGCTCTGTCGGGCTCAACTGGTCTCTGTCGGGCTCTGTCGGGTTCTGTCGGGCTCTGTCGGGCTCTGTCGTGCTCTGTCGGGCTCTGTCGGGCTCTACTGGGCTCTGTCGGGCTCTGTCGGTCTCTACTGGGCCCTGTCGGGCTCTGTCGGGCTCTGTCGTGCCCTGTCAGGCTCTGTCGGGCTCTGTCGGGCTCTGTCGGGTTCTGTCGGGCTCTGTCGGGCTCTGTTGGGCTCTGTCGGGCTCTGTCGGGCTCTACTGGGCTCTGTCGGGCCCTGTCGGGCCCTGTCGGGCTCTGTCGGGCTCTGTCGGGCCCTGTCGGGCCCTGTCGGGCTCTGTCGGGCTCTGTCGGGCTCTACTGGGCCCTGTCGGGCCCTGTCGGGCTCTGTCGGGCTCTGTCGGGCTCTGTCAGGCTCTGTCGGGCCCTGTCGGGCTCTGTCGGGCCCTGTCGGGCCCTGTCAGGCTCTGTCGGGCTCTGTCGGGCTCTGTCGGGCTCTACTGGGCCCTGTCGGGCTCTGTCGGGCTCTGTCGGGCTCTGTCGGGCTCTACTGGGCCCTGTCGGGCTCTGTCGGGCTCTGTCGCGCCCTGTCGGTCCCTGTCGGGCTCTGTCAGGCTCTGTCGGGCTCTGTCGGGCTCTACTGGGCCCTGTCGGGCCCTGTCGGGCCCTGTCGGGCTCTACTGGGCTCTACTGGGCTCTGTCGGGCTCTGTCGGGCTCTGTCGCGCCCTGTCGGTCCCTGTCGGGCTCTGTCAGGCTCTGTCGGGCTCTGTCGGGCTCTACTGGGCCCTGTCGGGCTCTGTCGGGCCCTGTCGGGCTCTGTCGGGCTCTGTCGGGCTCTGTCGGGCTCTGTCGGGCCCTGTCGGGCTCTGTCGGGCTCTGTCGGGCTCTACTGGGCTCTACTGGGCTCTGTCGGGCTCTGACGGGCTCTACTGGGACCTGTCGGGCCCTGTCGGGCCCTGTCGGGCTCTGTCGGGCTCTACTGGGCTCTGTCGGGCTCTGTCGGGCTCTGTCGGGTTCTGTCGGGCTCTACTGGGCTCTGTCGGGCTCTGTCGGGCTCTGTCGGGCTCTGTCGGGCTCTACTGGGCCCTGTCGGGCTCTGTCGGGCCCTGTCGGGCTCTGTCGGGCTCTGTCGGGCTCTGTCGTGCTCTACTGGGCTCTGTCGGGCTCTGTTGGGCTCTGTCGGGCTCTGTCGGGCTCTGTCGGGCTCTACTGGGCCCTGTCGGGCTCTGTCGGGCTCTGTCGGGCCCTGTCAGGCTCTGTCGGGCTCTGTCGGGCTCTGTCGGGCCCTGTCGGGCTCTGTCGGGCCCTGTCGGGCCCTGTCGGGATCTGTCGGGCTCTGTCGGGCCCTGTCGGGCTCTGTCGGGCTCTGTCGGGCTCTGTCGGGCTCTACTGGGCCCTGTCGGGCTCTGTCGGGCTCTGTCGGGCCCTGTCGGGCTCTGTCGGGCTCTGTCGGGCTCTGTCGGGCCCTATCAGTCTCTGTCGGGCTCTGTCGGGCTCTGTCGGGCTCTACTGGGCCCTGTCGGGCTCTGTCGGTCTCTGTCGGGCCCTGTCGGGCTCTACTGGGCCCTGTCGGGCTCTACTGGGCTCTGTCGGGCTCTGTCGGGCTCTGTCGGGCTCTACTGGGCTCTGTCGGCCTCTATCGGGTTCTGTCGGGCTCTGTCGGGCTCTGTCGGGCTCTGTCGGGCTCTACTGGGCTCTGTCGGGCTCTGTAGGGCTCTATCGGGCCCTGTCGGGCCCTGTCGGGCTCTGTCGGGCTCTGTCGGGCTCTACTGGGCCCTGTCGGGCCCTGTCGGGCCCTGTCGGGCTCTGTCGGGCTCTGTCGGGCTCTGTCCGGCCCTGTCGGGCTCTGTCGGGCCCTGTCGGGCCCTGTCGGGCTCTGTCGGGCCCTGTCGGGCTCTTTCGGGCCCTGTCGGGCTCTGTCGGGCTCTGTCGGGCTCTGTCGGGCTCTGTCGGGCTCTACTGGGCTCTGTCGGGCTCTCTTGGGCTCTGTCGGGCTCTGTCGGGCTCTGTTGGGCCCTGTCGGGCTCTGTCGGGCTCTGTCGGGCCCTGTCGGGCTCTGTCGGGCTCTGTCGGGCCCTGTCGGGCTCTGTCGGGCCCTGTCGGGCCCTGTCGGGCTCTGTCGGGCTCTGTCGGGCCCTGTCGGGCCCTGTCGGGCTCTGTCGGGCCCTGTCGGGCCCTGTCGGGCTCTGTCGGGCTCTGTCGGGCTCTGTCGGGCCCTCTCGGTCTCTGTCGGGCTCTGTCGGGCTCTGTCGGGTTCTACTGGGCCCTGTCGGGCTCTGTCGGGCTCTGTCGGGCTCTGTCGGGCTCTGACGGGTTCTGTCGGGCTCTGTCGGGCTCTGTCGGGCTCTACTGGGCCCTGTCGGGCCCTGTCGGGCCCTGTCGGGCTCTGTCGGGCTCTGTCGGGCCCTGTCGGGCTCTGTCGGGCTCTGTCGGGCTCTGTCGGGCTCTACTGGGCCCTGTCGGGCCCTGTCGGGCTCTGTCGGGCTCTGTCGGGCTCTGTCGGGCTCTACTGGGCTCTGTCGGGCCCTTTCGGGCCCTGTCGGGCTCTGTCGGGCCCTGTCGGGCCCTGTCGGGCCCTGTCGGGCCCTGTCGGGCTCTGTCGGGCTCTACTGGGCCCTGTCGGGCCCTGTCGGGCTCTGTCGGGCTCTGTCGGGCCCTGTCGGGCTCTGTCGGGCTCTGTCGGGCTCTGTCGGGCTCTACTGGACCCTGTCGGGCCCTGTCGGGCTCTGTCGGGCTCTGTCGGGCTCTGTCGGGCTCTACTGGGCTCTGTCGGGCCCTGTCGGGCCCTGTCGGGCCCTGTCGGGCCCTGTCGGGCTCTGTCGGGCTCTGTCGGGCTCTACTGGGCCCTGTCGGGCCCTGTCGGGCTCTGTCGGGCTCTGTCGGGCCCTGTCGGGCTCTTTCGGGCTCTGTCGGGCCCTGTCGGGCCCTGTCGGGCTCTGTCGGGGCCTGTCGGGCTCTGTCGGGCTCTGTCGGGCTCTGTCGGGCTCTACTGGGCCCTGTCGGGCTATGTCAGGCTCTGTCGGGCCCTGTCGGGCTCTGTCGGGCTCTGTCGGGCTCTGTCGGGCCCTGTCGGGCTCTGTCGGGCTCTGTCGGGCTCTGTCGGGCTCTACTGGGCTCTGTCGGGCCCTGTCAAGCCCTGTCGGGCTCTGTCGGGCTCTGTCGGGCCCTGTCGGGCTCTGTCGGGCTCTGTCGGGCTCTACTGGGCCCTGTCGGGCTCTGTCGGGCTCTGTCAGGCTCTGTCCGGCTCTGTCGGGCTCTACTGGGCCCTGTCGGGCCCTGTCGGGCTCTGTCGGGCTCTGTCGGGCTCTGTCGGGCTCAACTGGTCTGTGTCGGGCTCTGTCGGGTTCTGTCGGGCTCTGTCGGGCTCTGTCGGGCTCTGTCGGGCTCTACTGGGCTCTGTCGGGTTCTGTCGGGCTCTACTGGGCCCTGTCGGGCCCTGTCGGGCCCTGTCGGGCTCTGTCGGGCTCTGTCGGGCTCTGTCGGGCTCTGTCGGGCTCTGTCGGGCTCCACTGGGCCCTGTCGGGCCCTCTCGGGCTCTGTCGGGCTCTGTCGGGCTCTGTCGGGCTCTACTGGGCCCTGTCGGGCCCTGTCGGGCCCTGTCGGGCTCTGTCGGGCTCTGTCGGGCTCTGTCGGGCTCTACTGGGCTCTGTCGGCCTCTGTCGGGTTCTGTCGGGCTCTGTCGGGATCTGTCGGGCTCTGTCGGGCTCTACTGGGCTCTGTCGGGCCCTGTCGGGCCCTGTCGGGCTCTGTCGGGCTCTGTCGGGCCCTGTCGGGCCCTGTCGGGCTCTGTCGGGCTCTGTCGGGCTCTACTGGGCCCTGTCGGGCCCTGTCGGGCTCTGTCGGGCTCTGTCGGGCTCTGTCGGGCCCTGTCGGGCCCTGTCGGGCTCTGTCGGGCTCTGTCGGGCTCTACTGGGCCCTGTCGGGCTCTGTCGGGCTCTGTCGGGCCCTGTCGGGCCCTGTCGGGCTCTGTCGGGCCCTGTCGGGCTCTGTCGGGCTCTGTCGGGCTCTGTCGGGCTCTACTGGGCCCTGTTGGGCTCTGTCGGGCTCTGTCGGGCCCTGTCGGGCTCTGTCGCGCTCTGTCGGTCTCTGTCGGGCCCTTTCGGGCTCTTCTGGGTCCTGTCGGGCCCTGTCGGGCTCTACTGGGCCCTGTCGGGCTCTGTCGGGCTCTGTCGGGCTCTGTCGGGCTCTGTCGGGCCCTGTCGGGCTCTGTCGGGCTCTACTGGGCCCTGTCGGGCTCTGTCGGGCTCTGTCGGGCTCTGTCGGGCCCTGTCGGGCTCTGTCGGGCTCTGTCGGGCTCTGTCGGGCTCTACTGGGCCCTGTCGGGCTCTGTCGGGCTCTGTCGGGCCCTGTCGGGCTCTGTCGGGCTCTGTCGGGCTCTTCTGGGCCCTGTCGGGCCCTGTCGGGCTCTGTCGGGCTCTGTCGGGCTCTGTCGGGCCATGTCGGGCTCTGTCGGGCTCTGTCGGGCTCTGTCGGGCCCTGTCGGGCTCTGTCGGGCTCTACTGGGCCCTGTCGGGCCCTGTCGGGCCCTGTCGGGCTCTGTCGGGCTCTGTCGGGCTCTGTCGGGCCCTGTCGGGCTCTGTCGGGCTCTGTCGGGCTCTGTCGGGCTCTACTGGGCCCTGTCGGGCTCTGTCGGGCTCTGTCGGGCTCTGACGGGTTCTGTCGGGCTCTGTCGGGCCCTGTCGGGCTCTACTGTGCCCTGTCGGGCCCTGTCGGGCCCTGTCGGGCTCTGTCGGGCTCTGTCGGGCCCTGTCGGGCTCTGTCGGGCTCTGTCGGGCTCTACTGGGCCCTGTCGGGCCCTGTTGGGCTCTGTCGGGCTCTGTCGGGCTCTGTCGGGCTCTACTGGGCTCTGTCGGGCCCTTTCGGGCCCTGTCGGGCTCTGTCGGGCCCTGTCGGGCCCTGTCGGGCCCTGTCGGGCTCTGTCGGGCTCTGTCGGGCTCTACTGGGCCCTGTCGGGCCCTGTTGGGCTCTGTCGGGCTCTGTCGGGCCCTGTCGGGCTCTGTCGGGCTCTGTCGGGCTCTGTCGGGCTCTACTGGGCTCTGTCGGGCTCTCTTGGGCTCTGTCGGGCTCTGTCGGGCTCTGTCGGGCTCTATTGGGCCCTGTCGGGCTCTGTCGGGGTCTGTCGGGCCCTGTCGGGCTCTGTCGGGCTCTGTCGGGCTCTGTCGGGCCCTGTCGGGCTCTGTCGGGCCCTGTCGGGCCCTTTCGGGCTCTGTCGGGCTCTGTCGGGCCCTGTCGGGCCCTGTCGGGCTCTGTCGGGCCCTGTCGGGCCCTGTCGGGCTCTGTCGGGCTCTGTCGGGCTCTGTCGGGCCCTCTCGGTCTCTTTCGGGCTCTGTCGGGCTCTGTCGGGTTCTACTGGGCCCTGTCGGGCTCTGTCGGGCTCTGTCGGGCTCTGTCGGGCTCTGACGGGTTCTGTCGGGCTCTGTCGGGCTCTGTCGGGCTCTACTGGGCCCTGTCGGGCCCTGTCGGGCCCTGTCGGGCTCTGTCGGGCTCTGTCGGGCCCTGTCGGGCTCTGTCGGGCTCTGTCGGGCTCTGTCGGGCTCTACTGGGCCCTGTCGGGCCCTGTCGGGCTCTGTCGGGCTCTGTCGGGCTCTGTCGGGCTCTACTGGGCTCTGTCGGGCCCTTTCGGGCCCTGTCGGGCTCTGTCGGGCCCTGTCGGGCCCTGTCGGGCCCTGTCGGGCTCTGTCGGGCTCTGTCGGGCTCTACTGGGCCCTGTCGGGCCCTGTCGGGCTCTGTCGGGCTCTGTCGGGCCCTGTCGGGCTCTGTCGGGCTCTGTCGGGCTCTACTGGGCTCTGTCGGGCCCTTTCGGGCCCTGTCGGGCTCTGTCGGGCCCTGTCGGGCCCTGTCGGGCCCTGTCGGGCTCTGTCGGGCTCTACTGGGCTCTGTCGGGCCCTGTCGGGCCCTGTCGTTCTCTGTCGGGCTCTGTCGGGCCCTGTCGGGCTCTGTCGGGCTCTGTCGGGCTCTGTCGGGCTCTACTGGGCCCTGTCGGGCTCTGTCGGGCTCTGTCGGGCTCTGTCGGGCTCTTTCGGGCTCTACTGGGCCCTGTCGGGCCCTGTCGGGCTCTGTCGGGCTCTGTCGGGCTCTGTCGGGCTCAACTGGTCTCTGTCGGGCTCTGTCGGGTTCTGTCGGGCTCTGTCGGGCTCTGTCGGGCTCTACTGGGCTCTGTCGGGTTCTGTCGGGCTCTACTGGGCCCTGTCGGGCCCTGTCGGGCCCTGTCGGGCTCTGTCGGGCTCTGTCGGGTTCTGTCGGGCTCTGTCGGGCTCTGTCGGGCTCTGTCGGGCTCCACTGGGCCCTGTCGGGCCCTCTCGGGCTCTGTCGGGCTCTGTCGGGCTCTGTCGGGCTCTACTGGGCCCTGTCGGGCCCTGTCGGGCCCTGTCGGGCTCTGTCGGGCTCTGTCGGGCTCTGTCGGGCTCTACTGGGCTCTGTCGGCCTCTGTCGGGTTCTGTCGGGCTCTGTCGGGATCTGTCGGGCTCTGTCGGGCTCTACTGGGCTCTGTCGGGCTCCACTGGGCCCTGTCGGGCCCTCTCGGGCTCTGTCGGGCTCTGTCGGGCTCTGTCGGGCTCTACTGGGCCCTGTCGGGCCCTGTCGGGCCCTGTCGGGCTCTGTCAGGCCCTGTCGGGCCCTGTCGGGCTCTGTCGGGCTCTGTCGGGCTCTACTGGGCCCTGTCGGGCTCTGTCGGGCTCTGTCGGGCTCTGTCGGGCCCTGTCGGGCTCTGTCGGGCCCTGTCGGGCCCTGTCGGGCTTTGTCGGGCTCTGTCGGGCTCTACTGGGCCCTGTCGGGCTCTGTCGGGCTCTGTCGGGCCCTGTCGGGCCCTGTCGGGCTCTGTCGGGCCCTGTCGGGCTCTGTCGGGCTCTGTCGGGCTCTGTCGGGCTCTACTGGGCCCTGTTGGGCTCTGTCGGGCTCTGTCGGGCCCTGTCGGGCTCTGTCGCGCTCTGTCGGTCTCTGTCGGGCCCTGTCGGGCTCTGTCGGGCTCTGTCGGGCTCTGTCGGGCTCTACTGGACCCTGTCGGGCTCTGTCGGGCTCTGTCGGGCTCTGTCGGGCCCTGTCGGGCTCTGTCGGGCTCTACTGGGCCCTGTCGGGCTCTGTCGGGCTCTGTCGGGCTCTGTCGGGCCCTGTCGGGCTCTGTCGGGCTCTGTCGGGCTCTGTCGGGCTCTACTGGGCCCTGTCGGGCTCTGTCGGGCTCTGTCGGGCCCTGTCGGGCTCTGTCGGGCTCTGTCGGGCTCTTCTGGGCCCTGTCGGGCCCTGTCGGGCTCTGTCGGGCTCTGTCGGTTTCTGTCGGGCCATGTCGGGCTCTGTCGGGCTCTGTCGGGCTCTGTCGGGCTCTACTGGGCCCTGTCGGGCCCTGTCGGGCCCTGTCGGGCTCTGTCGGGCTCTGTCGGGCTCTGTCGGGCCCTGTCGGGCTCTGTCGGGCTCTGTCGGGCTCTGTCGGGCTCTACTGGGCCCTGTCGGGCTCTGTCGGGCTCTGTCGGGCTCTGACGGGTTCTGTCGGGCTCTGTCGGGCCCTGTCGGGCTCTACTGTGCCCTGTCGGGCCCTGTCGGGCCCTGTCGGGCTCTGTCGGGCTCTGTCGGGCCCTGTCGGGCTCTGTCGGGCTCTGTCGGGCTCTACTGGGCCCTGTCGGGCCCTGTTGGGCTCTGTCGGGCTCTGTCGGGCTCTGTCGGGCTCTACTGGGCTCTGTCGGGCCCTTTCGGGCCCTGTCGGGCTCTGTCGGGCCCTGTCGGGCCCTGTCGGGCCCTGTCGGGCTCTGTCGGGCTCTGTCGGGCTCTACTGGGCCCTGTCGGGCCCTGTTGGGCTCTGTCGGGCTCTGTCGGGCCCTGTCGGGCTCTGTCGGGCTCTGTCGGGCTCTACTGGGCCCTGTCGGGCTCTGTCAGGCTCTGTCGGGCCCTGTCGGGCTCTGTCGGGCTCTGTCGGGCCCTGTCGGGCCCTGTCGGGCTCTGTCGGGCTCTGTCGGGCTCTGTCGGGCTCTACTGGGCTCTGTCGGGCTCTACTGGGCTCTACTGGGCCCTGTCGGGCTCTGTCGGGCTCTGTCGGGCTCTGTCGGGCTCTACTGGGCTCTGTCGGGCCCTGTCGGGCCCTGTCGGGCTCTGTCGGGCCCTGTCGGGCTCTGTCGGGTTCTCTCGGGCTCTGTCGGGCTCTGTCGGGCTCTGTCGGGCTCTACTGGGCCCTGTCGGGCCCTGTCGGGCTCTGTCGGGCTCTGTCGGGTTCTGTCGGGCTCTGTCGGGCTCTGTCGGGCTCTGTCGGGCTCTACTGGGCCCTGTTGGGCTCTGTCGGGCCCTGTCGGGCTCTGTCGGGCTCTGTCGGGCCCTGTCGGGCTCTGTCGGGCCCTGTCGGGCCCTGTCGGGCTCTGTCGGGCCCTGTCGGGCTCTCTCGGGCCCTGTCGGGCTCTGTCGGGCTCTGTCGGGCTCTACTGGGCCCTGTCGGGCCCTGTCGGGCTCTGTCGGGCTCTGTCGGGCTCTGTCGGGCTCTACTGGGCCCTGTCGGGCTCTGTCGGGCTCTGTCGGGCCCTCTCGGGCCCTGTCGGGCTCTGTCGGGCTCTGTCGGGCCCTGTCGGGCCCTGTCGGGCTCTGTCGGGCTCTGTCGGGCTCTACTGGGCTAAACTGGGCTCTGTCGGGCCCTGTCGGGCCCTGTCAGGCTCTGTCGGGCTCTGTCGGGCTCTACTGGGCTAAACTGGGCTCTGTCGGGCCCTGTCGGGCCCTGTCGGGCTCTACTGGGCTCTGTCGGGCTCTGTCGGGCTCTGTCGGGCTCTGTCGGGCTCTACTGGGCTAAACTGGGCCCTGTCGGGCCCTGTCGGGCCCTGTCGGGCTCTGTCGGGCTCTGTCGGGCTCTACTGGGCTCTACTGGGCTCTGTCGGGCTCTGTCGGGCTCTGTCGGGCTCTGTCGGGCTCTACTGGGCTCTACTGGGCTCTGTCGGGCCCTGTCGGGCCCTGTCGGGCTCTGTCGGGCTCTGTCGGGCTCTACTGGGCTCTACTGGGCTCTACTGGGCTCTGTCGGGCTCTGTCGGGCTCTACTGGGCTCTACTGGGCTCTGTCGGGCTCTGTCGGGCCCTGTCGGGCCCTGTCGGGCTCTGTCGGGCCCTGTCGGGCTCTATCGGGCTCTGTCGGGCTCTGTTGGGCTCTGTCGGGCCCTGTTGGGCTCTGTCGGGCTCTGTCGGGCTCTACTGGGCTCTACTGGGCTCTGTCGGGCTCTGTCGGGCCCTGTCGGGCCCTGTCGGGCTCTGTCGGGCTCTGTCGGGCTCTGTCGGTCTCTACTGGGCTCTGTCGGGCCCTGTCGGGCCCTGTCGGGCCCTGTCGGGCTCTGTCGGAATCTACTGGGCTCTGTCGGGCTCTGTCGGGCTCTGTCGGTCTCTACTGGGCCCTGTCGGGCCCTGTCGGGCCCTGTCGGGCTCTGTCGGGCTCTGTCGGGCTCTGTCGGGCTCTACTGGGCTAAACTGGGCTCTGTCGGGCCCTGTCAGGCCCTGTCGGGCCCTGTCGGGCTCTGTCGGGCTCTGTCGGGCTCTACTGGGCTCTGTCGGGCTCTGTCGGGCTCTGTCGGGCTCTGTCGGGCTCTACTGGGCTAAACTGGGCTCTGTCGGGCCCTGTCGGGCCCCTTCGGGCTCTGTCGGGCTCTGTCGGGCTCTGTCGGGCTCTGTCGGGCTCTACTGGGCTCTGTCGGGCTCTGTCGGGCTCTGTCGGGCTCTACTGGGCTAAACTGGGCTCTGTCGGGCCCTGTCGGGCCCGGTCGGGCTCTGTCGGGCTCTGTCGGGCTCTGTCGGGCTCTACTGGGCTCTACTGGGCTCTGTCGGGCTCTGTCGGGCTCTGCCAGACTCTGTCGGGCTCTGTCGGGCTCTACTGGGCTCTGTCGGGCTCTGTCGGGCTCTGTCGGGCTCTACTGGGCTCTACTGGGCTAAACTGGGCTCTGTCGGGCCCTGTCGGGCCCTGTCGGGCTCTGTCGGGCTCTGTCGGGCTCTGTCGGGCTCTACTGAGCTCTACTGGGCTCTACTGGGCTCTGTCGGGCTCTGTCGGGCTCTACTGGGCTCTACTGGGCTCTGTCGGGCTCTGTCGGGCCCTATCGGGCCCTGTCGGGCTCTGTCGGGCTCTGTCGGGCTCTACTGGGCTCTACTGGGCTCTGTCAGGCTCTGTCGGCCCCTGTCGGGCCCTGTCGGGCTCTGTCGGGCTCTGTCGGGCTCTGTCGGGCTCTACTGGGATCTGTCAGGCCCTGTCGGGCTCTGTCGGGCCCTGTCGGGCTCTGTCGGGCTCTGTCGGGTTCTGTCGGGCTCTACAGGGCCCTGTCGGGCTCTGTCGGGCTCTGTCGGGCCCTGTCGGGCCCTGTCGGGCTCTGTCGGGCTCTGTCGGGCTCTGTCGGGCTCTACTGGGCTCTGTCGGGCCCTGTCGGGCCCTGTCGGGTTCTGTCGGGCTCTGTCGGGCTCTGTCGGGCTCTACTGGGCTCTACTGGGCTCTGTCGGGCTCTGTCGGGCTCTGTCGGGCCCTGTCGGGCTCTGTCGGGCTCTGTCGGGCTCTACTGGGCCCTGTCGGGCCCTGTCGGGCCCTGTCGGGCTCTGTCGGGCTCTACTGGGCCCTGTCGGGCCCTGTCGGGCCCTGTCGGGCTCTGTCGGGCCCTGTCGGGCTCTATCGGGCTCTACTGGGCTCTACTGGGCTCTGTCGGGCTCTGTCGGGCTCTGTCGGGCTCTACTGGGCTCTACTGGGCTCTGTCGGGCTCTGTCGGGCTCTACTGGGCTCTGTCGGGCCCTGTCGGGCCCTGTCGGGCCCTGTCGGGCTCTTTCGGGCTCTGTCGGGTTCTGTCGGGCTCTGTCGGGCTCTGTCGGGCTCTGTCGGGCTCTACTGGGCCCTGTTGGGCTCTGTCGGGCTCTGTCGGGCCCTGTCGGGCTCTGTCGGGCTCTGTCGGGCCCTGTCGGGCTCTGTCGGGCCCTGTCGGGCCCTGTCGGGCTCTGTCGGGCTCTGTCGGGCCCTGTCGGGCTCTCTCAGGCCCTGTCGGGCTCTGTCGGGCTCTGTCGGGCTCTACTGGGCCCTGTCGGGCCCTGTCGGGCTCTGTCGGGCTCTGTCGGGCTCTGTCGGGCTCTACTGGGCCCTGTCGGGCTCTGTCGGGCTCTGTCGGGCCCTCTCGGGCCCTGTCGGGCTCTGTCGGGCTCTGTCGGGGGCTGTCGGGACCTGTCGGGCTCTGTCGGGCTCTGTCGGGCTCTACTGGGCTCTGTCGGGCCCTGTCGGGCTCTGTCGGGCTCTGTCGGGCCCTGTCGGGCCCTGTCGGGCTCTGTCGGGCTCTACTGGGCTAAACTGGGCTCTGTCGGGCCCTGTCGGGCCCTGTCGGGCCCTGTCGGGCTCTGTCGGGCTCTGTCGGGCCCTGTCGGGCTCTATCGGGCTGTACTGGGCTCTGTCGGGCTCTGTCGGGCTCTGTCGGGCTCTGTCGGGCTCTACTGGGCTAAACTGGGCCCTGTCGGGCCCTGTCGGGCCCTGTCGGGCTCTGTCGGGCTCTGTCGGGCTCTACTGGGCTCTACTGGGCTCTGTCAGGCTCTGTCGGGATCTGTCGGGCTCTGTCGGGCTCTACTGGGCTCTACTGGGCTCTGTCGGGCCCTGTCGGGCCCTGTCGGGCCCTGTCGGGCTCTGTCGGGCTCTGTCGGGCTCTACTGGGCTCTACTGGGCTCTACTGGGCTCTGTCGGGCTCTGTCGGGCTCTACTGGGCTCTACTGGGCTCTGTCGGGCTCTGTCGGGCCCTGTCGGGCCCTGTCGGGCTCTGTCGGGCCCTGTCGGGCTCTATCGGGCTCTGTCGGGCTCTGTCGGGCTCTGTCGGGCCCTGTTGGGCTCTGTCGGGCTCTGTCGGGCTCTACTGGGCTCTACTGGGCTCTGTCGGGCTCTGTCGGGCTCTGTCGGGCTCTACTGGGCCCTGTCGGGGTCTGTCAGGCTCTGTCGGGCTCTGTCGGGCTCTACTGGGCTAAACTGGGCTCTGTCGGGCCCTGTCAGGCCCTGTCGGGCCCTGTCGGGCTCTGTCGGGCTCTGTCGGGCTCTACTGGGCTCTGTCGGGCTCTGTCGGGCTCTGTCGGGCTCTGTCGGGCTCTACTGGGCTAAACTGGGCTCTGTCGGGCCCTGTCGGGCCCTGTCGGGCTCTGTCGGGCTCTGTCGGGCTCTGTCGGGCTCTACTGGGCTCTGTCGGGCCCTGTCGGGCCCTGTCGGGCCCTGTCGGGCTCTGTCGGGCTCTGTCGGACTCTACTGGGCTCTGTCGGGCTCTGTCAGGCTCTGTCGGGCTCTACTGGGCCCTGTCGGGCCCTGTCGGGCCCTGTCGGGCTCTGTCGGGCTCTGTCGGGCTCTACTGGGCTAAACTGGGCTCTGTCGGGCCCTGTCAGGCCCTGTCGGGCCCTGTCGGGCTCTGTCGGGCTCTGTCGGGCTCTACTGGGCTCTGTCGGGCTCTGTCGGGCTCTGTCGGGCTCTGTCGGGCTCTACTGGGCTAAACTGGGCTCTGTCGGGCCCTGTCGGGCCCCTTCGGGCTCTGTCGGGCTCTGTCGGGCTCTGTCGGGCTCTGTCGGTCTCTACTGGGCTCTGTCGGGCTCTGTCGGGCTCTGTCGGGCTCTACTGGGCTAAACTGGGCTCTGTCGGGCCCTGTCGGGCCCGCTCGGGCTCTGTCGGGCTCTGTCGGGCTCTGTCGGGCTCTACTGGGCTCTACTGGGCTCTGTCGGGCTCTGTCGGGCTCTGTCGGGCTCTACTGGGCTAAACTGGGCTCTGTCGGGCCCTGTCGGGCCCTGTCGGGCCCTGTCGGGCCCTGTCGGGCTCTGTCGGGCTCTGTCGGGTTCTGTCGGGCTCTGTCGGGCTCTGTCGGGCTCTACTGGGCCCTGTTGGGCTCTGTCGGGCTCTGTCGGGCCCTGTCGGGCTCTGTCGGGCTCTGTCGGGCCCTGTCGGGCTCTGTCGGGCCCTGTCGGGCCCTGTCGGGCTCTGTCGGGCTCTGTCGGGCCCTGTCGGGCTCTCTCAGGCCCTGTCGGGCTCTGTCGGGCTCTGTCGGGCTCTACTGGGCCCTGTCGGGCCCTGTCGGGCTCTGTCGGGCTCTGTCGGGCTCTGTCGGGCTCTACTGGGCCCTGTCGGGCTCTGTCGGGCTCTGTCGGGCCCTCTCGGGCCCTGTCGGGCTCTGTCGGGCTCTGTCGGGGGCTGTCGGGCCCTGTCGGGCTCTGTCGGGCTCTGTCGGGCTCTACTGGGCTCTGTCGGGCCCTGTCGGGCTCTGTCGGGCTCTGTCGGGCCCTGTCGGGCCCTGTCGGGCTCTGTCGGGCTCTACTGGGCTAAACTGGGCTCTGTCGGGCCCTGTCGGGCCCTGTCGGGCCCTGTCGGGCTCTGTCGGGCTCTGTCGGGCCCTGTCGGGCTCTGTCGGGCTGTACTGGGCTCTGTCGGGCTCTGTCGGGCTCTGTCGGGCTCTGTCGGGCTCTACTGGGCTAAACTGGGCCCTGTCGGGCCCTGTCGGGCCCTGTCGGGCTCTGTCGGGCTCTGTCGGGCTCTACTGGGCTCTACTGGGCTCTGTCAGGCTCTGTCGGGCTCTGTCGGGCTCTGTCGGGCTCTACTGGGCTCTACTGGGCTCTGTCGGGCTCTGTCGGGCCCTGTCGGGCCCTGTCGGGCTCTGTCGGGCTCTGTCGGGCTCTACTGGGCTCTACTGGGCTCTACTGGGCTCTGTCGGGCTCTGTCGGGCTCTACTGGGCTCTACTGGGCTCTGTCGGGCTCTGTCGGGCCCTGTCGGGCCCTGTCGGGCTCTGTCGGGCCCTGTCGGGCTCTATCGGGCTCTGTCGGGCTCTGTCGGGCTCTGTCGGGCCCTGTTCGGCTCTGTCGGGCTCTGTCGGGCTCTACTGGGCTCTACTGGGCTCTGTCGGGCTCTGTCGGGCTCTGTCGGGCTCTACTGGGCCCTGTCGGGGTCTGTCAGGCTCTGTCGGGCTCTGTCGGGCTCTACTGGGCTAAACTGGGCTCTGTCGGGCCCTGTCAGGCCCTGTCGGGCCCTGTCGGGCTCTGTCGGGCTCTGTCGGGCTCTACTGGGCTCTGTCGGGCTCTGTCGGGCTCTGTCGGGCTCTACTGGGCTAAACTGGGCTATGTCGGGCCCTGTCGGGCCCTGTCGGGCTCTGTCGGGCTCTGTCGGGCTCTGTCGGGCTCTACTGGGCTCTGTCGGGCCCTGTCGGGCCCTGTCGGGCCCTGTCGGGCTCTGTCGGGCTCTGTCGGACTCTACTGGGCTCTGTCGGGCTCTGTCAGGCTCTGTCGGGCTCTACTGGGCCCTGTCGGGCCCTGTCGGGCCCTGTCGGGCTCTGTCGGGCTCTGTCGGGCTCTGTCGGGCTCTACTGGGCTAAACTGGGCTCTGTCGGGCCCTGTCAGGCCCTGTCGGGCCCTGTCGGGCTCTGTCGGGCTCTGTCGGGCTCTACTGGGCTCTGTCGGGCTCTGTCGGGCTCTGTCGGGCTCTGTCGGGCTCTACTGGGCTAAACTGGGCTCTGTCGGGCCCTGTCGGGCCCCTTCGGGCTCTGTCGGGCTCTGTCGGGCTCTGTCGGGCTCTGTCGGGCTCTACTGGGCTCTGTCGGGCTCTGTCGGGCTCTGTCGGGCTCTACTGGGCTAAACTGGGCTCTGTCGGGCCCTGTCGGGCCCGGTCGGGCTCTGTCGGGCTCTGTCGGGCTCTGTCGGGCTCTACTGGGCTCTACTGGGCTCTGTCGGGCTCTGTCGGGCTCTGCCAGACTCTGTCGGGCTCTGTCGGGCTCTACTGGGCCCTGTCGGGCCCTGTCGGCCTCTGTCGGCCTCTGTCGGGCTCTACTGGGCTCTGTCGGGCTCTGTCGGGCCCTGTCGGGCTCTGTCGGGCTCTGTCGGGCCCTGTCGGGCTCTGTCGGGCTCTGTCGGGCCCTGTCGGGCCCTGTCGGGCTCTGTCGGGCTCTGTCGGGCTCTACTGGGCTCTACTGTTCCCTGTCGGGCCCTGTCGGGCTCTGTCGGGCTCTGTCGGGCTCTGTCGGGCCCTGTCGGGCTCTGTCGGGCTCTGTCGGGCTCTACTGGGCTCTCCTGGGCTCTGTCGGGCCCTGTCGGGCTCTGTCGGGCTCTGTCGGGCTCTGTCGGGCTCTACTGGGCTCTACTGGGCTCTGTCGGGCCCTGTCGGGCTCTGTCGCGCTCTGTCGGGCTCTGTCGGGCTCTACTGGGATCTGTCGGGCCCTGTCGGGCCCTGTCGGGCTCTGTCGGGCTCTGTCGGGCTCTACTGGGCTATACTGGGCTCTGTCGGGCTCTACTGGGCTCTGTCGGGCTCTGTCTGGCTCTGTCGGGCTCTACTAGGCTCTACTGGGCTCTACTGTTCCCTGTCGGGCCCTGTCGGGCTCTGTCGGGCTCTACTGGGCTCTGTTGGGCTCTGTCGGGTTCTGTCGGGCTCTGTCGGGCCCTGTCGGGCCCTGTCGGGCTCTGTCGGGCTCTACTGGTCTCTGTCGGGCTCTGTCGGGTTCTACTGGGCCCTGTCGGGCTCTGTCGGGCTCTGTCGGGCTCTGTCGGGCTCTACTGGGCTCTGTCGGGCCCTGTCGGGCTCTGTCTGGCTCTGTCGGGCTCTGTCGGGCTCTACTGGGCTCTGTCGGGCTCTGTCGGGTCCTGTCGGGCCCTGTCGGGCCCTGTCGGGCTCTGTCGGGCTCTGTCGGGCTCTACTGGGCTCTGTCGGGCTCTGTCGGGCTCTGTCGGGCTCTACTGGGCCCTGTCGGGCCCTGTCGGGCTCTGTCGGGCTCTACTGGGCTCTCTCGGGCTCTCTCGGGCCCTGTCGGGCCCTGTCGGGCCCTGTCGGGCTCTGTCGGGCTCTGTCGGGCTCTGTCGGGCCCTGTCGGGCTCTGTCGGGCTCTACTGGGCTCTACTGGGCTCTGTCGGGCTCTGTCGGGCCCTGTCGGGCCCTGTCGGGCTCTGTCGGGCTCTGTCGGGCTCTACTGGGCTAAACTGGGCTCTGTCCGGCCCTGTCGGGCCCTGTCGGGCCCTGTCGGGCTCTGTCGGGCTCTGTCGGGCCCTGTCGGGCTCTGTCGGGCTCTACTGGGCTCTGTCGGGCTCTGTCGGGCTCTGTCGGGCTCTACTGGGCTAAACTGGGCTCTGTCGGGCCCTGTCGGGCCCTGTCGGGCTCTGTCGGGCTCTGTCGGGCTCTGTCGGGCTCTGTCGGGCTCTACTGGGCTCTACTGGGCTCTGTCGGGCTCTGTCGGGCCCTGTCGGGCTCTGTCGGGCTCTGTCGGGCTCTACTGGGCTCTACTGGGCTCTGTCAGGCTCTGTCGGCCCCTGTCGGGCCCTGTCGGGCTCTGTCGGGCTCTGTCGGGCTCTGTCGGGCTCTACTGGGATCTGTCGGGCCCTGTCGGGCCCTGTCGGGCCCTGTCGGGCTCTGTCGGGCTCTGTCGGGCTCTGTCGGGCTCTACTGGGCTCTGTCGATCTCTGTCGGGCTCTGTCGGGCTCTACTGGGCCCTGTCGGGCCCTGTCGGGCCCTGTCGGGCTCTGTCGGGCTCTGTCGGGCTCTGTCGGGTTCTGTCGGGCTCTGTCGGGCTCTGTCGGGCTCTGTCGGGCTCTACTGGGCTCTGTCGGGCTCTGTCGGGCCCTGTCGGGCTCTGTCGGGCTCTGTCGGGTTCTGTCGGGCTCTACAGGGCCCTGTCGGGCTCTGTCGGGCTCTGTCGGGCCCTGTCGGGCCCTGTCGGGCTCTGTCGGGCTCTGTCGGGCCCTGTCGGGCTCTGTCGGGCTCTGTCGGGCTCTACTGGGCCCTGTCGGGCCCTGTCGGGCCCTGTCGGGCTCTGTCGGGCTCTACTGGGCCCTGTCGGGCCCTGTCGGGCCCTGTCGGGCTCTGTCGGGCCCTGTCGGGCTCTATCGGGCTCTACTGGGCTCTACTGGGCTCTGTCGGGCTCTGTCGGGCTCTGTCGGGCTCTACTGGGCTCTGTCGGACCCTGTCGGGCTCTGTCGGGCTCTGTCGGGCTCTGTCGGGCCCTGTCGGGCTCTGTCGGGCCCTGTCGGGCTCTGTCGGGCTCTGTCGGGCCCTGTCAGGCTCTCTCGGGCTCTGTCGGGCTCTGTCGGGCTCTGTCGGGCTCTACTGGGCCCTGTCGGGCTCTGTCGGGCTCTGTCGGGCTCTGTCGGGCTCTGTCGGGCCCTGTCGGGCTCTGTCGGGCTCTACTGGGCCCTGTCGGGCTCTGTCGGGCTCTGTCGGGCCCTGTCGGGCTCTGTCGGGCTCTGTCGGGCTCTGTCGGGCTCTACTGGGCCCTGTCGGGCTCTGTCGGGCTCTGTCGGGCCCTGTCGGGCTCTGTCGGGCTCTGTCGGGCTCTGTCGGGCTCTACTGGGCCCTGTCGGGTTCTGTCGGGCTCTGTCGGGCTCTGTCGGGCTCTACTGGGCCCTGTCGGGCCCTGTCGGGCTCTGTCGGGCTCTGTCGGGCTCTGTCGGGCCATGTCGGGCTCTGTCGGGCTCTGTCGGGCTCTGTCGGGCCCTGTCGGGCTCTGTCGGGCTCTACTGGGCCCTGTCGGGCCCTGTCGGGCCCTGTCGGGCTCTGTCGGGCTCTGTCGGGCTCTGTCGGGCCCTGTCGGTCTCTGTCGGGCTCTGTCGGGCTCTGTCGGGCTCTGACGGGTTCTGTCGGGCTCTGTCGGGCCCTGTCGGGCTCTACTGGGCCCTGTCGGGTCCTGTCGGGCCCTGTCGGGCTCTGTCGGGCTCTGTCGGGCCCTGTCGGGCTCTGTCGGGCTCTACTGGGGCCTGTCGGGCCCTGTCGGGCCCTGTCGGGCTCTGTCGGGCTCTGTCGGGCTCTACTGGGCTCTGTCGGGTTCTACTGGGCCCTGTCGGGCTCTGTCGGGCCCTGTCGGGCCCTGTCGGGCCCTGTCGGGCTCTGTCGGGCTCTGTCGGGCTCTACTGGGCCCTGTCGGGCCCTGTCGGGCTCTGTCGGGCTCTGTCGGGCCCTGTCGGGCTCTACTGGGCCCTGTCGGGCTCTGTCAGGCTCTGTCGGGCCCTGTCGGGCTCTGTCGGGCTCTGTCGGGCCCTGTCGGGCCCTGTCGGGCTCTGTCGGGCTCTGTCGGGCTCTGTCGGGCTCTACTGGGCTCTGTCGGGCTCTACTGGGCTCTACTGGGCCCTGTCGGGCTCTGTCGGGCTCTGTCGGGCTCTGTCGGGCTCTACTGGGCTCTGTCGGGCCCTGTCGGGCCCTGTCGGGCTCTGTCGGGCTGTGTCGGGCCCTGTCGGGCTCTGTCGGGCTCTGTCGGGCTCTGTCGGGCTCTGTCGGGCTCTACTGGGCTAAACTGGGCTCTGTCGGGCCCTGTCGGGCCCGGTCGGGCTCTGTCGGGCTCTGTCGGGCTCTGTCGGGCTCTACTGGGCTCTACTGGGCTCTGTCGGGCTCTGTCGGGCTCTGCCAGACTCTGTCGGGCTCTGTCGGGCTCTACTGGGCTCTGTCGGGCTCTGTCGGGCTCTGTCGGGCTCTACTGGGCTCTACTGGGCTAAACTGGGCTCTGTCGGGCCCTGTCGGGCCCTGTCGGGCTCTGTCGGGCTCTGTCGGGCTCTGTCGGGCTCTACTGAGCTCTACTGGGCTCTACTGGGCTCTGTCGGGCTCTGTCGGGCTCTACTGGGCTCTACTGGGCTCTGTCGGGCTCTGTCGGGCCCTATCGGGCCCTGTCGGGCTCTGTCGGGCTCTGTCGGGCTCTACTGGGCTCTACTGGGCTCTGTCAGGCTCTGTCGGCCCCTGTCGGGCCCTGTCGGGCTCTGTCGGGCTCTGTCGGGCTCTGTCGGGCTCTACTGGGATCTGTCAGGCCCTGTCGGGCTCTGTCGGGCCCTGTCGGGCTCTGTCGGGCTCTGTCGGGTTCTGTCGGGCTCTACAGGGCCCTGTCGGGCTCTGTCGGGCTCTGTCGGGCCCTGTCGGGCCCTGTCGGGCTCTGTCGGGCTCTGTCGGGCTCTGTCGGGCTCTACTGGGCTCTGTCGGGCCCTGTCGGGCCCTGTCGGGTTCTGTCGGGCTCTGTCGGGCTCTGTCGGGCTCTACTGGGCTCTACTGGGCTCTGTCGGGCTCTGTCGGGCTCTGTCGGGCCCTGTCGGGCTCTGTCGGGCTCTGTCGGGCTCTACTGGGCCCTGTCGGGCCCTGTCGGGCCCTGTCGGGCTCTGTCGGGCTCTACTGGGCCCTGTCGGGCCCTGTCGGGCCCTGTCGGGCTCTGTCGGGCCCTGTCGGGCTCTATCGGGCTCTACTGGGCTCT
The DNA here is from genome assembly GCF_036013445.1 of Caloenas nicobarica. NCBI lineage: Eukaryota > Metazoa > Chordata > Aves > Columbiformes > Columbidae > Caloenas > Caloenas nicobarica. Next base: position 343,021 of record NW_027017010.1, read on the forward strand.
ACTGGGCTCTGTCGGGCTCTGTCGGGCTCTGTCGGGCTCTACTGGGCTCTACTGGGCTCTGTCGGGCTCTGTTGGGCTCTACTGGGCTCTGTCGGGCTCTGTCGGGCCCTGTCGGGCCCTGTCGGGCCCTGTCGGGCTCTGTCGGGCTCTGTCGGGTTCTGTCGGGCTCTGTCGGGCTCTGTCGGGCTCTGTCGGGCTCTACTGGGCCCTGTTGGGCTCTGTCGGGCTCTGTCGGGCCCTGTCGGGCTCTGTCGGGCTCTGTCGGGCCCTGTCGGGCTCTGTCGGGCCCTGTCGGGCCCTGTCGGGCTCTGTCGGGCTCTGTCGGGCCCTGTCGGGCTCTCTCAGGCCCTGTCAGGCTCTGTCGGGCTCTGTCGGGCTCTACTGGGCCCTGTCGGGCCCTGTCGGGCTCTGTCGGGCTCTGTCGGGCTCTGTCGGGCTCTACTGGGCCCTGTCGGGCTCTGTCGGGCTCTGTCGGGCCCTCTCGGGCCCTGTCGGGCTCTGTCGGGCTCTGTCGGGGGCTGTCGGGACCTGTCGGGCTCTGTCGGGCTCTGTCGGGCTCTACTGGGCTCTGTCGGGCCCTGTCGGGCTCTGTCGGGCTCTGTCGGGCCCTGTCGGGCCCTGTCGGGCTCTGTCGGGCTCTACTGGGCTAAACTGGGCTCTGTCGGGCCCTGTCGGGCCCTGTCGGGCCCTGTCGGGCTCTGTCGGGCTCTGTCGGGCCCTGTCGGGCTCTGTCGGGCTGTACTGGGCTCTGTCGGGCTCTGTCGGGCTCTGTCGGGCTCTGTCGGGCTCTACTGGGCTAAACTGGGCCCTGTCGGGCCCTGTCGGGCCCTGTCGGGCTCTGTCGGGCTCTGTCGGGCTCTACTGGGCTCTACTGGGCTCTGTCGGGCCCTGTCGGGCCCTGTCGGGCCCTGTCGGGCTCTGTCGGGCTCTGTCGGGCTCTACTGGGCTCTACTGGGCTCTACTGGGCTCTGTCGGGCTCTGTCGGGCTCTACTGGGCTCTACTGGGCTCTGTCGGGCTCTGTCGGGCCCTGTCGGGCCCTGTCGGGCTCTGTCGGGCCCTGTCGGGCTCTATCGGGCTCTGTCGGGCTCTGTCGGGCTCTGTCGGGCCCTGTTGGGCTCTGTCGGGCTCTGTCGGGCTCTACTGGGCTCTACTGGGCTCTGTCGGGCTCTGTCGGGCTCTGTCGGGCTCTACTGGGCCCTGTCGGGGTCTGTCAGGCTCTGTCGGGCTCTGTCGGGCTCTACTGGGCTAAACTGGGCTCTGTCGGGCCCTGTCAGGCCCTGTCGGGCCCTGTCGGGCTCTGTCGGGCTCTGTCGGGCTCTACTGGGCTCTGTCGGGCTCTGTCGGGCTCTGTCGGGCTCTGTCGGGCTCTACTGGGCTAAACTGGGCTCTGTCGGGCCCTGTCGGGCCCTGTCGGGCTCTGTCGGGCTCTGTCGGGCTCTGTCGGGCTCTACTGGGCTCTGTCGGGCCCTGTCGGGCCCTGTCGGGCCCTGTCGGGCTCTGTCGGGCTCTGTCGGACTCTACTGGGCTCTGTCGGGCTCTGTCAGGCTCTGTCGGGCTCTACTGGGCCCTGTCGGGCCCTGTCGGGCCCTGTCGGGCTCTGTCGGGCTCTGTCGGGCTCTGTCGGGCTCTACTGGGCTAAACTGGGCTCTGTCGGGCCCTGTCAGGCCCTGTCGGGCCCTGTCGGGCTCTGTCGGGCTCTGTCGGGCTCTACTGGGCTCTGTCGGGCTCTGTCGGGCTCTGTCGGGCTCTGTCGGGCTCTACTGGTCTAAACTGGGCTCTGTCGGGCCCTGTCGGGCCCCTTCGGGCTCTGTCGGGCTCTGTCGGGCTCTGTCGGGCTCTGTCGGTCTCTACTGGGCTCTGTCGGGCTCTGTCGGGCTCTGTCGGGCTCTACTGGGCTAAACTGGGCTCTGTCGGGCCCTGTCGGGCCCGCTCGGGCTCTGTCGGGCTCTGTCGGGCTCTGTCGGGCTCTACTGGGCTCTACTGGGCTCTGTCGGGCTCTGTCGGGCTCTGTCGGGCTCTGTCGGGCTCTACTGGGCTAAACTGGGCTCTGTCGGGCCCTGTCGGGCCCTGTCGGGCCCTGTCGGGCCCTGTCGGGCTCTGTCGGGCTCTGTCGGGTTCTGTCGGGCTCTGTCGGGCTCTGTCGGGCTCTGTCGGGCTCTACTGGGCCCTGTTGGGCTCTGTCGGGCTCTGTCGGGCCCTGTCGGGCTCTGTCGGGCTCTGTCGGGCCCTGTCGGGCTCTGTCGGGCCCTGTCGGGCCCTGTCGGGCTCTGTCGGGCTCTGTCGGGCCCTGTCGGGCTCTCTCAGGCCCTGTCGGGCTCTGTCGGGCTCTGTCGGGCTCTACTGGGCCCTGTCGGGCCCTGTCGGGCTCTGTCGGGCTCTGTCGGGCTCTGTCGGGCTCTACTGGGCCCTGTCGGGCTCTGTCGGGCTCTGTCGGGCCCTCTCGGGCCCTGTCGGGCTCTGTCGGGCTCTGTCGGGGGCTGTCGGGCCCTGTCGGGCTCTGTCGGGCTCTGTCGGGCTCTACTGGGCTCTGTCGGGCCCTGTCGGGCTCTGTCGGGCTCTGTCGGGCCCTGTCGGGCCCTGTCGGGCTCTGTCGGGCTCTACTGGGCTAAACTGGGCTCTGTCGGGCCCTGTCGGGCCCTGTCGGGCCCTGTCGGGCTCTGTCGGGCTCTGTCGGGCCCTGTCGGGCTCTGTCGGGCTGTACTGGGCTCTGTCGGGCTCTGTCGGGCTCTGTCGGGCTCTGTCGGGCTCTACTGGGCTAAACTGGGCCCTGTCGGGCCCTGTCGGGCCCTGTCGGGCTCTGTCGGGCTCTGTCGGGCTCTACTGGGCTCTACTGGGCTCTGTCAGGCTCTGTCGGGCTCTGTCGGGCTCTGTCGGGCTCTACTGGGCTCTACTGGGCTCTGTCGGGCTCTGTCGGGCCCTGTCGGGCCCTGTCGGGCTCTGTCGGGCTCTGTCGGGCTCTACTGGGCTCTACTGGGCTCTACTGGGCTCTGTCGGGCTCTGTCGGGCTCTACTGGGCTCTACTGGGCTCTGTCGGGCTCTGTCGGGCCCTGTCGGGCCCTGTCGGGCTCTGTCGGGCCCTGTCGGGCTCTATCGGGCTCTGTCGGGCTCTGTCGGGCTCTGTCGGGCCCTGTTCGGCTCTGTCGGGCTCTGTCGGGCTCTACTGGGCTCTACTGGGCTCTGTCGGGCTCTGTCGGGCTCTGTCGGGCTCTACTGGGCCCTGTCGGGGTCTGTCAGGCTCTGTCGGGCTCTGTCGGGCTCTACTGGGCTAAACTGGGCTCTGTCGGGCCCTGTCAGGCCCTGTCGGGCCCTGTCGGGCTCTGTCGGGCTCTGTCGGGCTCTACTGGGCTCTGTCGGGCTCTGTCGGGCTCTGTCGGGCTCTACTGGGCTAAACTGGGCTATGTCGGGCCCTGTCGGGCCCTGTCGGGCTCTGTCGGGCTCTGTCGGGCTCTGTCGGGCTCTACTGGGCTCTGTCGGGCCCTGTCGGGCCCTGTCGGGCCCTGTCGGGCTCTGTCGGGCTCTGTCGGACTCTACTGGGCTCTGTCGGGCTCTGTCAGGCTCTGTCGGGCTCTACTGGGCCCTGTCGGGCCCTGTCGGGCCCTGTCGGGCTCTGTCGGGCTCTGTCGGGCTCTGTCGGGCTCTACTGGGCTAAACTGGGCTCTGTCGGGCCCTGTCAGGCCCTGTCGGGCCCTGTCGGGCTCTGTCGGGCTCTGTCGGGCTCTACTGGGCTCTGTCGGGCTCTGTCGGGCTCTGTCGGGCTCTGTCGGGCTCTACTGGGCTAAACTGGGCTCTGTCGGGCCCTGTCGGGCCCCTTCGGGCTCTGTCGGGCTCTGTCGGGCTCTGTCGGGCTCTGTCGGGCTCTACTGGGCTCTGTCGGGCTCTGTCGGGCTCTGTCGGGCTCTACTGGGCTAAACTGGGCTCTGTCGGGCCCTGTCGGGCCCGGTCGGGCTCTGTCGGGCTCTGTCGGGCTCTGTCGGGCTCTACTGGGCTCTACTGGGCTCTGTCGGGCTCTGTCGGGCTCTGCCAGACTCTGTCGGGCTCTGTCGGGCTCTACTGGGCCCTGTCGGGCCCTGTCGGCCTCTGTCGGCCTCTGTCGGGCTCTACTGGGCTCTGTCGGGCTCTGTCGGGCCCTGTCGGGCTCTGTCGGGCTCTGTCGGGCCCTGTCGGGCTCTGTCGGGCTCTGTCGGGCCCTGTCGGGCCCTGTCGGGCTCTGTCGGGCTCTGTCGGGCTCTACTGGGCTCTACTGTTCCCTGTCGGGCCCTGTCGGGCTCTGTCGGGCTCTGTCGGGCTCTGTCGGGCCCTGTCGGGCTCTGTCGGGCTCTGTCGGGCTCTACTGGGCTCTCCTGGGCTCTGTCGGGCCCTGTCGGGCTCTGTCGGGCTCTGTCGGGCTCTGTCGGGCTCTACTGGGCTCTACTGGGCTCTGTCGGGCCCTGTCGGGCTCTGTCGCGCTCTGTCGGGCTCTGTCGGGCTCTACTGGGATCTGTCGGGCCCTGTCGGGCCCTGTCGGGCTCTGTCGGGCTCTGTCGGGCTCTACTGGGCTATACTGGGCTCTGTCGGGCTCTACTGGGCTCTGTCGGGCTCTGTCTGGCTCTGTCGGGCTCTACTAGGCTCTACTGGGCTCTACTGTTCCCTGTCGGGCCCTGTCGGGCTCTGTCGGGCTCTACTGGGCTCTGTTGGGCTCTGTCGGGTTCTGTCGGGCTCTGTCGGGCCCTGTCGGGCCCTGTCGGGCTCTGTCGGGCTCTACTGGGCTCTGTCGGGCTCTGTCGGGTTCTACTGGGCCCTGTCGGGCTCTGTCGGGCTCTGTCGGGCTCTGTCGGGCTCTACTGGGCTCTGTCGGGCCCTGTCGGGCTCTGTCGGGCTCTGTCGGGCTCTGTCGGGCTCTACTGGGCTCTGTCGGGCTCTGTCGGGTCCTGTCGGGCCCTGTCGGGCCCTGTCGGGCTCTACTGGGCTCTCTCGGGCTCTCTCGGGCCCTGTCGGGCCCTGTTGGGCCCTGTCGGGCTCTGTCGGGCTCTGTCGGGCTCTGTCGGGCCCTGTCGGGCTCTGTCGGGCTCTACTGGGCTCTACTGGGCTCTGTCGGGCTCTGTCGGGCTCTGTCGGGCCCTGTCGGGCCCTGTCGGGCTCTGTCGGGCTCTGTCGGGCTCTACTGGGCTAAACTGGGCTCTGTCCGGCCCTGTCGGGCCCTGTCGGGCCCTGTCGGGCTCTGTCGGGCTCTGTCGGGCCCTGTCGGGCTCTGTCGGGCTCTACTGGGCTCTGTCGGGCTCTGTCGGGCTCTGTCGGGCTCTACTGGGCTAAACTGGGCTCTGTCGGGCCCTGTCGGGCTCTGTCGGGCTCTGTCGGGCTCTGTCGGGCTCTGTCGGGCTCTACTGGGCTCTACTGGGCTCTACTGGGCTCTGTCGGGCCCTGTCGGGCTCTGTCGGGCTCTGTCGGGCTCTACTGGGCTCTGTCGGGCTCTGTCGGGCTCTGTCGGGCTCTGTCGGGCCCTGTCGGGCTCTGTCGGGCTCTGTCGGGCTCTGTCGGGCTCTACTGGGCTCTGTCGGGCTCTGTCGGGCTCTGTCGGGCTCTACTGGGCCCTGTCGGGCCCTGTCGGGCCCTGTCGGGCTCTGTCGGGCTCTGTCGGGCTCTGTCGGGTTCTGTCGGGCTCTGTCGGGCTCTGTCGGGCTCTGTCGGGCTCTACTGGGCTCTGTCGGGCTCTGTCGGGCCCTGTCGGGCTCTGTCGGGCTCTGTCGGGTTCTGTCGGGCTCTACAGGGCCCTGTCGGGCTCTGTCGGGCTCTGTCGGGCCCTGTCGGGCCCTGTCGGGCTCTGTCGGGCTCTGTCGGGCCCTGTCGGGCTCTGTCGGGCTCTGTCGGGCTCTACTGGGCCCTGTCGGGCCCTGTCGGGCCCTGTCGGGCTCTGTCGGGCTCTACTGGGCCCTGTCGGGCCCTGTCGGGCCCTGTCGGGCTCTGTCGGGCCCTGTCGGGCTCTATCGGGCTCTACTGGGCTCTACTGGGCTCTGTCGGGCTCTGTCGGGCTCTGTCGGGCTCTACTGGGCCCTGTCGGGCCCTGTCGGGCTCTGTCGGGCTCTGTCGGGCTCTGTCGGGCCCTGTCGGGCTCTGTCGGGCCCTGTCGGGCTCTGTCGGGCTCTGTCGGGCCCTGTCAGGCTCTCTCGGGCTCTGTCGGGCTCTGTCGGGCTCTGTCGGGCTCTACTGGGCCCTGTCGGGCTCTGTCGGGCTCTGTCGGGCTCTGTCGGGCTCTGTCGGGCCCTGTCGGGCTCTGTCGGGCTCTACTGGGCCCTGTCGGGCTCTGTCGGGCTCTGTCGGGCCCTGTCGGGCTCTGTCGGGCTCTGTCGGGCTCTGTCGGGCCCTGTCGGGCTCTGTCGGGCTCTGTCGGGCTCTGTCGGGCTCTACTGGGCCCTGTCGGGTTCTGTCGGGCTCTGTCGGGCTCTGTCGGGCTCTACTGGGCCCTGTCGGGCCCTGTCGGGCTCTGTCGGGCTCTGTCGGGCTCTGTCGGGCCATGTCGGGCTCTGTCGGGCTCTGTCGGGCTCTGTCGGGCCCTGTCGGGCTCTGTCGGGCTCTACTGGGCCCTGTCGGGCCCTGTCGGGCCCTGTCGGGCTCTGTCGGGCTCTGTCGGGCTCTGTCGGGCCCTGTCGGTCTCTGTCGGGCTCTGTCGGGCTCTGTCGGGCTCTGACGGGTTCTGTCGGGCTCTGTCGGGCCCTGTCGGGCTCTACTGGGCCCTGTCGGGTCCTGTCGGGCCCTGTCGGGCTCTGTCGGGCTCTGTCGAGCCCTGTCGGGCTCTGCCGGGCTCTACTGGGGCCTGTCGGGCCCTGTCGGGCCCTGTCGGGCTCTGTCGGGCTCTGTCGGGCTCTACTGGGCTCTGTCGGGTTCTACTGGGCCCTGTCGGGCTCTGTCGGGCCCTGTCGGGCCCTGTCGGGCCCTGTCGGGCTCTGTCGGGCTCTGTCGGGCTCTACTGGGCCCTGTCGGGCCCTGTCGGGCTCTGTCGGGCTCTGTCGGGCCCTGTCGGGCTCTACTGGGCCCTGTCGGGCTCTGTCAGGCTCTGTCGGGCCCTGTCGGGCTCTGTCGGGCTCTGTCGGGCTCTGTCGGGCTCTGTCGGGCTCTACTGGGCTCTGTCGGGCTCTACTGGGCTCTACTGGGCCCTGTCGGGCTCTGTCGGGCTCTGTCGGGCTCTGTCGGGCTCTACTGGGCTCTGTCGGGCCCTGTCGGGCCCTGTCGGGCTCTGTCGGGCTGTGTCGGGCCCTGTCGGGCTCTGTCGGGCTCTGTCGGGCTCTGTCGGGCTCTACTGGGCCCTGTCGGGCTCTGTCGGGCTCTGTCGGGCTCTGTCGGGCTCTACTGGGCCCTGTCGGGCCCTGTCGGGCTCTGTCGGGCTCTGTCGGGCTCAACTGGTCTCTGTCGGGCTCTGTCGGGTTCTCTTGGGCTCTGTCGGGCTCTACTGGGCTCTACTGGGCTCTGTCGGGCTCTGTCGGGCTCTACTGGGCCCTGTCGGGCTCTGTCGGGCTCTGTCCGGCGCTGTCGGGCCCTGTCGGGCCCTGTCGGGCTCTGTCGGGCTCTGTCGGGTTCTGTCGGGCTGTGTCGGGCTCTGTCGGGCTCTGTCGGGCTCTACTGGGCCCTGTTGGGCTCTGTCGGGCTCTGTCGGGCCCTGTCGGGCTCTGTCGGGCTCTGTCGGGCCCTGTCGGGCTCTGTCGGGCCCTGTCGGGCCCTGTCGGGCTCTGTCGGGCACTGTCGGGCCCTGTCGGGCTCTCTCAGGCCCTGTCGGGCTCTGTCGGGCTCTGTCGGGCTCTACTGGGACCTGTCGGGCCCTGTCGGGCTCTGTCGGGCTCTGTCGGGCTCTGTCGGGCTCTACTGGGCCCTGTCGGGCTCTACTGGGCTCTACTGGGCCCTGTCGGGCTCTGTCGGGCTCTGTCGGGCTCTGTCGGGCTCTACTGGGCTCTGTCGGGCCCTGTCGGGCTCTGTCGGGCTGTGTCGGGCCCTGTCGGGCTCTGTCGGGCTCTGTCGGGCTCTGTCGGGCTCTACTGGGCCCTGTCGGGCTCTGTCGGGCTCTGTCGGGCTCTGTCGGGCTCTACTGGGCCCTGTCGGGCCCTGTCGGGCCCTGTCGGGCTCTGTCGGGCTCAACTGGTCTCTGTCGGGCTCTGTCGGGTTCTCTCGGGCTCTGTCGGGCTCTACTGGGCTCTACTGGGCTCTGTCGGGCTCTGTCGGGCTCTACTGGGCCCTGTCGGGCTCTGTCGGGCTCTGTCGGGCGCTGTCGGGCCCTGTCGGGCCCTGTCGGGCTCTGTCGGGCTCTGTCGGGTTCTGTCGGGCTGTGTCGGGCTCTCTCGGGCTCTGTCGGGCTCTACTGGGCCCTGTTGGGCTCTGTCGGGCTCTGTCGGGCCCTGTCGGGCTCTGTCGGGCTCTGTCGGGCCCTGTCGGGCTCTGTCGGGCCCTGTCGGGCCCTGTCGGGCTCTGTCGGGCACTGTCGGGCCCTGTCGGGCTCTCTCAGGCCCTGTCGGGCTCTGTCGGGCTCTGTCGGGCTCTACTGGGACCTGTCGGGCCCTGTCGGGCTCTGTCGGGCTCTGTCGGGCCCTGTCGGGCTCTGTCGGGCTCTGTCGGGCCCTGTCGGGCTCTGTCGGGCTCTACTGGGCTCTGTCGGGCTCTGTCGGGCTCTGTCGGGCTCTACTGGGCTAAACTGGGCCCTGTCGGGCCCTGTCGGGCCCTGTCGGGCTCTGTCGGGCTCTGTCGGGCTCTACTGGGCTCTACTGGGCTCTGTCAGGCTCTGTCGGGCTCTGTCGGGCTCTGTCGGGCTCTACTGGGCTCTGCTGGGCTCTGTCGGGCCCTGTCGGGCCCTGTCGGGCCCTGTCGGGCTCTGTCGGGCTCTGTCGGGCTCTACTGGGCTCTACTGGGCTCTACTGGGCTCTGTCGGGCTCTATCGGGCTCTACTGGGCTCTACTGGGCTCTGTCGGGCTCTGTCGGGCCCTGTCGGGCCCTGTCGGGCTCTGTCGGGCCCTGTCGGGCTCTGTCGGGCTCTGTCTGGCTCTGTCGGTCTCTGTCGGGCCCTGTTGGGCTCTGTCGGGCTCTGTCGGGCTCTACTGGGCTCTACTGGGCTCTGTCGGGCTCTGTCGGGCTCTGTCGGGCTCTACTGGGCCCTGTCGGGGTCTGTCAGGCTCTGTCGGGCTCTGTCGGGCTCTACTGGGCTAAACTGGGCTCTGTCGGGCCCTGTCAGGCCCTGTCGGGCCCTATCGGGCTCTGTCGGGCTCTGTCGGGCTCTACTGGGCTCTTTCGGGCTCTGTCGGGCTCTGTCGGGCTCTACTGGGCTAAACTGGGCTCTGTCGGGCCCTGTCGGGCCCCTTCGGGCTCTGTCGGGCTCTGTCGGGCTCTGTCGGGCTCTGGCGGGCTCTACTGGGCTCTGTCGGGCTCTGTCGGGCTCTGTCGGGCTCTACTGGGCTAAACTGGGCTCTGTCGGGCCCTGTCGGGCCCGGTCGGGCTCTGTCGGGCTCTGTCGGGCTCTGTCGGGCTCTACTGGGCTCTACTGGTCTCTGTCGGGCTCTGTCGGGCTCTGTCAGACTCTGTCGGGCTCTGTCGGGCTCTACTGGGCTCTGTCGGGCTCTGTCGGGCTCTGTCGGCCTCTGTCGGGCGCTACTGGGCTCTGTCGGGCTCTGTCGGGCCCTGTCGGGCTCTGTCGGGCTCTGTTGGGCCCTGTCGGGCTCTGTCGGGCTCTGTCGGGCTCTGTCGGGCCCTGTCGGGCCCTGTCGGGCTCTGTCGGGCTCTGTCGGGCTCTACTGGGCTCTACTGTTCCCTGTCGGGCCCTGTCGGGCTCTGTCGGGCTCTGTCGGGCTCTGTCGGGCCCTGTCGGGCTCTGTCGGGCTCTGTCGGGCTCTGTCGGGCTCTACTGGGCTCTACTGTTCCCTGTCGGGCCCTGTCGGGCCCTGTCGGGCCCTGTCGGTCCCTGTCGGGCTCTGTCGGGCTCTACTGGGCTCTACTGTTCCCTGTCGGGCCCTGTCGGGCCCTGTCGGGCTCTGTCGGGCTCTGTCGGGCCCTGTCGGGCTCTGTCGGGCTCTGTCGGGCTCTACTGGGCTATACTGGGCTCTGTCGGGCTCTACTGGGCTCTGTCGGGCTCTGTCTGGCTCTGTCGGGCTCCACTAGGCTCTTCTGGGCTCTACTGTTCCCTGTCGGGCCCTGTCGGGCCCTGTCGGGCTCTGTCGGGCTCTACTGGGCTCTGTCGGGCTCTACTGTTCCCTGTCGGGCTCTGTCGGGCCCTGTCGGGCTCTGTCGGGCTCTGTCGGGCTCTACTGGGATCTGTCGGGTTCTGTCGGGCTCTGTCGGGCTCTGTCGGGCTCTGTCGGGTTCTACTGGGCTCTGTCGGGCTCTGTCGGGCCCTGTCGGGCTCTGTCGGGCTCTGTCGGGTTCTGTCGGGCTCTACAGGGCCCTGTCGGGCTCTGTCGGGCCCTGTCGGGCCCTGTCGGGCTCTGTCGGGCTCTGTCGGGCTCTACTGGGCTCTGTCGGGCCCTGTCGGGCCCTGTCGGGTTCTGTCGGGCTCTGTCGGGCTCTGTCGGGCTCTGTCGGGCTCTACTGGGCTCTACTGGGCTCTGTCGGGCTCTGTCGGGCTCTGTCGGGCCCTGTCGGGCTCTGTCGGGCTCTGTCGGGCTCTGTCGGGCTCTACTGGGCCCTGTCGGGCCCTGTCGGGCCCTGTCGGGCTCTGTCGGGCTCTTCTGGGCCCTGTCGGGCCCTGTCGGGCCCTGTCGGGCTCTGTCGGGCCCTGTCGGGCTCTATCGGGCTCTACTGGGCTCTACTGGGCTCTGTCGGGCTCTGTCGGGCTCTGTCGGGCTCTACTGGGCCCTGTCGGGCCCTGTCGGGCTCTGTCGTGCTCTGTCGGGCCCTGTTGGGCTCTGTCGGGCTCTGTCGGGCCCTGTCGGGCCCTGTCGGGCTCTGTCGGGCCCTGTCGGGCCCTGTCGGGCTCTGTCGGGCTCTGTCGGGCCCTGTCGGGCTCTGTCGGGCTCTGTCGGCCTCTGTCGGGCTCTACTGGGCTCTACTGGGCTCTGTCGGGCTCTGTTGGGCTCTGTCGGGCCCTGTCGGGCTCTGTCGGGCTCTGTCGGGCTCTGTCGGGCTCTGTCGGGCTCTACTGGGCTCTGTCGGGCTCTGTCGGGCCCTGTCGGGCTCTGTCGGGCTCTGTCGGGCCCTGTCGGGCTCTGTCGGGCTCTGTCGGGCTCTGTTGGGCTCTGTCGGGCTCTACTGGGCCCTGTCGGGCTCTTTCGGGCTCTGTCGGGCTCTGTCGGGCTCTGTCGGGCCCTGTCGGGCTCTGTCGGGCTCTGTCGGGCTCTGTCGGGCTCTACTGGGCTCTGTCGGGCTCTGTCGGGCTCTACTGGGCCCTGTCGGGCTCTTTCGGGCTCTGTCGGGCTCTGTCGGGCTCTGTCGGGCTCTGTCGGGCTCTACTGGGCCCTGTCGGGCTCTACTGGGCTAAACTGGGCTCTGTCCGGCCCTGTCGGGCCCTGTCGGGCCCTGTCAGGCTCTGTCGGGCTCTGTCGGGCCCTGTCGGGCTCTGTCGGGCTCTACTGGGCTCTGTCGGGCTCTGTCGGGCTCTGTCGGGCTCTACTGGGCTAAACTGGGCTCTGTCGGGCTCTCTCGGGCCCTGTCGGGCTCTGTCTGGCTCTGTCGGGCTCTACTAGGCTCTACTGGGCTCTACTGTTCCCTGTCGGGCCCTGTCGGGCTCTGTCGGGCTCTGTCGGCCTCTGTCGGGCTCTGTCGGGCCCTGTCGGGCTCTGTCGGGCTCTACTGGGCTCTACTGGGCTCTGTCGGGCTCTCTCGGGCCCTGTCGGGCTGATAGGGGCCTGATAGGGCCTGATAGAGCCCGACAGAGCCCGACAGAGCCCGACAGGGCCCGACAGGGCCTGATAGAGCCCGACAGAGCCCGACAGGGCCCGACAGGGCCCGACAGGGCCCAGTAGAGCCCGACAGAGGCCGACAGAGCCCGACAGGGCCCGACAGAGCCCGACAGAGCCCAGTAGAGCCCGACAGAGCCCGACAGAGCCCGACAGAACCCGACAGAGCCCGACAGAGCCCAGTAGAGCCCGACAGAGCCCGACAGGGCCCGACAGAGCCCATTTTAGCCCAGTAGAGCCCGACGGAGCCCGACAGAGCCCGACAGAGCCCGACAGGGCCCGACAGGGCCCAGTAGAGCCCGACAGAGCCCGACAGAGCCCGACAGAGCCCGACAGGGCCCGACAGGGCCCGACAGGGCCCAGTAGAGCCCGACAGAGCCCGACAGAGCCCGACAGAGCCCGACGGAGCCCAGTAGAGCCCGACAGAGCCCGACAGAGCCCGACAGGGCCCGACAGGGCCCGACAGGGCCCGACAGAGCCCAGTAGAGCCCGACAGAGCCCGACAGAGCCCGACAGAGCCCGACAGGACCCGACAGAGCCCAGTAGAGCCCGACAGAGCCCGACAGAGCCCGACAGAGCCCGACAGAGCCCAGTAGAGCCCGACAGAGCCCGACAGAGCCCGACAGAACCCGACAGAGCCCGACAGAGCCCAGTAGAGCCCGACAGAGCCCGACAGGGCCCGACAGAACCCGACAGAGCCCGACAGAGCCCAGTAGAGCCCGACAGAGCCCGACAGAGCCCGACAGGGCCCGACAGGGCCCGACAGAGCCCAGTAGAGCCCGACAGAGCCCGACAGAGCCCGACAGAGCCCGACAGGGCCCAGTAGAGCCCGACAGAACCCGAAAGAGCCCGACAGAGCCCGACAGGGCCCGACAGAGCCCGACAGAGCCCAGTAGCGCCCGACAGAGCCCGACAGAGCCCGACAGAGCCCGACAGAGCCCGACAGAACCCGACAGAGCCCAGTAGAGCCCGACAGAGCCCGACAGAGCCCGACAGAGCCCGACAGGGCCCGACAGGGCCCGACAGGGCCCAGTAGAGCCCGACAGAGCCCGACAGAGCCCGACAGAGCCCAGTAGCGCCCGATAGAGCCCGACAGAGCCCGACAGAGCCTGACAGGGCCCGACAGGGCCCGACAGGGCCCGACAGAGCCCAGTAGAGCCCGACAGAGCCCGACAGAGCCCGACAGAGCCCGACAGGGCCCGACAGAGCCCGACAGAGCCCGACAGGGCCTGACAGGGCCCAACAGAGCCCAGTAGAGCCCAGTAGAGCCCGACAGAGCCCGACAGAGCCCGACAGAGCCCAGTAGAGCGCAGTAGAGCCCGACAGAGCCTACACAGAGCCCGACAGAGCCCGACAGGGCCCGACAGGGCCCGACAGAGCCCAGTTTAGCCCAGTAGAGCCCGACAGAGCCCGACAGAGCCCAGTAGAGCCCGACAGAGCCCGACAGGGCCCGACAGAGCCCGACAGGGCCCGACAGGGCCCGACAGGGCCCGACAGAGCCCAGTTTAGCCCAGTAGAGCCCGACAGAGCCCGACAGAGCCCGACAGAGCCCAGTAGAGCCCGACAGGGCCCAGTAGAGCCCGACAGGGCCCGACAGAGCCCAGTAGAGCCCGACAGGGCCCGACAGGGCCCGACAGGGCCCGACAGAGCCCGACAGAACCCGACAGAGCCCGACAGAGCCCAGTAGAGCCCGACAGAGCCCGACAGAGCCCGACAGGGCCCGACAGGGCCCGACAGAGCCCAGTAGAGCCCGACAGAGCCCGACAGAGCCCGACAGAGCCCGAGAGGGCCCGACAGGGCCCGACAGAGCCCGACAGAGCCCGACAGGGCCCAGTAGAGCCCGACAGAACCCGACGGAGCCCGACAGAGCCCGACAGGGCCCGACAGAGCCCGACAGAGCCCAGTAGCGCCCGACAGAGCCCGACAGAGCCCGACAGAGCCCGACAGAGCCCGACAGAACCCGACAGAGCCCAGTAGAGCCCGACAGAGCCCGACAGGGCCCGACAGAGCCCGACAGAGCCCGACAGAGCCCAGTAGAGCCCGATAGAGCCCGACAGAGCCCGACAGAGCCTGTCAGGGCCCGAGAGGGCCCGACAGGGCCCGACAGAGCCCAGTAGAGCCCGACAGAGCCCGACAGGGCCCGACAGAGCCCGACAGAGCCCGACAGGGCCCGACAGGGCCCGACAGGGCCCGACAGAGCCCAGTTTAGCCCAGAAGAGCCCGACAGAGCCCGACAGAGCCCGACAGAGCCCGACAGGGCCCGACAGGGCCCGACAGAGCCCAGTAGAGCCCGACAGAGCCCGACAGAGCCCGACAGAGCCCGACAGGGCCCGACAGGGCCCGACAGGGCCCAGTAGAGTCCGACAGAGCCCGACAGAGCCCGACAGAGCCCGACAGGGCCCAGTAGAGCCCGATAGAGCCCGACAGAGCCCGACAGAGCCTGACAGGGCCCGACAGGGCCCGACAGGGCCCGACAGAGCCCAGTAGAGCCCGACAGAGCCCGACAGAGCCCGACAGAGCCCGACAGGGCCCGACAGGGCCCGACAGGGCCCGACAGAGCCCAGTAGAGCCCAGTAGAGCCCGACAGAGCCCGACAGAGCCCGACAGGGCCCGACAGAGCCAGACAGAGCCCGACAGAGCCCGACAGGGCCCGACAGGGCCCCACAGAGCCCAATAGAGCCCAGTAGAGCCCGACAGAGCCCGACAGAGCCCGACAGAGCCCAGTAGAGCCCAGTAGAGCCCGACATAGCCTACACAGAGCCCGACAGAGCCCGACAGGGCCCGACAGGGCCCGACAGAGCCCAGTTTAGCCCAGTAGAGCCCGACAGAGCCCGACAGAGCCCGACAGAGCCCGACAGAACCCAGTAGAGCCCGACAGAGCCCGACAGGGCCCGACAGAGCCCGACAGAGCCCGACAGGGCCCGACAGGGCCCGACAGGGCCCGACAGAGCCCAGTTTAGCCCAGTAGAGCCCGACAGAGCCCGACAGAGCCCGACAGAGCCCGACAGGGCCCGACCGGGCCCGACAGAGCCCGACAGAACCCAGTAGAGCCCAGTAGAGCCCGACAGAGCCCGACAGGGCCCGACAGAGCCCGACAGAGCCCGACAGAGCCCGACAGGGTCCGACAGGGCCCGAGAGAGCCCGACAGAGGCCAGTGGAGCCCAGTAGAGCCCGACAGAGTCCGACAGGGCCCGACAGAGCCCGACAGAGGCCGACAGAGCCCGACAGAGCCCGACAGGGCCCGACAGGGAACAGTAGAGCCCAGTAGAGCCTAGTAGAGCCCGACAGAGCCAGACAGAGCCGGACAGAGCCCGACAGAGCCCGACAGAGCCCAGTATAGCCCAATAGAGCCCGACAGAGCCCGACAGAGCCCGACAGGGCCCGAGAGAGCCCGACAGGGCCCGACAGAGCCCGACAGAGCCCGACAGGGCCCGACAGGGCCCAGTAGAGCCCGACAGAGCCCGACAGAGCCCGACAGGGCCCGACAGGGCCCGACAGGGCCCGACAGAGCCCGACAGGGAACAGTAGAGCCCAGTAGAGCCCGACAGAGCCCGACAGAGCCCGACAGAGCCCGATAGAGCCCGACAGGGCCCGACAGGGCCCGACAGAGCCCAGTAGAGCCCAGTAGAGCCCGACAGAGCCCGACAGAGCCCGACAGGGCCCGACAGAGCCCGACAGAGCCAGACAGAGCCCGACAGGGCCCGACAGAGCCCGATAGAGCCCGACAGGGCCCGACAGGGCCCGACAGAGCCCAGTAGAGCCCAGTAGAGCCCGACAGAGCCCGACAGAGCCCGACAGGGCCCGACAGAGCCCGACAGAGCCCGACAGAGCCCGACAGGGCCCGACAGAGCCCGACAGAGCCCGACAGAGCCCGACAGGGCCCGACAGAGCCCGACAGAGCCCGACAGAGCCCGACAGGGCCCGACAGGGCCCGACAGAGCCCGACAGAGCCCGACAGGGCCCGACAGAGCCCGACAGAGCCTGACAGAGCCCGACAGGGCCCGACAGAGCCCAGTAGAGCCCAGTAGAGCCCAGTAGAGCCCCACAGAGCCCGACAGATCCCGACAGGGCCCGACAGAGCCCGACAGAGCCCGACAGAGCCCAGTAGAGCCCGACAGAGCCCGACAGAGCCCGACAGAGCCCAGTAGAGCCCAGTAGAGCCCGACAGAGCCCGACAGAGCCCAACAGGGCCCGACAGGGCCCGACAGAGCCCAGTTTAGCCCAGTAGAGCCCGACAGAGCCCGATAGAGCCCGACGGGGCCCGACAGGGCCCGACAGAGCCCAGTTTAGCCCAGTAGAGCCCGACAGAGCCCGACAGAGCCCGACAGAGCCTGACAGAGCCCAGTAGAGCCCGACAGAGCCCGACAGAGCCCGACAGGGCCCGAGAGAGCCCGACAGAGCCCGACAGAGCCCGACAGGGCCCGACAGGGCCCGAGAGAGCCCGACAGAGCCCAGTAGAGCCCAGTAGAGCCCGACAGAGCCCGACAGGGCCCGACAGAGCCCGACAGAGGCCGACAGAGCCCGACAGAGCCCGACAGGGCCCGACAGGGAACAGTAGAGCCCAGTAGAGCCTAGTAGAGCCCGACAGAGCCAGACAGAGCCCGACAGGGCCCGAGAGAGCCCGACAGGGCCCGACAGAGCCCGACAGAGCCCGACAGGGCCCGACAGAGCCTGACAGAGCCCGACAGGGCCCGACAGGGCCCAGTAGAGCCCGACAGAGCCCGACAGAGCCCGACAGGGCCCGACAGGGCCCGACAGGGCCCGACAGAGCCCGACAGGGAACAGTAGAGCCCAGTAGAGCCCGACAGAGCCCGACAGAGCCCGACAGGGCCCGACAGGGCCCGACAGAGCCCAGTAGAGCCCAGTAGAGCCCGACAGAGCCCGACAGAGCCCGACAGGGCCCGACAGGGCCCGACAGAGCCCGACAGAGCCCGACAGGGCCCGACAGGGCCCAGTAGAGCCCGACAGAGCCCGACAGAGCCCGACAGGGCCCGACAGGGCCCGACAGGGCCCGACAGAGCCCGACAGGGAACAGTAGAGCCCAGTAGAGCCCGACAGAGCCCGACAGAGCCCGACAGAGCCCGACAGGGCCCGACAGGGCCCGACAGAGTCCAGTAGAGCCCAGTAGAGCCCGACAGAGCCCGACAGAGCCCGACAGGGCCCGACAGAGCCCGACAGAGCCCGACAGAGACCGACAGGGCCCGACAGGGCCCGACAGGGCCCGACAGAGCCCGACAGGGCGCCACAGAGCCCGACAGAGCCTGACAGAGCCCGACAGGGCCCGACAGAGCCCAGTAGAGCCCAGTAGAGCCCAGTAGAGCCCGACAGAGCCCGACAGAGCCCGACAGGGCCCGACAGAGCCCGACAGAGCCCAGTAGAGCCCGACAGAGCCCGACAGAGCCCGACAGAGCCCAGTAGAGCCCAGTAGAGCCCGACAGAGCCCGACAGAGCCCGACAGAGCCCGACAGGGCCCGACAGAGCCCGACAGAGCCCGACAGGGCCCAGTAGAGCCCGACAGAGCCCGACAGAGCCCGACAGGGCCCGACAGAGCCCAGTTTAGCCCAGTAGAGTCCGACAGAGCCCGACAGAGCCCGACGGGGCCCGACAGGGCCCGACAGAGCCCAGTTTAGCCCAGTAGAGCCCGACAGAGCCCGACAGAGCCCGACAGAGCCTGACAGAGCCCAGTAGAGCCCGACAGAGCCCGACAGAGCCCGACAGGTCCCGAAAGGGCCCGACAGGGCCCGACAGTGCCCAGTTTAGCCCAGTAGAGCCCGACAGAGCCCGACAGAGCCCGACAGAGCCCGACAGGGCCCGACAGGGCCCAGTAGAGCCCGACAGAGCCCGACAGAGCGCAGTAGAGCCCGACAGAGCGCAGTAGAGCCCGACAGAGCCCGACAGAGCCCGACAGGGCCCGACAGGGCCCGACAGGGCCCGACAGAGCCCGACAGAGCCCAGTAGAGCCCGACAGAGCCCGACAGAGCCCGACAGGGCCCGACAGGGCCCGACAGAGTCCGACAGAGCCTGACAGAGCCCGACAGGGCCCAGCAGAGCCCGACAGAGCCCGACAGGGCCCGACAGGGCCCAGTAGAGCCCGACAGAGCCCGACAGAGCCCGACAGGGCCCGACAGGGCCCGACAGGGCCCGACAGAGCCCGACAGGGCCCGACAGAGCCCAGTTTAGCCCAGTAGAGCCCGACAGAGCCCGACAGAGCCCGACAGAGCCCGACAGAGCCCAGTAGAGCCCGACAGGGCCCAGTAGAGCCCGACAGAGCCCGACAGAGCCCGACAGAGCCCAGTAGAGCCCGACAGAGCCCGACAGAGCCCGACAGGGCCCGACAGGGCCCGACAGGGCCCAGTAGAGCCCGACAGAGCCCGACAGTGCCCGACAGAGCCCGACAGGGCCCGACAGAGCCCAGTAGAGCCCGACAGAGCCCGACAGAGCCCGACAGAGCCCGACAGAGCCCGACAGGGCCCAGTAGAACCCGACAGAGCCCGACAGAGCCCGACAGGGCCCAGTAGAGCCCGACAGAACGCGACAGAGCCCGACAGAGCCCAGTAGAGCCCGACAGAGCCCGACAGAGCCCGACAGAGCCCGACAGAGCCCGAGAGGGCCCGACAGGGCCCGACAGAGCCCGACAGAGCCCGACAGGGCCCAGTAGAGCCCGACAGAACCCGACAGAGCCCGACAGAGCCCGACAGGGCCCGACAGAGCCCGACAGAGCCCAGTAGCGCCCGACAGAGCCCGACAGAGCCCGACAGAGCCCGACAGAGCCCGGCAGAACCCGACAGAGCCCAGTAGAGCCCGACAGAGCCCGACAGAGCCCGACAGAGCCCGACAGGGCCCGACAGGGCCCGACAGGGCCCAGTAGAGTCCGACAGAGCCCAACAGAGCCCGACAGAGCCCGACAGAGCCCGACAGGGCCCAGTAGAGCCCGATAGAGCCCGACAGAGCCCGACAGAGCCTGACAGGGCCCGACAGGGCCCGACAGGGCCCGACAGAGCCCAGTAGAGCCCGACAGAGCCCGACAGAGCCCGACAGAGCCCGACAGGGCCCGACAGGGCCCGACAGGGCCCAGTAGAGCCCAGTAGAGCCCGACAGAGCCCGACAGAGCCCGACAGGGCCCGACAGAGCCCGACAGAGCCCGACAGAGCCCGACAGGGCCCGACAGGGCCCGACAGAGCCAAATAGAGCCCAGTAGAGCCCGACAGAGCCCGACAGAGCCCGACAGAGCCCAGTAGAGCCCAGTAGAGCCCGACAGAGCCTACACAGAGCCCGACAGAGCCCGACAGGGCCCGACAGGGCCCGACAGAGACCAGTTTAGCCCAGTAGAGCCCGACAGAGCCCGACAGAGCCCGACAGAGCCCGACAGAGCCCAGTAGAGCCCGACAGAGCCCGACAGGGCCCGACAGAGCCCGACAGAGCCCGACAGGGCCCGACAGGGCCCGACAGGGCCCGACAGAGCCCAGTTTAGCCCAGTAGAGCCCGACAGAGTCCGACAGAGCCCGACAGAGCCCGACAGGGCCCGACAGGGACCGACAGAGCCCGACAGAACCCAGTAGAGCCCAGTAGAGCCCGACAGAGCCCGACAGGGCCCGACAGAGCCCGACAGAGCCCGACAGAGCCCGACAGGGTCCGACAGGGCCCGAGAGAGCCCGACAGAGCCCAGTAGAGCCCAGTAGAGCCCGACAGAGCCCGACAGGGCCCGACAGAGCCCGACAGAGGCCGACAGAGCCCGACAGAGCCCGACAGGGCCCGACAGGGAACAGTAGAGCCCAGTAGAGCCTAGTAGAGCCCGACAGAGCCAGACAGAGCCCGACAGAGCCCGACAGAGCCCGACAGAGCCCTGTATAGCTCAGTAGAGCCCGACAGAGCCCGACAGAGCCCGACAGGGCCCGAGAGAGCCCGACAGGGCCCGACAGAGCCCGACAGAGCCCGACAGGGCCCGACAGAGCCCGACAGAGCCCGACAGAGCCCGACAGGGCCCGACAGAGCCCGACAGAGCCCAGTAGCGCCCGACAGAGCCCGACAGAGCCCGACAGAGCCCGACAGAGCCCGACAGAACCCGACAGAGCCCAGTAGAGCCCGACAGAGCCCGACAGAGCCCGACAGAGCCCGACAGGGCCCGACAGGGCCCGACAGGGCCCAGTAGAGTCCGACAGAGCCCGACAGAGCCCGACAGAGCCCGACAGAGCCCGACAGGGCCCAGTAGAGCCCGAAAGAGCCCGACAGAGCCCGACAGAGCCTGACAGGGCCCGACAGAGCCCGACAGAGCCTGACAGGGCCCGACAGGGCCCGACAGGGCCCGACAGAGCCCAGTAGAGCCCGACAGAGCCCGACAGAGCCCGACAGAGCCCGACAGGGCCCGACAGGGCCCGACAGGGCCCGACAGAGCCCAGTAGAGCCCAGTAGAGCCCGACAGAGCCCGACAGAGCCCGACAGGGCCCGACAGAGCCCGACAGAGCCCGACAGAGCCCGACAGGGCCCGACAGGGCCCGACAGAGCCCAATAGAGCCCAGTAGAGCCCGACAGAGCCCGACAGAGCCCGACAGAGCCCAGTAGAGCCCAGTAGAGCCCGACATAGCCTACACAGAGCCCGACAGAGCCCGACAGGGCCCGACAGGGCCCGACAGAGCCCAGTTTAGCCCAGTAGAGCCCGACAGAGCCCGACAGAGCCCGACAGAGCCCGACAGAACCCAGTAGAGCCCGACAGAGCCCGACAGGGCCCGACAGAGCCCGACAGAGCCCGACAGAGCCCGACAGGGCCCGACAGGGCCCGACAGAGCCCAGTTTAGCCCAGTAGAGCCCGACAGAGCCCGACAGAGCCCGACAGAGCCCGACAGGGCCCGACAGGGCCCGACAGAGCCCGACAGAACCCAGTAGAGCCCAGTAGAGCCCGACAGAGCCCGACAGGGCCCGACAGAGCCCGACAGAGCCCGACAGAGCCCGACAGGGTCCGACAGGGCCCGAGAGAGCCCGACAGAGCCCAGTAGAGCCCAGTAGAGCCCGACAGAGCCCGACAGGGCCCGACAGAGCCCGACAGAGGCCGACAGAGCCCGACAGAGCCCGACAGGGCCCGACAGGGAACAGTAGAGCCCAGTAGAGCCTAGTAGAGCCCGACAGAGCCAGACTGAGCCCGACAGAGCCCGACAGAGCCCGACAGAGCCCAGTATAGCCCAGTAGAGCCCGACAGAGCCCGACAGAGCCCGACAGGGCCCGAGAGAGCCCGACAGGGCCCGACAGAGCCCGACAGGGCCCGACAGAGCCCGACAGAGCCCGACAGAGCCCAGTAGAGCCCGACAGAGCCCGACAGAGCCCGACAGAGCCCAGTAGAGCCCAGTAGAGCCCGACAGAGCCCGACAGAGCCCGACAGGGCCCGACAGGGCCCGACAGGGCCCGACAGAGCCCAGTTTAGCCCAGTAGAGTCCGACAGAGCCCGACAGAGCCCGACGGGGCCCGACAGGGCCCGACAGAGCCCAGTTTAGCCCAGTAGAGCCCGACAGAGCCCGACAGAGCCCGACAGAGCCTGACAGAGCCCAGTAGAGCCCGACAGAGCCCGACAGAGCCCGACAGGTCCCGACAGGGCCCGACAGGGCCCGACAGGGCCCAGTTTAGCCCAGTAGAGCCCGACAGAGCCCGACAGAGCCCGACAGAGCCCGACAGGGCCCGACAGGGCCCAGTAGAGCCCGACAGAGCCCGACAGGGCCCGACAGAGCCCGACAGAGCCCGACAGAGCCCGACAGGGCCCGACAGAGCCCGACAGAGCCTGACAGAGCCCGACAGGGCCCGACAGAGCCCAGTAGAGCCCAGTAGAGCCCAGTAGAGCCCGACAGAGCCCGACAGAGCCCGACAGAGCCCGACAGAGCCCAGTAGAGCCCAGTAGAGCCCGACAGAGCCCGACAGGGCCCGAGAGAGCCCGACAGAGGCCAACAGAGCCCGACAGAGCCTGACAGGGCCCGACAGGGAACAGTAGAGCCCAGTAGATCCTAGTAGAGCCCGACAGAGCCAGACAGAGCCCGACAGGGCCCGAGAGAGCCCGACAGGGCCCGACAGAGCCCGACAGAGCCCGACAGGTCCCGACAGAGCCTGACAGAGCCCGACAGGGCCCGACAGGGCCCAGTAGAGCCCGACAGAGCCCGACAGAGCCCGACAGGGCCCGACAGGGCCCGACAGGGCCCGACAGAGCCCGACAGGGAACAGTAGAGCCCAGTAGAGCCCGACAGAGCCCGACAGAGCCCGACAGGGCCCGACAGGGCCCGACAGAGCCCAGTAGAGCCCAGTAGAGCCCGACAGAGCCCGACAGAGCCCGACAGGGCCCGACAGAGCCCGACAGAGCCCGACAGGGCCCGACAGGGCCCAGTAGAGCCCGACAGAGCCCGACAGAGCCCGAAAGGGCCCGACAGGGCCCGACAGGGCCCGACAGAGCCCGACAGGGAACAGTAGAGCCAGTAGAGCCCGACAGAGCCCGACAGAGCCCGACAGAGCCCGACAGGGCCCGACAGGGCCCGACAGAGCCCAGTAGAGCCCAGTAGAGCCCGACAGAGCCCGACAGAGCCCGACAGGGCCCGACAGGGCCCGACAGAGCCCGACAGAGCCCGACAGGGCCCGACAGGGCCCAGTAGAGCCCGACAGAGCCCGACAGAGCCCGACAGGGCCCGAGAGAGACCGACAGGGCCCGACAGAGCCCGACAGAGCCCGACAGGGCCCGACAGAGCCCGACAGAGCCCGACAGGGCCCGACAGGGCCCAGTAGAGCCCGACAGAGCCCGACAGAGCCCGACAGGGCCCGACAGAGCCCGATAGAGCCCGACAGGGCCCGACAGGGCCCGACAGAGCCCAGTAGAGCCCAGTAGAGCCCGACAGAGCCCGACAGAGCCCGACAGGGCCCGACAGAGCCCGACAGAGCCAGACAGAGCCCGACAGGGCCCGACAGGGAACAGTAGAGCCCAGCAGAGCCCGACAGAGCCCGACAGAGCCCGACAGAGCCCGACAGGGCCCGACAGAGCCCGACAGAGCCCGACAGGGCCCGACAGAGCCCGACAGAGCCTGACAGAGCCCGACAGGGCCCGACAGAGCCCAGTAGAGCCCAGTAGAGCCCAGTAGAGCCCGACAGAGCCCGACAGAGCCCGACAGGGCCCGACAGAGCCCGACAGAGCCCGACAGAGCCCAGTAGAGCCCGACAGAGCCCGACAGAGCCCGACAGAGCCCGACAGAGCCCAGTAGAGCCCAGTAGAGCCCGACAGAGCCCGACAGAGCCCGACAGAGCCCGACAGGGCCCGACAGGCCCCGACAGGGCCCGACAGAGCCCAGTTTAGCCCAGTAGAGCCCGACAGAGCCCGACAGAGCCCGACAGAGCCCGACAGGGCCCGACAGGGCCCGACAGAGCCAAATAGAGCCCAGTAGAGCCCGACAGAGCCCGACAGAGCCCGACAGAGCCCAGTAGAGCCCAGTAGAGCCCGACAGAGCCTACACAGAGCCCGACAGAGCCCGACAGGGCCCGACAGGGCCCGACAGAGACCAGTTTAGCCCAGTAGAGCCCGACAGAGCCCGACAGAGCCCGACAGAGCCCGACAGAGCCCAGTAGAGCCCGACAGAGCCCGACAGGGCCCGACAGAGCCCGACAGAGCCCGACAGGGCCCGACAGAGCCCAGTTTAGCCCAGTAGAGCCCGACAGAGTCCGACAGAGCCCGACAGAGCCCGACAGGGCCCGACAGGGACCGACAGAGCCCGACAGAACCCAGTAGAGCCCAGTAGAGCCCGACAGAGCCCGACAGGGCCCGACAGAGCCCGACAGAGCCCGACAGAGCCCGACAGGGTCCGACAGGGCCCGAGAGAGCCCGACAGAGCCCAGTAGAGCCCAGTAGAGCCCGACAGAGCCCGACAGGGCCCGACAGAGCCCGACAGAGGCCGACAGAGCCCGACAGAGCCCGACAGGGCCCGACAGGGAACAGTAGAGCCCAGTAGAGCCTAGTAGAGCCCGACAGAGCCAGACAGAGCCCGACAGAGCCCGACAGAGCCCGACAGAGCCCTGTATAGCTCAGTAGAGCCCGACAGAGCCCGACAGAGCCCGACAGGGCCCGAGAGAGCCCGACAGGGCCCGACAGAGCCCGACAGAGCCCGACAGGGCCCGACAGAGCCCGACAGAGCCCGACAGAGCCCGACAGGGCCCGACAGAGCCCGACAGAGCCCAGTAGCGCCCGACAGAGCCCGACAGAGCCCGACAGAGCCCGACAGAGCCCGACAGAACCCGACAGAGCCCAGTAGAGCCCGACAGAGCCCGACAGAGCCCGACAGAGCCCGACAGGGCCCGACAGGGCCCGACAGGGCCCAGTAGAGTCCGACAGAGCCCGACAGAGCCCGACAGAGCCCGACAGAGCCCGACAGGGCCCAGTAGAGCCCGAAAGAGCCCGACAGAGCCCGACAGAGCCTGACAGGGCCCGACAGAGCCCGACAGAGCCTGACAGGGCCCGACAGGGCCCGACAGGGCCCGACAGAGCCCAGTAGAGCCCGACAGAGCCCGACAGAGCCCGACAGAGCCCGACAGGGCCCGACAGGGCCCGACAGGGCCCGACAGAGCCCAGTAGAGCCCAGTAGAGCCCGACAGAGCCCGACAGAGCCCGACAGGGCCCGACAGAGCCCGACAGAGCCCGACAGAGCCCGACAGGGCCCGACAGGGCCCGACAGAGCCCAATAGAGCCCAGTAGAGCCCGACAGAGCCCGACAGAGCCCGACAGAGCCCAGTAGAGCCCAGTAGAGCCCGACATAGCCTACACAGAGCCCGACAGAGCCCGACAGGGCCCGACAGGGCCCGACAGAGCCCAGTTTAGCCCAGTAGAGCCCGACAGAGCCCGACAGAGCCCGACAGAGCCGACAGAACCCAGTAGAGCCCGACAGAGCCCGACAGGGCCCGACAGAGCCCGACAGAGCCCGACAGAGCCCGACAGGGCCCGACAGGGCCCGACAGAGCCCAGTTTAGCCCAGTAGAGCCCGACAGAGCCCGACAGAGCCCGACAGAGCCCGACAGGGCCCGACAGGGCCCGACAGAGCCCGACAGAACCCAGTAGAGCCCAGTAGAGCCCGACAGAGCCCGACAGGGCCCGACAGAGCCCGACAGAGCCCGACAGAGCCCGACAGGGTCCGACAGGGCCCGAGAGAGCCCGACAGAGCCCAGTAGAGCCCAGTAGAGCCCGACAGAGCCCGACAGGGCCCGACAGAGCCCGACAGAGGCCGACAGAGCCCGACAGAGCCCGACAGGGCCCGACAGGGAACAGTAGAGCCCAGTAGAGCCTAGTAGAGCCCGACAGAGCCAGACTGAGCCCGACAGAGCCCGACAGAGCCCGACAGAGCCCAGTATAGCCCAGTAGAGCCCGACAGAGCCCGACAGAGCCCGACAGGGCCCGACAGAGCCCGACAGAGCCCGACAGAGCCCGAAAGGGCCCGACAGGGCCCGACAGGGCCCGACAGAGCCCGACAGGGAACAGTAGAGCCCAGTAGAGCCCGACAGAGCCCGACAGAGCCCGACAGAGCCCGACAGGGCCCGACAGGGCCCGACAGAGCCCAGTAGAGCCCAGTAGAGCCCGACAGAGCCCGACAGAGCCCGACAGGGCCCGACAGGGCCCGACAGAGCCCGACAGAGCCCGACAGGGCCCGACAGGGCCCAGTAGAGCCCGACAGAGCCCGACAGAGCCCGACAGGGCCCGAGAGAGACCGACAGGGCCCGACAGAGCCCGACAGAGCCCGACAGGGCCCGACAGAGCCCGACAGAGCCCGACAGGGCCCGACAGGGCCCAGTAGAGCCCGACAGAGCCCGACAGAGCCCGACAGGGCCCGACAGAGCCCGATAGAGCCCGACAGGGCCCGACAGGGCCCGACAGAGCCCAGTAGAGCCCAGTAGAGCCCGACAGAGCCCGACAGAGCCCGACAGGGCCCGACAGAGCCCGACAGAGCCAGACAGAGCCCGACAGGGCCCGACAGGGAACAGTAGAGCCCAGCAGAGCCCGACAGAGCCCGACAGAGCCCGACAGAGCCCGACAGGGCCCGACAGAGCCCGACAGAGCCCGACAGGGCCCGACAGAGCCCGACAGAGCCTGACAGAGCCCGACAGGGCCCGACAGAGCCCAGTAGAGCCCAGTAGAGCCCAGTAGAGCCCGACAGAGCCCGACAGAGCCCGACAGGGCCCGACAGAGCCCGACAGAGCCCGACAGAGCCCAGTAGAGCCCGACAGAGCCCGACAGGGCCCGACAGAGCCCGACAGAGGCCGACAGAGCCCGACAGAGCCCGACAGAGCCCGACAGGGAACAGTAGAGCCCAGTAGAGCCCAGTAGAGCCCGACAGAGCCCGACAGAGCCCGACAGGGCCCGACAGAGCCCGACTGAGCCCGACAGGGCCCGACAGGGCCCAGTAGAGCCCGACAGAGCCCGACAGAGCCCGACAGGGCCCGACAGGGCCCGACAGGGCCCGACAGAGCCCGACAGGGAACAGTAGAGCCCAGTAGAGCCCGACAGGGCCCGACATAGCCCGACAGAGCCCGACAGAGCCCGACAGGTCCCGACAGGGCCCGACAGAGCCCAGTAGAGCCCAGTAGAGCCCAGTAGAGCCCGACAGAGCCCGACAGGGCCCGACAGAGCCCGACAGAGCCCGACAGAGCCCGACAGGGCCCGACAGGGAACAGTAGAGCCCAGCAGAGCCCGACAGAGCCCGACAGAGCCCGACAGAGCCCGACAGGGCCCGACAGGGCCCGACAGAGCCCGACAGAGCCCGACAGGGCCCGACAGAGCCCGACAGAGCCTGACAGAGCCCGACAGGGCCCGACAGAGCCCAGTAGAGCCCAGTAGAGCCCAGTAGAGCCCGACAGAGCCCGACAGAGCCCGACAGGGCCCGACAGAGCCCGACAGAGCCCGACAGAGCCCAGTAGAGCCCGACAGAGCCCGACAGAGCCCGACAGAGCCCAGTAGAGCCCAGTAGAGCCCGACAGAGCCCGACAGAGCCCGACAGAGCCCGACAGGGCCCGACAGGGCCCGACAGGGCCCGACAGAGCCCAGTTTAGCCCAGTAGAGTCCGACAGAGCCCGACAGAGCCCGACGGGGCCCGACAGGGCCCGACAGAGCCCAGTTTAGCCCAGTAGAGCCCGACAGAGCCCGACAGAGCCCGACAGAGCCTGACAGAGCCCAGTAGAGCCCGACAGAGCCCGACAGAGCCCGACAGGTCCCGACAGGGCCCGACAGGGCCCGACAGGGCCCAGTTTAGCCCAGTAGAGCCCGACAGAGCCCGACAGAGCCCGACAGAGCCCGACAGGGCCCGACAGGGCCCAGTAGAGCCCGACAGAGCCCGACAGAGCCCGACAGAGCCCGACAGAGCGCAGTAGAGCCCGACAGAGCCCGACAGAGCCCGACAGGGCCCGACAGGGCCCGACAGGGCCCGACAGAGCCCGACAGAGCCCAGTAGAGCCCGACAGAGCCCGACAGAGCCCGACAGGGCCCGACAGGGCCCGACAGGGCCCGACAGAGCCCGACAGAGTCCGACAGAGCCTGACAGAGCCCGACAGGGCCCAGCAGAGCCCGACAGAGCCCGACAGGGCCCGACAGGGCCCGACAGGGCCCGACAGAGCCCGACAGAGCCCGACAGGGCCCGACAGAGCCCAGTTTAGCCCAGTAGAGCCCGACAGAGCCCGACAGGTCCCGACAGAGCCCGACAGAGTCCAGTAGAGCCCGACAGGGCCCAGTAGAGCCCGACAGAGCCCGACAGAGCCCGACAGAGCCCAGTAGAGCCCGACAGAGCCCGACAGAGCCCGACAGGGCCCGACAGGGCCCGACAGGGCCCGACAGAGCCCGACAGAGCCCAGTAGAGCCCGACAGAGCCCGACAGAGCCCGACAGAGCCCGACAGGGCCCGACAGAGCCCAGAAGAGCCCGACAGAGCCCGACAGAGCCCGACAGAGCCCGACAGAGCCCGAGAGGGCCCGACAGGGCCCGACAGAGCCCGACAGAGCCCGACAGGGCCCAGTAGAGCCCGACAGAACCCGTCAGAGCCCGACAGAGCCCGACAGGGCCCGACAGAGCCGACAGAGCCCAGTAGCGCCCGACAGAGCCCGACAGAGCCCGACAGAGCCCGACAGAGCCCGACAGAACCCGACAGAGCCCAGTAGAGCCCGACAGAGCCCGACAGAGCCCGACAGAGCCCGACAGGGCCCGACAGGGCCCGACAGGGCCCAGTAGAGTCCGACAGAGCCCGACAGAGCCCGACAGAGCCCGACAGAGCCCGACAGGGCCCAGTAGAGCCCGATAGAGCCCGACAGAGCCCGACAGAGCCTGACAGGGCCCGACAGGGCCCGACAGGGCCCGACAGAGCCCAGTAGAGCCCGACAGAGCCCGACAGAGCCCGACAGAGCCCGACAGGGCCCGACAGGGCCCGACAGGGCCGACAGAGCCCAGTAGAGCCCAGTAGAGCCCGACAGAGCCCGACAGAGCCCGACAGGGCCCGACAGAGCCCGACAGAGCCCGACAGAGCCCGACAGGGCCCGACAGGGCCCGACAGAGCCCAATAGAGCCCAGTAGAGCCTGACAGAGCCCGACAGAGCCCGACAGAGCCCAGTAGAGCCCAGTAGAGCCCGACAGAGCCTACACAGAGCCCGACAGAGCCCGACAGGGCCCGACAGGGCCCGACAGAGCCCAGTTTAGCCCAGTAGAGCCCGACAGAGTCCGACAGAGACCGACAGAGCCCGACAGAGCCCAGTAGAGCCCGACAGAGCCCGACAGGGCCCGACAGATCCCGACAGAGCACGACAGGGCCCGACAGGGCCCGACAGGGCCCGACAGAGCCCAGTTTAGCCCAGTAGAGCCCGACAGAGCCCGACAGAGCCCGACAGAGCCCGACAGGGCCCGACAGGGCCCGACAGAGCCCGACAGAGCCCAGTAGAGCCCAGTAGAGTCCGACAGAGCCCAGTATAGCCCAGTAGAGCCCGACAGAGCCCGACAGAGCCCGACAGGGCCCGAGAGAGCCCGACAGAGCCCAGTAGAGCCCAGTAGAGCCCGACAGAGCCCGACAGAGCCCGACAGAGCCCGACAGAGGCCGACAGAGCCCGACAGAGCCCGACAGGTCCCGACAGGGAACAGTAGAGCCCAGTAGAGCCTAGTAGAGCCCGACAGAGCCAGACAGAGCCCGACAGGGCCCGAGAGAGCCCGACAGGGCCCGACAGAGCCCGACAGAGCCCGACAGGGCCCGACAGAGCCTGACAGAGCCCGACAGGGCCCGACAGGGCCCAGTAGAGCCCGACAGAGCCCGACAGAGCCCGACAGGGCCCGACAGGGCCCGACAGGGCCCGACAGAGCCCGACAGAGCCCGACAGAACCCGACAGAGCCCAGTAGAGCCCGACAGAGCCCGACAGAGCCCGACAGAGCCCGACAGGGCCCGACAGGGCCCGACAGGGCCCAGTAGAGTCCGACAGAGCCCGACAGAGCCCGACAGAGCCTGACAGAGCCCGACAGGGCCCAGTAGAGCCCGATAGAGCCCGACAGAGCCCGACAGAGCCTGACAGGGCCCGACAGGGCCCGACAGGGCCCGACAGAGCCCAGTAGAGCCCGACAGAGCCCGACAGAGCCCGACAGAGCCCGACAGGGCCCGACAGGGCCCGACAGGGCCCAGTAGAGCCCAGTAGAGCCCGACAGAGCCCGACAGAGCCCGACAGGGCCCGACAGAGCCCGACAGAGCCCGACAGAGCCCGACAGGGCCCGACAGGGCCCGACAGAGCCAAATAGAGCCCAGTAGAGCCCGACAGAGCCCGACAGAGCCCGACAGAGCCCAGTAGAGCCCAGTAGAGCCCGACAGAGCCTACACAGAGCCCGACAGAGCCCGACAGGGCCCGACAGGGCCCGACAGAGACCAGTTTAGCCCAGTAGAGCCCGACAGAGCCCGACAGAGCCCGACAGAGCCCGACAGAGCCCAGTAGAGCCCGACAGAGCCCGACAGGGCCCGACAGAGCCCGACAGAGCCCGACAGGGCCCGACAGGGCCCGACAGGGCCCGACAGAGCCCAGTTTAGCCCAGTAGAGCCCGACAGAGTCCGACAGAGCCCGACAGAGCCCGACAGGGCCCGACAGGGACCGACAGAGCCCGACAGAACCCAGTAGAGCCCAGTAGAGCCCGACAGAGCCCGACAGGGCCCGACAGAGCCCGACAGAGCCCGACAGAGCCCGACAGGGTCCGACAGGGCCCGAGAGAGCCCGACAGAGCCCAGTAGAGCCCAGTAGAGCCCGACAGAGCCCGACAGGGCCCGACAGAGCCCGACAGAGGCCGACAGAGCCCGACAGAGCCCGACAGGGCCCGACAGGGAACAGTAGAGCCCAGTAGAGCCTAGTAGAGCCCGACAGAGCCAGACAGAGCCCGACAGAGCCCGACAGAGCCCGACAGAGCCCTGTATAGCTCAGTAGAGCCCGACAGAGCCCGACAGAGCCCGACAGGGCCCGAGAGAGCCCGACAGGGCCCGACAGAGCCCGACAGAGCCCGACAGGGCCCGACAGA